>NC_134037.1:161918901-162239259 GCF_965140245.1 Athene noctua
TTCCCAATCCCAGTGTCAGGGAATCTTACCCAAGCATCTGTCTTGTTCTTGTCCCCAGTGACACCCATTCACAGTCACACGAAGCTCATCCCTCCTCTCTTTCCAAGGAGCAGCCATGACAGTTCCCTTCACCCTTGGTACAGAGCAAGTCATAGCAAAGTTTCTAGTTTCCTCCTTAAAAATCCAGTGAAAGAACCAAGCTTAAGGGCTGGACTGAAAGTCCCATCTTGAGGGGGAAAGAGAAAGTCACCACATATCAGCCACAGCTCACACTTTGACACTGCTGGTCATGCTCCATTTCCAGGTAAGGACATGATTCTCATGGTGAATAAAGAGGGCTGAAACCCAAAAGCATCTCTCATGCTGGATTCAATGTCTTCTGTGTTCGAAGAATCATGTTTTGTATTTTTAAAAATTTTGATAGTGTACTTCCTTATGAAACTGCTGCTATCTCTCTTCCAAACAGATATCCCTGATAACTGTATGGTTTTTTTAATCTCTATATATTACAGACAAGTGATTGTAGGGAGCCAGATAGAAGAAAGCAGTTCCAATGGTGAACAGCCTCACTGCGATGATCTCAGTAGCCCATACTCAGATGTGGTTGCTTCTCAAACACCTACCTCCCTTTCAAATGAAACTGGCATTCATGGAAGGATCTGAGCTGGAGTTAAAACTGGAACAGGTTAAACAAAACTGGCAGTACAGTTCTCCTGACTGCAAAGTTCAGTGCTGTGACTGTCTATTAAACGCTGATACCACAAACCTGAATTAATTCAGGAGAAGAAGAAAAATGTCTTTCAACAAAGGACAAACATGAAAAATCCTGGATGCGTAAGAGGAAGTCTTAACAACCATATCTGAGCAATGTTGCTGGAGTTACCTGATCAACATTTTAGATGAACATTTTAGATCCTGATGATGATGATGACGACTGTAAAATTTTTCTGTCTTTCTTAAGTAAGGATTCGGAGTCAGACTCCTCTCCCAGTTAAGTGGTGCAAAGGGTGTGCTGCTGACTAAGTGGTTCCAATTAAGACCCATGTGGCTGAGAGCAGATTTACTCCTCTTGTGGGAAGTCTATACCAGTTATGCCCTGAATCCTGTAAAGAGTTCACCTGAAGGCACACTGAGTCCTGTTATCCTCAGGGGTGTCTCTGCAGCATCAGTTTTCACTGCGCTGTCTTGCTGTGAAAGCAAGAAGCATCCCACTGATCTTACTGAATAGGCAGCATCACCAACATTGTTTATGTATCATGAGAGCCACAAGTCATCCATTTCTGCCTCTGTCCTCAGATCACACTCATCAGTTACATCTTAATGATACCTGCACTTGGTTATCCTCTGAAAATGAGCAACAGTGTCAAGTGCAACATTGACAATAAAACTTTGCTTTTAGAAGGGTTACAACATGCTTCACTAACTTAAAGCTCAGCAGTTCCCTCAGTGACTGAGTATGCCTTTTTATTTACTTTGTTATTGCAAAAAATATTTGGGCTACTTAAAATTTGTTAAAACACTGTTCACCTAGAATGGCCTTTAAAAAGCTAATGGCAGCACTAATTATCTCAAGTAAGAGTCTTACTGAATAAAGTCATTAGCTTTACCTACTGCCTGTAAATGCAGTTTTGCTACCAATAACTGATTACTTTTTGCTTCCATTTTGATATGGTAGATGGAGAAGAAACTGTTAATATCGAACAGTCTTGAAATGGTATCTGTTAGTTACCCAGGCATTAGAAATAGAGAAGCGTGTTTACCATATTTGGTATCAAAGGGAAATGCTGGCAAAACCACAAAAGCAACATTTCATTTCTGCACGAGTTGTCTGCTTTCAGCCTCGACTGACAAGTAGTTTAACAGAAGCTACAGCCCTCCATGAGAGCCACAGCAGCTTTTCGGTGAGGTGGAGAGGACGGATTTAGCTCAGCTGGAGCAGAGTCAGAAGGGCCACTCGCACTCCCTCTCTCTTCAGTGGCCTCTGCTCTCTCCACCTTTCCTCACATGTGGAGCTTCACCAAACCCAGGCAGGACAAGACAAAGGTCCACGAGAGGTTGAGGTACACTTAGAGCTGCAGTAAGCATGAAGCTGAGGCTGCAGAGTTGAGATGAAGAAGGCAGCAAGGGTTGGAATGGATTTTAAGACTGCATAGCTAGTTGCTGGGCTGAGAACAACACAAACTTTATTTGAAGCTTGAGAAGCTTAGGAATTCCACTTCCCAAAGCAGGCAGCAGAAACTCCTACGGTGAAGCACTGCCAGAGCAGCCTTATGCTGTGTGCAGGGAATGTGGGCTATGATGTTACCAGAGACTGGGTGGGCTGGGCTGTGTTAAAAAAGCCTTAAACAGAAGAGACAGACCAAACCTGGTGGCATATGTTTGTATTGTGGTTTTTTTTTTTTAATCTTCAATTTTTTTAATCTCTGAGATAAACACTTCTGCAGTTTGCTTTTTGAGCAAAATACTACGGGTGTTGGGCTTGGAAACCTGTCAAGGCGTAAAGTATGTTGAGTCAGACTGAGTCATGGGCAAAGGGAGAAAACAAGGAAAGGCTGCAGGAACTGAGGGTGCCACATGGACAGAGATGTATCAGAGAACCAAACATTTCCATCGGTCAACTCAGATGGCCACAGCAGCCTTCCCCTCCCCTCAGACACCTTTACCTTTTCCTGGAGCTGAGGTAGTTCTCACAGGAGACATGAATCAACTCCCTTGTTGGCACCAGCTCTCCCGCTGCAAACTGGCACAGTTTCCTTTAACCCCACTGCAATCACACAGTATCATCAAAGACAATCTGAAGAGAACCCAGCCATCTAGACCCATTTCCCTCCTCAAGGATGCAGCAACTGCATTTCGGTCATTCCTGCCATGTCCATCTACACTGAGCTAGAACATCTCTCCTGCAAGTTCTGCACTGCCTGCCGGTGCAGTCTGCTCTGGCATCCTCCTCCCTGACCCACGGCAGACTCGTATCACGGTGATTTTCAAGACTCTCTTTTCTACACATGGATTCCAAGGGAATTTCTGAAAGATGTGAATACTCCCATTCCTAACAACTGGTGTTCTTTCACTAGTTGGACTGGAACATGACTCAAAGTACATAACCACTGAAGACTTGTCCCCTTTCAAATTACCTGGAAATGGAAGGCATATAGTATGAAGTATATAAAGAATAATAAATAATATATAAAATGCAGACCTACCTTATAGCACCTAACTTGGGAGGAGGGACGCGGGGAGGAGAGAGAAATGCATTTCCTTCTGTGACATTTCTGTATATTCCCATTTCAAGGCTCTTCCAGTGTTTTGCTCTTCACAGTGAGCACCTTATTTCCCCTTCCCCCAGGGTCCTCCATTAACAGGGGCCTTTCTTCCCTGTGTGGTCTGCACCATTCATGATGGTTGCAATGCTGCACCCACCAGTCAATAAACTGTGACCCAAATCAGCTCAAGCTGCTGCTTCAAAGACAGTTGACCTCTATAAAAATGTTGCCCTAAACCACTACCCCCACAAAAGCCACAACATTCTGGCCAGTTGCTCATGCTACATGAAGTCCTCTCCTGCTAAGGTGTCAGATGTCCTCATCTGAGCACTGGCACCAGCAGCCCATTGCTGAGATCCATTTCAAATCCTGAGGAGCCTCACCTGCAACTCAGACTCTCCATGGTCTACATATGTAGGAGGCACTATGTTCTTCTAGGCTGTTGACTTCACTGAGTTTTTGTGAGTTTTGAGTAAAAGGCTTAAAAGGCCTGTCCTGGCAACAACTTCCGTGAGGGCAGCCCAGACCACTGGGCCTGCTGCAGAGCGCTCTAGACCTTCATCCACATGGTTCTCATCACAACAGCATCAAAGTGAGTGACTTGTGTTAAACTGTAGAAACTCCTTGTTTTAAAATGTAGGCCCATATATGGAGCAAGTTTTCCATTTCCAAACACTCTCCACAATTTATTTTAATCAAGCTTAATTTCTTAAAATAATGACTCTCCATCTATATAATTTAAAATGCATTTTGACTATGTTGGCGGTAATTCACACACACAAATCATTCAACTGCTAACTATGTATGGATTTTAAAGATATTTAACCATAATTTCCAAAGGATTTCATAATAATCTTTTTGTCACATTACTAGAATATGTTAAAGCTTAGAGACAGTGAGAGATTAAGCCTTATTTTTAAAAGTTCCCAACTGCACAGCTACATTCTCTTTACTGATAAGCACATACAAGCTATGTATCTTCTATTAGACAAGCTAGTAGCTTTAAACTGTCTGTGCATTTGCATTCACCTTCTGTTTCCAAAACTACCACTTAAAAAGAAGAAAAGAAATGCATATGAACAATCCTCCAACCCTGAGTATTTTGCTAATAGTATTGGAGATACTAAAGAAACATTACAAGCTAGGGAGAAAGTACTCACTGCTGGGCCTTCCTGAATACTTAAGGCCATCAGAAGATCGTAATTCAAGTATGAACCCGTAGGAGGGATTCATGTGCAATTGGTCAGGATCTAGATGCCCTACTGTAAGGAAAGCACACCAACATGCACGACTGGCCCTAGTCACAGTCATGGTCTCCTGATAGTGCTTTCCACTTCTCTAGCACTGTGCATCTCATTAGCTAAAGCCTGCTATAGGCTTGAAAGTTACCTTCCTTATTTTAGCAGTGACAAAACTGCATTCAGGAATCACTGTCTCAATCCACAGAGAGATACCAAGGTGTGCAAATAGCCGTTTAAGCAGAAATAATTTAGCATGCCTGTCTGCATCTGCAGTGCCTATTTCTAGAATGAGATCTTGATACTCAAGAATCACTTGTCTAATGGGTTGAAAAAAAAAAGTAGAGCTAATATTTTGTATTTATGGATTTCTGGGGACAGACATGATCTTTGAAAGCTTCAAGTAGGTGATACTGTGATTCCAAATTTTCATATAATTATTGCCCTGTCTATCCACAGTTGCACAATTTATTTTTTTAAGCAAACATGGACAAAGGGCATGTGAAAGACTATTGCAAGGCATGCAAGCACACACCCAAAAACATTTCTGCAACTTGCTGGAGAGTGTATAACAACTGGGTTGTGGCATTTAGGATTTGGGTTTTGTTACTTTATTAAGGGATGGGAAGGGGCTACACCACCTTACATATTTTGGTGGGTTGCCCTTGGCTGGCTGCCAGATGCCTACCCAGCTGCTCTCTCACTCCCCCTCAGCAGGACAGGGGGGAAAACGGGATGAAAAAGTTTGTGAGTCAGGACTGAGATAGGGAGATCAGTGAGTAGGTACCATCACGGGAAAAACAGGCTCAACTCAGGGAAAATTAATTTAATTTACTGTCAATTAAGATAGATTTGGGTAGAGAAAATGTTTCTGTACTACTGTCCTTAGGTTGGCTGAATGGTGTTACCTCATTTCTTTCATTCTCTCAAGAAAATCATACTAGAAACCACTGTTACATGTGCTCAGTCTCTCAAGACAGCTGAAAAACTCCCTTGCCTATGTGTCATGACATTTTATTTTCCAGTTAGATGAGATGGAAAGACATCTTCTGTTTTGGAACACCTTCGGTTTCATTGTACCTGTTTTGTTTGTTTTTTAAATTAAGTAAGTTTTTTTCATCACAAAGATTTCCTGATGTCAGACCCTAGGGATTTTATATGACACAAAATTTAGCCTCTAATAGGCTTGCAGCTTTTTTAAGAAATATGTGTTATTTTAAAATTGTCTTGATATAGATATTATTTATTTTTTAGGACAAGAACATTTAGATGCAGAAACAATCCTCATTATTTGCATCTCACGTTTTTTTATTAAAAAACGCTCAAACATCATAAGGAGTGTGCATTTCTGATTTTTTCCCTGTACAGAATTTGTACAAAGTACCTAGGCACTGCACATATTCATGAGTCAATTTAATAAATCCTGTTTTACATTTCAAAGGTTCAAGTTCAGACTCTGCATGTTTGCATATCTGGAATGATATGTTAAACTGCCCTCAAGGCCATATTCAAGAAATATTTATCAGATTTCACAGAGAATTTCCAATAAAGAACATGTATAATCAATGAGCAGCAAGTCATTTGGGTTTTAGTTCCATCTCTCATCTTTTCAGAGTGAAGAGAAGATGGGCCTTTGTTGCAAGTCCCAGCAGCGGTGGTCTGGGCTTTTTTTCATTAAAAAACCCCAACCAAACAAACAAAAAACCAACACCCAAAACCCAGCAGAAGGGAGAATAAAACCAGACCAGCTCAGATATAAATGCTTTCAAAAGCTATTTAATTTAAAACCAAGAAGAATCACAGACCATCATGATTTCAAGTGTTCAGTCTTCTGATCATACTGGTTTTGGTATTATGTATCATGAAAGAAACTGGGTTCTTTAAGAAATAGTAAATCATTGTGGCTAAAATCGCTGCTTACTTGTTCATTGCACTTATACCACATTGTGGTGAAGTTCTGCAGTCTGTCTTCCCCATCTTATATTGGAGAGAGGATAGAGTTTAACTACATGGGGACTGAAATACAGTCCAGAGGCAATGCACTAATCAGTCTTTCTTGGTTCTTCATAAAGTTAAAATTGTAATAAAAATTATATAAATAACATTCAGTGCTCCATACTGTTCAAGAAAAGGGAAATTATAGCTTTAATGTTTCACTGAGAGATGATGAATACAATTTTCCCCATCTGAGTTTGCACACAGTAATAAAATATTGATCTTTATGACAAAACAAGTTAGATTTGTATGGAGAACAGTTCAGGAGGGTTTCATGGCTCGCAGCAATGACGGCAGAGCATATAACATTAAAGATTAAGTGTCAATTCACTGAATTAATGCCCCAATGTAGCCAAGTAAAGGGTTTTGCAAAGAGGCATAATACTTTCTTCTCCTTGTTTATGAGTTTCCAAGTCATCATTGTTTAATTTATCATCTGTACTACTGCAGATCAATTTGACATGGGTTATTAACATATCTGGCTCCTGTGCTCCAAGCCATACGTCCCCAATGTAAACAGAAGTCAGGAATACACAAACAGCTGTAGAAGAAAAATTAGAGAAAAATCAGAACAGATATTCTATTTCCACACAGTAATACAACACCAAACCATTTCACCTCCAGATCTATGTTTCAGAATAGTTTCCTAACTTTTTCTAGATGGAAAATTTGTGGAGTTTTTGCCCATGCAAAGCCTCACACTAAGGGAAGAGAACAGTTTCTTGTTAGCACAACCTTCTGACTTATTTAAATAAAAAAGTTGAAAATCTGACCTGTGGCTTTTGATATCAAATGATAACAGTGAAGATATGGATCAGAACTCATACCCACAAGGACTCCTTTGTTGCAGACTATTTTTCCCCTTGGAATTACATTTTTCATACCTCACTGAACTCCATTTTAGTCCTAGAAAGGAAAATTTCTTTGAGAGAATATGACTGTTGTACTATCAGAAACGCCTACAGTGTGACCCTAATCTGTGCTACCAACCCCTGTGCCGATATCAACAAAGACACAGCTTTTACTTTTGAAGTGATGAGCACCAACGGGCACAGGCAAACTTCAGACTGTTTTGATTAATTAAGAAAAACATGGAACTACCTACTTTCTACCATTACCACCTTGTAACGTGAGTGAAAAGATGAGTTACCTTTCTTGTTCACACCCTCTTCTGCCATTGCTGAGAGGCACAAGGTTTTCACAAGTTCATGAAAGCTGTTGTTGGTCAGGCCCTGAGCATCCATTAGATGAAGCATGATTGAACTGAACAAACAGACCTCCTTAAAGAGTCCATCCATCCCACTGCTGGCCTCACAGATCTGGCTGTACAACTTGAAGATGTTGTTTCTCAATGTCTCATCCCTGAGCACCTCTTGCACTGCCACTGGATGTGGCAAGATGCAATTCTGTAGCCACCGCAGAGTTAATGAAACATTTTGCATATTGAGGCTGTGCTCAACCATGGACTTCAGGAGCCATTTAGTTACTATGTAAGTGGATGCACAGCTCAGACTGACTGTTTCATCAGCAAGGTCAGCAGATTTGAGGGGCTCCCCATGGTGTTGGCTAGGTGGTGCAGGGAAAACAGGCTCCCAGTGGGCAAATATGGAATTCAAATGATCTCTGCATTTCTTCAGCTCAGAGACCTTCAGGTCTGCAGCAGTGTCATGTTCCCTTTCTATCTCATTCTTTTTCTGAATGTGATGATATGTACGAGATGAAGCTTGAGATTTGTTCTTTTCTTTAATATTTTCTGTAGGAAGAAAAACACCACCAAAACAAACATCAGATACTCCAAAGGATTTTCTTGGTACAAAATCAAGCAAGAAAGATGGTATCGTGTGTTGTTTCAGCTGCTAAAGGGGTAAGCACCAGCCTCATTTAGCAGTCTAATCGACCCTATGCAATTCAGGGCAAATGGGCTACAGGCAGCTCCTGGTGACTCATGGGCTAAAACACTTTTCTGAACTGGATCGCCTAACTCTGAAGAGAGCGATAATGTCACCCAGACCTGGGCCCCCAGCCCTGCAAAGCCAAGGCCACGAGAGTAAGGCTACATTATTTACACCACATCATGAGAAATGCTCAAGCTGCTGTTCTCTGGGCTAGCGAAGGCACAGTACACAACTGCCTGTGGAAGGAGGTATCAGCACAGCTACGTTGCTTTTGAATGGCGCAGGCTAAAGCTGCAAAGTCTGCCTCCCTCCAGCACAGCCGCATCCTGGCTGGGTGTCTGGCTGGGCGAGGTGCTGTCAGCCAAGGGCACATGAATTTTTCACACCCCAAGGGAAGAGATAGGCAGCTGAACTCTGTGATACAGGGCTGCCCTGCGTTAGAAGCTGCCTGTGTCACAGGGAGCAGCAAATCTCCCAAACAGCAACAGCACTTTGCTGCCACCATACCACACAGAGAACATTTTATGGCAATCTGCTTTCAAGAAGTCATTGATAAAATCAACAGAAATTTCAATTATGTTGCTGCATTCAGCAGCTTAAAATGAACTACATGTATTTCAGTATTTTTCCCCCAGGAGCTGTGGGAGATGGAGACAAATGTAAGCTCAGAAACGAAATTTCAGATAAGGATCCATTTTTGTAACTGCTTTTTAAGCTTCTGAGGCTTGCAGCAACAGATTTTTTTTTTAAAACCACATATACATAAGTTACAGATGTTACTATAATAACTCTCTAAAAATCATAGAATGTATTGAGTTGGAAAGGACCTTAAAGATCACTTAGTTCCAAGCCCCCTGCCATGGGCAGGGACACCTTTCACCAGACCAGGTTGCTCCAAGCCCTGTCCAACCTGGCCTTGAACACTGCCAGGGAGGGGGCAGCCACAGCTCCTCTGGGCAACCTGTGCCAGTGTCTCACCACCCTCACATGGAAGAATTTCTTCCTTACATCTAATCCAAACCTACACTCTGTCAGTTTAAAACTGTTACACCTTGTTCTATCACTACAGTCTCTGATTAAAAGTCCCTCCCCATCTTTCCTGTGGGTCATCTTTAAGTACTGGAAGGTGCTATAAGGTCTCCTCAGAGCCTTCCCTTCTCCAGGCTGAACAAACCCAAGTCTCTCAGCCTGCCCTCACAGGGGAGGTGCTCCAGCCCCCTGATCATCTTCGTGGCCTCCTCTGGACCCGCTTGAGCATGTCCATGTCCTTCTTATGTTGGGGGCCCCAGAGCTGGACACAGCGCTGCAGGTGGGGTCTCATGAGAGCAGAGTAGAGGGGGAGAATCCCCTCCCTCACCTGCTGGCCACACTGCCCAGGACAGGGTTGGCTTTCTGGCTTATAAGCACACATGGCTGGCTCATAGTCAGTTTTCCATCCACTAATACCTCCAAGCCCTTCTCCTCAGGGCTGCCCTCAACCCACTCTTTGCCCATCCTGTAGTTGTGCATGGGATTGCCTCAACCCATGTGCAGGACCTTGCACTTGGCCTTATTGAACTTCATGACGTTTGCACAGGCCCCCCTCTCAAGCCTGCCAAGGTGTCTCTGGATGGCCCATCCCTTCCCTCCAGCTTGTTGACTGAACCACACAGCTTGGTGTTGTTGGAAAACTTGCTGAGGGTGCACTCAATCCCCCTGTCCATGTTGCTGACAAAGATGTTAAACAGTGCTGGTCCCAACACCAACCCCTGAGGAACACCACTCGTCACTGCTCTCCACTTGGACATCAACCCATTGACCACAACTCTGAGTGCAACCATCCAGCCAATTCCTTATCCACCGAGTGGTCCATCCATCAAATCCATGTCTCCAATTTAGACACAAGGATGTTGTATGAGACAATGTCAAATGCCTTGCACAAGTCCAGGTAGGTGACACCGGTTGATCTTACCTTATCCACCTGCGCTGTATCCCCATCACAGAAGGCCTCCAAAGTTGTCAGACACGATTTGCCCTTAGTGAAACCATGTTGACTGTCACCTCCTTATTTTCCATGTGCCCTAGGATAGTTTCCAGGAGGATCCACGCCACAATCTTGTCAGGCACAGAGGTGAGACTGACTGGCCTGTAGTTCCCTAGGTCTTCCTTTTTTCCCTTTTTAAAAATGGGGGTTATGTTTCCCCTTTACCAGTCAAGCAGGAACTTCACTGGACTGCCACAACTTCTCAAATATGACAGATAGTGGCTTAGCCACTTCATCCACCAGTTCCCTCAGGACCCACAGATGCATCTCATCAGGCCCCATGGACCTGTGCACCTTCAAGTTCCTTAGATGGTCTCGAATCTGATCTTCTCCTACAGTGGGTGGTTCTCCTTTCTCTCAGTCCTCACCTTTGCCTTCTGTGACTTGGGTGGTATGGCTGGAGCCCTTGTTGGTGAAGACTGAGGCAAAAAAGTTATTGAGTACCTCAGCCTTCTCCATATCCTGGATAACCAGGTCTCCTGTTTCCTTCTGGAGAGGGCCCACATTTTCCCTAGTCTTCTTTTCATCACCAACATACCTGTAGAAGCTTATCTTGTTGCCCTTGACGTCCCTGGCCAGATTTAATTCTGTCAGGGCTTTGGCCTTTGCAACCTGATCCCTGGCTGCTGAGACAGTTTCTCTGTATTCCTCCCAGGCTACCTGTCCTTGCTTCCACCCTCTGTAGGCTTCCTTTTTGTGTTTGAGCTTGTCCAGGAGCTCCTTGTTCATCCATGCAGGCCTCCTGGCTGTCTTACCTGACTTCCTCTTTGTCGTGATGCATCGCTCCTGAGCTTGGAGGAGGTGATCCTTGAATATTAAACAGCTTTCTTGGGGCCCTCTTCCCTCCAGGAATTTATCCCATGCTACTCTGCCATGCAGATCCCTGAGGAGGCCAAGTCTGCTCTCCTGAAGACCAGGGTAACGAGCTTGCTGTGCTCCTCCCTGCTGCCCTAATAAGGATCCTGAATGTCACCATTTTATGGTCCCTGCAGCCAAGGCTGCCCTTGAGCTTCACACTCCCCACCAGTCCCTCCTTGTTGGTGAGAACAAGGTCCAGCATAGCACCTCTCCTCACTGGCTCCTTCATCACTTGGAGAAGGAAGTTATCATCAACATATTCCAGGAACCTCCTGGATTGCCTATGCCCTGCTGTGTTGTCCCTGCAACAGATATCGGGGTGGTTAGGGTCCCCCATGAGGGCCAGGACTGGTGAATGTGAGGCTGCTCCTATATAGAGAGCCTCACCTGCTCAGTCTTCCTGGTCGGGTGGCCTGTAGCAGACCCCCACTATAACATCTCCCATCCCTGCCCACCCTCTAATCTTGACCCATAAGCTCTCTGTCAGCTCCTCATTCATACCCAGGCAGAGCTCCTGCCCTACATCCACAGAAAGACACTAAAAGGGTGTGAAACTGCAGAAAAACTAAAGCTTTATAGTATCCCTTAAATATAGTGATATGTTAATAATTAGTTTAACTGATACAGAACATTTAAAGAAACCTATAGAAGTTTTGATGTGCATCAAGAGCAGTTGTATTTGTGGGAAACCAGCACTGTTTAACACCTCTCCCTACAAAGTTCCTTGTACATTTTATTCACAGAGATAACAAGAGAAGTCATGCAAGTCCAAATGTATTTTGCTTTCTTCCAACACTGATGACAATAAGAAAAATTAACTATTTCATTTTCGCTTGCTTTACTGAGTTTTTACCCATATTTCACTTTCAGATGCCCCATCTACACGTAGAATGATTCAAATCTTTGAGCACAAAGCCTCCAGGCACTGGCTTTTTTAAGATTTCATTTAAGAATACAATTTTTCAAAGCCCAACACTAGATCTGCAACCAAGTTTCATTTTAAAGCTCCTTCCCTTTTTGAAACTGTGTTTCTCCAAAGCTTCCAGAATTGTGTTAGTTAGAAATCACTACCAATGCAGACCTGAAAAACTGCTTTCCATTTCCATTCCTCCTCCCTCAAGATATATCAGATTGTCCAACAAAAGTTAATATTACTACTTGCTATGAAGTTTGCCTCACTTGTATGGTTAGCTTCTAACAGCCTAAACAATATTACTTTTCTGAAATATTTTAGTACTTACTAAGCAATTCTTTGATTTGGTATTTCTGAGCAAGAGTCTGCACATCCTCTTGCAGTTGCAGGTCTTTTTCAATGATGCTCCACTTATGCAGCAGCAGCAGGATCTCTTTGTTTGAGAGAACGTTCTCATTCACAGTGAACCGGCTCATTTCTTTGAAGGCCTCAACAACTATAGCACGATATTCCAGCACAGAATTGAGTGTACTGAAAAACTGAGTCAGTTTGGCTAGATCTAAATTAGTCCTACGAAAAGAAAACAGAAGTGCCATGTATTTTTCTGCACGCTAATCAATAAACTAAAATAAGTACAATTATTTTCTCCTTACAGTCTCTTCTTACAGTTTTCTCATGCAGTTCTCTAGACATATACTTTGGTTTCTCAGGATGTCAGTCATAATTAGTTTAATTCCCACTGAATGCCCAGTGCTTCACTCCATCAGTGTTTGGCAGAACAGACCATGAGACACAGTCTTTGCCCTCCTGCCTGTAAATAGCAAAGGCTGATAGCACACAAGCAAAAGGTCTGGAGCTTTCCCTATGCTTCTTTATTTTTCAAAATGTTCAAAATTTTGAGGAAATAAAATAAACATAGTTTCTCCAGACTGTGACAATACTTGTCTGCATGAAGATATGCAGGTGCTATCATGAACCCAAGCAGAACTGTTTACCCATTTGCTTTCTACTATTCCTGCTGCAACTGCTGTGCTTAGATAGGTTAAGTGCTCTAGATCTGGAGAGAAGAGACCAATCCCTTCTTAACACAGTCATGCAGAACTTTGCACAGTTTCTCCTCATACAATTTGCAAGTGTGGTACAGAAACGGAAAGTCTAAACCATCAGAAGGTATGAAAGATCCTTGCAGCAAATAGCATTGCTAACTGCAGACTCTGATCCAGCCATAAAAAGGTGAAACATAGCAGCTTAAAAATGGCCAGTAATTAACGATGTAGAACTTGACAGTAACTGTGCCTCAGCCGTTATTTAATTCCCCATGTATTTAAACAGCTTTATCTTCCTGTCAAAGAAATATCATCAAAATTCACTAGGGGAAAAAAAAAAAAAGCATTAAACAAGAAATTCTTCTTGCCTTAATAATTTTTGAATTGGACAGAGGATGAGATGCAAATTGATTCAAAAGACAAAAAACCCAAAAAGGACTCACCGAATGTGTTTGATTAATGTGATCAAAACATACAGAAATTCATTTACAAGCTGAATAGGAAGAAACTTCCTGTTTTCCTGGGATTGATTCTTGTTTTCTCTCTTGCCTCCTAAATTTGTTAGCCACAGAGTATGGAGTAAGGAAATAATTTTATTTAACAGCTTGTTTTCCAGAAACCTGAAAAACAAAAAAAGAAGCAAACACCCAGTTGGAAGGCAGATCCTAATCAGGAACCAGTCCATCACCTAGAGGGGACCATATTCTAGTGCACTTTTGAAGCCGTTGAATGGCAATAGGTGCCTCTCAGCCAGGGCCCCATCAGGGGATGGAAGTGCACCCCTTTGAAGCCCCATCCCTGGTTACTGTCCTCCTCTTGCCATGCTGCAGCTGGGGAACACAGCTGTGTATCACAGGCCCTGCATGGAACGAGTGACTTCTGACTTGCATCTTTCATTACACAGGTCTGCCAAGTATTCCATTACATTGCAACCATTGCCACCACTTCTCCAGAGAAGTTACTGTTCGAGACAGCTTGGTTCCTTTTATGTTCCTAAGGCCTTAAGTAATAACAGCAATGCTTACAGCACAGTATCAGGAGCCATATTTACTTTGTTATTTTAGGAGCTGGGGTGGGGAGGGAAGGGAGCTATCTCACTTTTGTACAGTGGATGCAAGAATACTTCTCAAAAGTACAATCACAAAATACTGGGTGCCCGAGGCGAAGACCAGGCTTATTCACTTCCAAGAGTACTAAACTGTACCAAAGAGAGGTGTACAACAAGGGAGCAGTACTGGGAACCTGTTCAGGCCAATCACACTGTTGATGATCCAGAAACCTTGCTTGAATCTGCCAGAGCAATCTATGTAAAAGAGATTTTGTGAGTGCATGCGTGAGAGCATGTGTATGTGTGCATACGTGTGAGTGTATGTGGGGGAGAGGCAAGGGGAGGAGGAAGAAGCAGGAGCAGAAATGTTACAGATGGCTCAAATTCATTATTGTGGCAATTATTGTGTAAGGAGGTCCTATGATAGCATGTGAAGTGTGAGTATTTGAACTGAAAGAGTCACATATGCTAAAATAAGGTGCTATTTTGTTTTCTAAGTTTTTCAAGAAAGTGTTATCAAAAACATGGAGCCACCCCACCATCATCCCTCCTACTACAATCTCAAAACATCTTGATTTCATTTTCAGAAACACAAGGGAATTCAGAGTTCAGCAAGTTCTCCCAGTACAGCCCTAGGTGCCAAATGTCACAGCTGGCTGATATGTCATCTCCATACCGGTCATCCTTGTTTTCATACTCAGCTGCACAATTATTCTACTGCGGACAGTAAAATTGTTCCCATTTCACCACTATTTCCCTAGTTACCTTTTCTCTAAGATGTGCAGTACCCAGGTTAGGAGGCTGTGATCTTGTATCAGCTCATAGGCAGCTCTGGTGACATGAGCAGCATTTTGTAGTATCTCCAGAATACGACTCTGAAACAGAAAATATAATTTGTTCTTTTTACAAAATTAGAATACAGTCAGGATCTAATTATTATCAATCTTTCAGAAGGATATAATTAGCAGTCTGACTGGTACCTGGGATCTGATCGACTTAAAAGTTAAAATGTACTACCAAATACCACATTTTTTTAAGCAACTCCAGGAAAAAAAAAAAAAAAAAAAAAAAGAAATTCTCTTTTCAAGGCTTTATACACACAAACACTACTCTTAAAAAGAAGTCTTAAGGTAGCAAGAAAATTTCTCTTTTTGCCCAAGATTTTGATACCTAACTAAGATACTTTTAACAGGCTGGATTTCTCAGGGTGGATGCTTATGAACATGAAAGCTTCCGGCATGTGAGTTTTCTTCCTGATAAAGCACTGTGCAGGTAACATGCTGGTTAGGGAATAAGGAGACCTAAAAAAGCAAAGGCCCTGACCGTATGAGTAAAACTGTGGTTTCTGCAATATATTCCATGAAACAGTAGAAATAGGACTAGTGCCAGGCCACCAGTTGATGAAACTGAGTGAGGTTCCATGATGGCAGGGACCTGTTCCAATTTCAGGGAAGGAGGATGTGACTCTTGTTTAGACATAAGCAATTATTTCCCACTCCACACACGCACAAAATCAGCAAAAAAATAGGTTTTCAAGAGGGCAAGGGAAGAGTCAACTGCTCCTTTCTGCTTTGAATTTGTTTAAGATCTCCAAACTATGAAAACTCTTGTGGTTTGGGGTTTTTTTGTGGTGTTGTTTTTTTATTTAAAAAGAAAAGAAAAAAAAATTCTTACCTGGGAGCTCTCATCACACAAAGGACTGTTGAAAAAGGAAAGAATGACCTGGAAAATCCTCTGGTAGTCATAAAGCTCATAGCAATGTTTATCACGCAGCCCTTCTCCAAGAAATCTGAGAATCCACTCACGTTCTATTTTGTACTAGAAACCATAAGAAAAATACCACCATCAGACATTTAAAAATAATGGCTGCTCATATGAGCACAAAAAATCTGGTTCCCTCAGAGCGCTAGCACAGTGCTTAACAGCTTTTTCTAGACTTCTCAATTTTCATCCTTATCAAATTTAATCAATAACATCCATCAGGAAGAGTAACTCTGCAGCCCAAATATGCACCAATAATGGAACTTTAAAAGTTGCTGTTTCTAAAAGATCTCAGTTGAACTCAACATTAATAATCTAAACTCAAAGATAAATGTAAGCTAGCTTGGACAGAACATTCTGTTTGTTGTGCTTACACAGCATGCACAGCACAACTCATGATTTCATTATATGTTACTATTAAGAAAACAACAAAGAAACTAAAATATATTTCTAATTCCAATATAAAACAAAACAAAGATGCCTCTAATTAATTACCTATGGAAGAATAAGATTTCATTGCATTTTTATGGCTTTCTTCTATTATTTTCTGAAGAATTAGTGGACACCTAAGATGGGATTCTTACATTACCTCAAAATCAAAACTGTAGAAAAGCTGGAAAAACCCTGGTACTTTCCTCAGGTCCAAATACTGGTGTGACAGAAGGAATCTGTTTACCTTTACATACATGTGCTCCTCTGTGAAGAGAAACAATAGTTATTGTGGAGGAGGACAACGTTCACAATACACAACCATGCAGAAAAATAAATGGAACCTGTATTTTCCAGCGTTTCAGCTAGCTGTCAGAACAGTACACTAGTTACAGTGAGGAGGCCTGCTGCTCTGATTATATCATTGGCCATCCCTCCCCTTCTCTTCCCCAAAATGAAAAGCTTATTCAGAATGTGCACAAAGCAGGTGAGAAGATAAACACTCAACATGACTCTGATTTCAGCAAATTCAATGTTACTTCATTGACAAAGCAGAAATCTGCAAAGTGAGAGGCAAATCTCTCCACGTTTCAAGCCTAACACTTCATGTTAGGCAACCATAATTTTTAACTTACAGACCAGACCCCCATGAGCACCAGAACAAGTTACCCAGAGGCACTATACAGTCTCTATCCTTGGAGGCTTTCTAGGATCAGTCTAGAGGTCTGGAGGTTTTCTAGGATAAAGCCCTGTGCAAAGTGGTCTGCCCTCAGAGCTGGCCCTGCTATGGGGAGAAGGTTTAGCTAGAGACCTCACAAGGTCCCTTCCAAACTGAATTACTCCCCAGTTATACGATTCTTCTTTGCAACAATGACTAATATTGATTCAGTGTCTAAGGACAAAAGGACACCCGGGCCAGCCTACTCTGATCTGCTGAACAGGACCAGGACACTCATCTAGTTTTACTCATCTAGTCCTCTGCCCACCTTCACCCCAAAATTATGAAGAGGTAGTGGCTTCACCCCCGATGGATCAGACTGGTTTTGTACACAGATCAAAATGGCACTTCCCACTTCTCCAGTAATGCAGTCTACACAAGCACTGGAAGTTTTTCTTTGAAATACGGGAAATCATACACTTCATGGTTCCTACCAGGGTCACAGCTATCTCAACTTCCAGTATTGGCCAAGGACATACTCCATGCACAGTGACTCACCCCAGGAGTTCAACATGCACAGTAGGTTACAGTACCTGGCTTCAGAATCTGCTGTGCCACACGAGCAATGTAGAGTGTCAAAGAGAAGGTAAATCTGAGGTTTGGCTGCCTGATTCCATTTTGCACAGCATCCAAGAGATACAGCAACTGCAGCACAAGAGCCCAAGGAAGAAAAGCTTGAACCATAACCCAAACGAATACAAACAGGAGAGTGAGAATACATAAATAAGCTTTCAGGATATTTTACAGTCCATAAATCAAATACCAATCCCATCAGGATTTCCATTCCTACAAATAAAATTCTTAAGAATTTCTAAAACATATTTTCCCCCCTTTTTTTCTGTCCACTGATTATAACAGGAGGAAAACACAAAGCAGTAGAGGAGCAACAATGGAACAGAAGATAAAAAGCTTCTTTTATCTCTCTCACCGTGTGCATGTAGACAGATGAGTAAAGCAGTGAGTCTACCCTAAGTGTCCTGACGTAAAGTGTCTAACCTGGCAAACTTATCAATTGAGCTCAGTCTTACCTGACTCTTCTCTCGGAAGCGAGCTCCTTCCAGATGAGAACGAAAGGAAGCCAGGACAAAATATGCGGCTGCTCTCATGTTGGAATCATAGCTGCTAAGGGCAGCTACTGTTAGACCCAGGGCATTGACTTCGACAAACTTCTGACATGCCACTACACACTCTGTGTGGGAAAAGGGAACAAAATGAAAGAAAAATGCCCAGTGCATTATATCACAGGGTATATAACAAAACTTCTATTCATAAACACTGATTTCTAGATCTACCCATGCAAGCTATTATTTCACTACATGCTGAAGGCTCCTTCAGCTAACAAAGGCATTCTGCAAATCACTCTGAACAAGAATTCTTTACCTGAGCTGAAATTAATGTGGTTAGTCTCATTTACATTAGATGAAGACAATTCTGCCTGCTAGACTATACGAAGTTAGGAGTAAATTCTGTAAACACATCACATATCTCAGTGGTTCAGAAAAGTTAAGTATAAAGAAGAGAGGAAATTTTCCTGCTCAAAACATTCTCTAGGCACTTGATAAGTCTGTGCCTGAAAGATCAGCATAGCCTATGAAAAACCCATCTGCACTAAAGAGCTTCTCTGATAGAACAGACAGAAGAATAATACATAAATAAGCCATTAGCCACACCAGTTGTTACTGTGCAGGCATGAGTGATTCTGCTGGTAAGGCATGTTCCAAGCAAAGTACTAAACTGTACCTCTATTCCCTTCTGGGACAAACAAAATCCAGCAATGAACAGTAACCAGCCAAACAGAAAACACACCCTTGAATCTAACATTTACCTTGCATAGCATTTCACCATCAAGATTTAGAGTTTCTCATTTAAGGGGCGTGGAAGAGTTTGTGTCATTTTTACCCACTGATGGCTAGAAATGATTTGATGTAAAACCTCCAGAGTACCTCCTGTGCTATTTCTATTCCATTCACCAGTGATGGAATACAACGGCACATCAGCTGTATTTTGCTAGCTAAAGTGCAAATGTACTGCAGTTCTGAGTTTAGCAACAATATTCACATATTTTCGTGTAATTTACACTGAAGGTCAAGAGGAAGTTTCTGAGAAACAAATATTCCTATTTAAGTAGAGGCTGTAGTCTTACTGACAAGTACCTATATTTGGTCCACTGATTTCATCCCTAACCACCACCCCCACACAACTAAAATATATATATTTTATATATTTATGTAAAAATCACAGATTATTTATGTCCTCACACCAGTATCTGAGCTGTTTTTCTCATCTTTTCCTCAACTGCCAGAACTCCTACTTCAATTTCATGCCTGGCAGTTTCACACCCAGCTCTACTAGTTATGGGCCAGGCTACGGTAGGGTCTCCACCTCCCAGCACTGTCTCCCAAGCAGCCCACTGCTCCGTGACCAGTGCAAAGGCATCACTGAACTGCAATATCAGATCTTTTCAGTGAGTGTTTTACAAGTTATTTCAATACTAGCAATTATTGTACACTTCCCTACACCACCAAAACACATGAAGTTTAACTGATGTAATGCTAAACACCTCAGTCGTTCTAGTTAGCACAGGATACCTCTCTCATCACCAGAGCTCGTACAAATACAGCTCTACCCACCTCTACTTCTAGGCACTGAGCCAGGCCACCACCCGACCGCTAAAGATGATGAGAGGAGTAGCAACAATAAGGCAGGTGAAAGAGAAACAGAGCCCAGAGAGACACCTAATCTATGCCTTCTCCTACCTTCTGCCTGTGGCAACACAACTCTGCAGTTCGCACTCTTCAGGCAAGGTGCAAGGCTGCAAGGTAAGCACTGGGAGATGGACGCTTTCTATTGAATCCCAAGGGAACACATAAAGATGATCTAAAACTCGTCTGCCTATAGAGAATTCTCCACCACTTATGGATACCTCACACATAGCCCTGGCCTATACAACAACCCCTCTTCAGTACAGGATCAAATACGTGTTGTATGCCCTTCCAGAGCAAGGCACCACATGGCTCTCCTTCAGAGTGCAGTTCTTGAGAACTACTAACGCACACCAATTGGCAGACAAAGTGGATAATTTTATGGGGTGCTACCATATAGTGAAATCCAGCGTCCTCACTTCAGCAGTAAAGTTCATGCTGGTCACAGAAAGATTTATTTAGAAAACTTTCTTTCACTGAAAACACGCAATGGAAATATTTTCCATTCAGCTGACCTTGGAGAGTGCATACAACAACTAACATAAAATAACAAGCTATTACTAAAAAAAAAAAAAAATTCTATGTCTGACATACAGTTTGTTTAAAGTACCTTGAGAATCATGATGAAAAAGCTTTCCACAAGATGCTTATCAGGGCTAAAGTTAGACAAAACTTGCTATCTGCCCAATTCAAGATTTACTTTTTACTCAGTGAGCATTAAACACTGTGTAATAAGTCTATGTTTATAAATTCAGCAGTTATATAACATCTGTGCACAGGGTACTGTGCAGTCAGTACAAAGAGCAAATAAATAAAGAGGAATTGGGAATTCCAAGAGCAGCTGACATGGTTTAGGAGCCCCATGGGACTTGAACTCATAAATCACTTGGGCCCTTTAAAAATGCCCCTCTTAGGACACAGACTCTCACTCAGTGTGGAGCAGTTAAGAGAACTATTTTTCCCCTTTCTAGTTTTAGACTCAGCCTACGTCTGGACAGCCCCGGCCTCCACAGCTCTGCAAGAACATGATGTACAGGAGCTCCCTCAACCCCACTGTGCTGCCTGCACAAGTGGTTGTCCTTGCTGTCTGACTATAGCACTGCCAAGGCTGACCAACAGCCACCAAATCCCTCACACTGGTTAAGGTGGTGGCCTCCAGGTGGTGGGTGATGATGACAGGTGCATGACAGCAGTGCTTTTTCCAACTATTACACCCAGGTTCAAAACACATTGGCTGTCCATTCTCAGTAACAATCTCAAAGACCCACCATTAACTGGATCATCTAAGATCCCTCCTCCCGCAAAACACCAAATAGTTCTGGTACCTTTTCTTCCTTGGCAGATGAAAAAACAGTTGTTTTCACTGTTGTCAAAATTATATGGAGCGGTTTACCACTATAGCTAAGTATAAGCTAAGAAGACACAAAACAGGTACTGTACCATAAGGGTACAGGTGAACAAAGAAGGACTGAAGTATGATATCCCTGAACGACAGCTATCAGCCTGCCAATTGCTTCTGATATTACTGTTGTGGAAAGCCAAATCCAGCTGTAACTGCACAGTGGTTAACCATAATCAACATAGGGAGGGAGGGAGGGAGCTGGTTGGGAAACTCCCTATGGTACCTATCTCACTTTGATCTTTAAGGACTCTCTAAACACACAGCACGCCTGTAAAGTACAGCAGGAATCTGCCTATGTGACGCAGGGTTATGTCAATCAAGAAAAGTGAGTCTAAGCAGCTAGCTTTCAAGCACCATGTAGATCTCAAACTTCCCAGCAACTCTGAGCAGGCCTATTCAAGACATACAATGGCTCCAGGCATCTCTGATGGAAAATGAGTTGGCTGAAGTTTCCCTCTACTATAACCAGTCTGTAACAGGCCAGATCTCCAGTCAAGTCAGTCACAGTGTCCCTCACAGAAATCAATACCCCTGCAGAGATTCACTCTGGTCAGGAAACAGCTTCACTCTTCCCCAGCAATGGTGGCTTCTGGTTTATGCTCAGAGAACTTTGACAAGATCTCCAACCTGCCCTACCTCTGCCAAGCTCTCACTGAGAGCGCACAGCTGAAAGGAGCTGATTACTTCTCCCAAAAACTCAGGCACAAAGCAGACCCAGATCACAGCAGCCCTGTCAGCTGCAGGTGGGGCACTGCGTGTAGCAGCAGAAGGAAACATCCTTCCCATGCCTGTTTTGCTAATTGTGTTGCTGTGACACCATAGCTGATGCAGAACACAGCTCTACACATTCACCAGAAAAATACACAACTTTCCAGTGGGGAATATTCTCTACTGATCCCTCTTATGCTATTTTACAATACCATTGTGCTGAGTTTTGTGATATACAGAATGCTGTTCAACAGATCAGAGAACATAAACCTCTGTCTACTTTTTGTCTCTCCCAAGCTGTTCCCAGTTCCAGTTTAAAAACATCTCCTTGCCTTAAGCAGACCAGTCTCTCTACATACAATTAAACCCACTACATTTGAAAAAGCTACGAGGGAGCAACTAGTTGTCTGGACAAGAGCAGCTTGTCAGGAATGCCCTTGTGCTGCTACATTGATCTATTTCTGAATAGTCAAATCTCACTAGATACATTGCATTATTTGGAAAAGTGCTTTACAAAACCCCTAAAAGCTTTAATGCCAATTATACCTTCTTAGTTTTTAAGTCATTCTGAAAATTACAGTGCAGTGCAGTAGGTGGTTAAATGATGTATGTTTCTTCCCTCCAAAGCCATGCATAAATTTCTTTGTAGTATTAGATTCTCCATCTTAGATGGAGAATAACAGAGCTACAGATGGAGCCATGCAGCTCCTGCAGCAGAGTGAAATGACACTAAATATCAAAGAGAAACATTCACTTTACCTGGTCTGGTCAGTTCACTAAAGAGCTGAAGTAGAAAACAAGGATCGTAGAAGTCATCAAGACTCTTGACACTTTCATCTCTATATAGTGATTCTTGTACCTCCTGAAATCAAATCCAAGCCAGTATTTGTAATGAACAACACCAATTTCCAGCTTGGTTTCAGATCTCCCCAACCACCTCATCCCATTATAAAGTAGCCTATACTAAACCTTGCAAAATAGAACACAACACAGGGCGAGACATGCTTGTGTTTAAATCTGGCTTTCACTATCAGGGTTCCAAAACTATTTCCACTGACTTGCGCAAACAGGTATAGAAGCATGTTAGCAAACTGTATGGAAGACGGAAGAGCCCATTGTCAGTGGATCCTCGGACAGTCAAATTAAACAACTCTTTAAAAGTCAAATTCTGGTCTCACTTATACAAGGCAATGTCTGCAACACTGCCCAATCACACCTGCCAACAAGATGTGGTCTGTACATTGCAATTAATTTTAAAAGTGCTCCTAAATAATTAATTGCAGCCCTCCTATGAATTTAAATTACTCTCGTGATACAAACAAATTGTAATGTATTACATGAATGCAAGAAAGAAATGACTGAAGTGAAAGGCTCTTTTTCTACATCAAAAGAAGAATAATTCAGCAGTCTGAACTAAAGCACCTGTGATGACAGAAGACGGCGATGCTGAGGGAAAGACAGAATTGTCTTCATCATCTTTTCTCGATCAAGCAGACACAAAATCTCCTCCATGCTTGGCTGCTGCCATAGTGACTTCCCTAGACTCTTGCAAGTCTTGTGATGCTCCACAGCAGCTGGACCCCATAGCAGGATTCTTAAACATTGTTAGAAGATATGAGTCAACAGACAGCTAGCACTGAGCGAAAAGCAATTACAGAGGATATAAATTACTATTTAAATTTTCCCTTCATTTGTACCTATTATCCTGTGGGAACTTGAAACTAGAACTTGTCTCCCTAGCAACACCTTTTTCATCCATCCAAATGCTTTTCAAACTCAGTCTGAGGGTGTCTCATTAGCTATTTCCTACCCTGTTAATCCAAGTCAGAACTTACCTTCTAAGAAGAAACCACTTTTTTATTTAAGCTATAAATGCTGGTAGGTATGATAGCAGCTGCGTAAAGAGACAGTGATCAAGAACTGGTCAGACAAGGTTGTCTCAAATGCAATTGATACTTCAAACCAGAATCACAGTGTTTCAGTAACATAAATCCTTCCTCTCCTCCAAGTTGCTCCTTAGACCTCACTTACTTTGCCACTGTACTTAAAGTGCTATTGATATTGTCATTTATTATGTGGGTATGGCCAGCAGCTGGAGGGATAGATGGTGTTAGGCTTCTTATCACCCAGAACCTGAAAGCTTCCATTTGTAACACAAGGTGGGCTCTGTTAGGTTGCATCTACAGCACTCTTCCTGAATGTTCTCTATATTTGCTCAAAATCTTCAGTGCTGGGATCAAGTCTAACCAAGTATCTGGCTAGCCATTTACTTCAGGGTACAGTATGAAATTGTTTCCCCTTTAAAAAGGCTACAAAATTTTGGGACCTAACTACCTCTGAAATCGGTCTCTTCCTCACATAACACCCTCCCATCTGCAAACATTTTCAGTAAAGATTTATGCAGGATGTGGCTAGTGCCAGAGCCCTGGCTTCTGGAAGCCACTTCAATTCCCTGCTGACAAGAACTTTCATTTCCCAACCCCCTTCACAGGCTGCAAGGATTATCTATATCCTCAGGCAAAGCTAAGGGAGATTCTTAATTCAGAGTCCAGTCCTGCTTCAACTGCCTGAGCCAGTAGTCCTGCATCGATGTTAATATTTATGCCCATACCCTCAAAGACAGAAAAGTGCATTTGAGCAAGGCACACCAAAAACATCAGTGTAAAAACTGTTAGCAACAGATTTTGCTGTGGACTGCTTGGGCATAAGGCCTGCAAAGAAATGTATTATTTTATACAGTACATAGTTCTCTCTTATGAAATCTGCAGATGTATTGCAAGGTTGCACTATAAGGAGAGCTACAGTCCAGACTGGTGAAAGACAAGGAAGGCATTGACACCATGTTAGCATCCCAAAACTAACAATACATGTGTTAATGCAAGAGGTTATACATCACTCCTCCACTGGCATATTCCTCTCCTCTCCTCTCCAGCAAAGCACAAGATGAATATCATGCATAGAGGGGCAAGATCATTGAAAAGCCAAGGGCTGTGCTGAGTGGTGAATCCTGCATCTCAAGGGAACAGGGAAGGGAAAGGAGTCCTACACTAGCAACGTGTGCTTTGGCTGCCTTCATCTGTGATGAAATCCCTATAGTGGGTTCATACTATGGAGAGAGAAGGACTACTGAAATGAGATAGTCCCTCACCCAATCCACAGGCACCAAAAGTTCAGGCAACACATGAGAATTAAGAAAATATATAGGAAAAATGTTTCCAAAAGCAACATTCACCTCTAGGTTTATCTCAGCTAAAAATAAGACCCTGGAAAAATGCCAATTGTGAGACTGCTTATTTGTGTGCAGTTAGTTGAACGAAGGAAGGTGGTCAGCTTACCTGGATTTTATAAGACTTTGATTATTCTTCTCATATAACTGAAGCAGTAGCAGTATCTTTTGATCTAAAAAACCAAGATGAAACCCAAAGTCAGTCACCTATGAAGATGAAAACCAGATCTAGTAGGAATCACCTTTCCCAGGCTAGCACACTTACCTACAGCACTCAGTGTAGCCCCGTAAGCACCCAACAACACGGCAAGGTGACTGCTCTCACAGAAAGAAGGGCTGAGTTTCACCATTGTCAGCAGTATATCCACCAAGGCCTCTGAAATAAACACACAGCTTTAGCTTTGCTGCTCTCTTCAGTGCATATATAAATTCCCTTCACATATTCCCTCTCTAAATAGCTGCACACACAGTACTGTACATTTTAGATCAAGATCTATCTCTAAAAATAGCAAAAAAACATTTCCTCGACTACACTAAAGGATAATTATGATGCATTTAATTCAAGTGGAACAACTGTTTTTGAAGAAATTAAAGTATTTCCAAGCTGGACACACATATGTTATCATGAGGTAAGGTCCACAATGTGGCATACTACCATGAGAAAGTTTCCATGTGTACACATCTGCTCTCTGGTTAAAAAGAAATGCTATACTCTATCCTACCACACCACAGCTCCCTCCTCTTCTAGGAAGGCATCTTAAATTAGCTCAGCAGTTGCACAGAGTAAAGCAGACATTCCAGCAGCCTCCCCAAACTACTCAAGAAGTTTCAGCAAGAACTTGTGAATTCACACCCCAGCTGCAGTAACTTAACAACATGCTTCTGCACTGTGCATTTAAACAGAGGTCATCACTGCAGAATCCTATTAGTCAGCAAGCTACAGGAACTCTGTCCTGGAGCATACAAAAACTATCCACCTACATTTTATAACTAGCTGAGAAACAGATCAAACAAGTGATCAGGTCACTCAAAGGCAAATAGGCTATCTGTGGCAGATTCAAAGCCTGAGTCCCAATTTCTTAACTCCCAGAATGTGAAAAGGCACAGGCTTTTCCCCCTAGTATCTACAAGAATATAAGATGTCAAAACAAAACAGATCATAAAGACAACAGCCTGAATGAATGCACTCTTGACACCAAGCTTCTGAATTACTGAAGTTAGCCTCAAAGAATCCATCTCTCTGTTCTACAGAAACACATTCAAAAGGTAAAATGCATACAGTAAGCAGCAAAATCTGTTACTCATTTTTACTTCACTAAATTTGTGACTTCACAAGAGCTTTTTGCTCTTTTCAGGCAATTTAAAACTTTGAAGTCTGTTTACATGTTGCTCACCAATACACACAAAATTTGTTATGAATATGCTGCCCTGAGAATCTCCTCCCCTTTTCTTATACAGCTCCTTCAATCACCGAATCTGAAAGCCCTGTACAGTGGGAAAAAGCTGAGGTGTATACAGATTAAATGATTGCTTCAAGGTCAGGTAGTATTTCAGATGGCACTGACAAAGAAACAAAGCAAATCCTACACATGAACTAGCACCCAGTTTATACTGCTCATGGAAGGATACCTCATGAAAGGTTCCAATATGAAATACACATCAATTAAATCAACATTTTGGACACAACTTGCAAAATCAACTTAAAATCTTCTGTATCAACCTATTTTAAAATAGGTTTAAATGTCACACGTTTCTTACAGAACCTATATGCACTTCAGTGAGCTTACACCAAGAGCCTCACAGAAACCAAAATAATCAATTCAAGATTTCAACAGGGTTAAAAAAACCGAAATTAACTAACCAAAAACCCCCAAGCCCACCTTTTCAGTAGTTTTAGAAACTTAAGTGTTTAAAAATGGCAGCAATAAAATGAATGCAATATTTGGATCCAAGCAGAGGTAGAATTTAAAACTAATATTCTGGAATTGTTTAATTGCTCTGCAAGTATATGTAGGTGGATAGGTTACTGGATGGATAGACTATAATGCGAGAAAGACAAGATTACTAAATATAGTTAAAGGGAAGAAGATAAAAAAATACCTCTTGTCTGGATATTTGTGCCATCTTCTTCTCTTGACCTCAGTATGGCTGACAAAAATAGAGAGTGCTGCGTGACCATCATGTGAAGTTTGGAGAGCTTGACTAAGCTCTGACTAAGTGAGGATTCTTTCTTGTATAATAACTGAACAGCAATGTTCAGGACTTTCAAAAATGCTTCATCTCTGTAGCGGTACCTTTCAAAGCAAGGATCACAGAAAAGTCAGATCCTAACCAAACCGAAAGAAACTTGCTTGAAAAGATGAGTGTTTAAAAATGAGAAATTTGTAAAGAAAGCAAAATTAGTAAAACCAAAACAATTTTTTAAAAAAATGAAAGTACATACACCTCCTTCCCTGAGCTGTTTTGATTTAATTCTTTTTAAGTTATACTAGTATCTAATTATAAAAAAAAATAAAGGAGAATCAACAGTCATACTTGTATAGCCACACTGATCTTAATAAAGGATTAGAATTTTGCCTAGTAACCTTCAGACAGCAATCCTTCAGATTAACACTTCTACCTTCACAGAAGCTAAGATTATCCTAAACTATCTTTTCTTTCTTTTATTTAAATGGTTTACATTAAAGGTGAAAGGTATGATTCTGCTTTCATATTAACCATATTTAAGAAATATCTTAAAGAAGTTATAGGAGCATAAAGCTTCTTTACGCCAGTTGAAAGGAAGCTAGTCCAGCTATGCAGCTGGAGCACAAAATCCAAACCTGTCTGCAGTTGTGCAGGTTAAGGCTCCAACAAAGCCAGTGGATGTGACATGAAGTGCATCTTGAGAAACAAGGAGCATCGTTAAATATGACTGAATTCAAGGGACACAGGGTGTTTCCAGTATAATGCAAGACAAGGCCAAGTGAACCTCCTACAGCAGCTTTGGTGCGTCTCAAAATTACTTACTTGAGTCCTGTCTTCACAAGGGTGTACCAGTCATCTGGGTCCACTTCTTCAACAAAGCGCTGTGCATGTAGAAAGTAAAAGCAGATGTTATCACTTAGCACATAGAGCTTACACAGATCATCAAGACAAGCAATTTTTGTTCAATGGACACACTAACAACACACAAGGCACTCAGGTGGGATGATCAAAGGATAACAGGGAAGAAATCTCTTGCATACAACAGCCCTACCTCCTGATTCAAATGAAATTACAAGTCTTGGTTTGTTGATCCTGGAAGCAAGGGAGCATATAAGGGCTGTATGCAATTAAAAAGCAAGCTGGTCTGTAGGTACCAAAAAAACCCAGAGTCTTGAAACTCTTTACACTCTCAAAGTGTGAAAGGAATAAAAAGTCATCAAGTCAAAGCAAGAGACTCAGGTACTAGATTTTTCTGTACCTATGATGTGCTTAAGCTAACCAACCTTTGCACATGGCAAAGAGGGTGGCTGGGTGTATTTGTTTGTTACAAAAATTGATCTTGCTGAAATGCTATAAACCACAATACACAGCAATCAGTTTTAAGATGACTGACAGCTGCACGTGCCAGCAATGCCAGTCATGACTGGTGCTAACCTTGTCAGGCTGGTGAACACTGTTCAGATGAACACTATGAGATGGCCCCTCAGGTCCTGCAAAACCAGTCATGTCCTAAAAGAGAGTCTCACCAGAAGCAAGCAAGAGGTCAAAGGCATTTGCTGCCTGCAGAGCTCTTCATTTTTATGTCTTACATGGATCTGTCTACCTTACTGAACCACAAAAAGACTCGCAGTACAGAGGGAATGATCAAGCAGTGTTTTTTATGATCAGAGTCCAGAGTTCTATCTATGATCAACCGGATTTCTGCCACAGACTTCAGAAGGCATGGCAGGTGGGTCTTGTCAGAAGTGTCTCTATAATTTGTTGTGGTTTTGGTTTTTTGGGTTTTTTTTAAATGAAAACATCCATTGGCAACCTTTGATTTTTAACTCCCGAACACCTCAAACTCTGATTTTCAAAGGGGACTGTTAGCAGAAAGCCATCATCAAGAACAACTCAAAACTGCTTCTTATAGAGGATTAGCAGGGTTAAATTAACTCTGCAAAAGCTATTAAAAGCCCACAGAAGCCATAATCTAAAAAACCAGAAAATAAAGTCCATCTATATTTATGCAAGATACAAGAGCACAATAACAAATTTGCACACAGTCACATTCTAGCAATGCAGATAAGAAGCCTCACCAATAATTCTTCAAGCCTCAGCAACATGGACCTCTCCACGTCTTGCTTGCTTTCATCTTTGTTGTTGTTGTACATGACAATTAACCCCTTCATGCAGGCCGCTAACAGGTGTCTCCTCCAGGAATGCAGCTCTTCAGAGTTTTGAAGCACTCTAGATATGGCATCTGCCACTGTCCAGCTGCAGAAAGATATTTATTTTTTAATGATATAACATGCTTTTTGTATAGTTTAAAGATGTCTTGCTGCCAAAGTGTGAAGTGACAGATTCTCAGGAGAGGATGCCCTTTTGCTACAATATTTGCATTCGTGCATACCTATCACAGTGCTTTATAGGACAAACCGTGTCCAGGGCAGCTGGATTTGCCTACCTCTCATTATTTTCTGCTTTCTCAAGAGCAGCAGGAAGCTGATCAATAAGGTTTCGCAGCACTTTACTTCCTGAAGATGGCAACAACCTTGAAAGAACTTGCAGTTTCACAGTGGCCTCATGTGATGCTTCTGTGTCTTGAAATACACCGCAGAGCTCCTTCCACAGAGCCTTCCTCAAGACAGGTATAACAGCTGAGACAACTGTTGGAAGAGAGCAGGGGGCACAGGTTCCACCATCTGAGTGTGGTAAGCAACAATAGACTTGTAATTACAAAAAACCCAAATCACTTTCCTAATCAAGGCCCAGATCACTTAGTTTCTCGGAAATGATACCACATTAGCTGCTAATCTGCTACAGAGGAGTGCACTCTCTATTGCTCCATAGCACCATTAGGAAGTATATGTACCAGACAACTGCTTGCTATACAGCCAAAATGATTAAACACGGGCAAACAATGCAGACCTTCAAAAGAGGGACAACTTCCTAATAAGAAGCCTTGTCCTTGCATCTCAGGAAGGATGAAACTTTACTCTGACCTTGGGCTCAAAGGAAATTTTCTCTCACATCAACAGACAGCTAACAGATACCTTATAACTCAAGTCAGATAGCAGTTTCCCCTTCTAGAGTTCAAGCACGAAACCACCAGTGTGCATTTCTGTGTAATGATGAGGTCTTTTCATGACTTGAACTTCTCCTAGATAGAGCTAGCCTTCTCCAACAACAGCTACAGTCAGCCTGTTTCTGTTGCTATTTACATTTCTATGTAATAAGAGAAACAAAATCAAAGTGATCCTGTTCTGTTGAGTTAAATCCTAACTCATAATTTTGCTGGTAGAAAATTTAACTGTCTTGTTAGTTTAATGCTGCTGTTGGCTTGGAAAGTTTTGGACTGCCAGCTTAGGAAGGCATTAGAGTGGGAAGCTGTATTTGGAGATTTATTTTAGAAGAAAGTTTTGGACTCTTACACTTGCAAAAGTGAAAGCTTGCGTTTTGCAAAACCATATGGCTATGGCATTCCACTCACCAGACAGTGTTCTATCTATGCCCAAGAAAAGGTTTTTCCCTCCTATACTGAACAAAGCATGAAGACAAATTTTCACATGCATTAAGTATTAAATACAGGCTTCATAAGAGAAAACTGGGCAGCAGCAACTGTGAGAGTACTTTGCTTCAATCTAACAGCTCATCTTCACTATAGTCCTTTTTATGGTGCAGAAGTACTTATAAGAGAATCACTAGAAGTCAGACATGTAAATTTTATCACCTCTATTTATTATGCAGAGGATTCAAGAGTTTAAGGCCAGCAGTCTACACTGGGAATCTGGCCTCCTGAATCACAAATAGGTATCAGTTGTGGTTTTACCTGTGGAAGGTCGGGTGAATTCATACTGGCCTCTGCATTGCAAATACACATTAATGAGTGGAAGAAAGCTCTCCATATTCTTCCTGAGGTACTTTCCAGTGGCACTGCTCAGACACCACAGCTCGAACTGCAGCAGGTGAGTCCTAGAGTGTTTTATCAGCATGCCCACAATGGCAAGGGAGGTGTCTGACCTCTGGTTAAGGCAGTGAACGTGTACCTCTACACTGACTGCATGTGCAAGGACTGGCTCGCTTTGGAGAGCATGAAGGAAAACTTTCTCCAAATCTTTGCTGGCTGATGCTGACATCAATATTCCCAAAGCTTTAATGTGCTCTGTGAATAGCAGTAGTTCTCCTTGTTGGGGCTGCCTTTGGTAGCTTTCTGTGAGGAGCTGCACCAAAATCTGTCCATAGAAGCTTAGCTGTTTCCCTTTTTTAGGGGATTTTTCAGATTTCTGAGTAGTCAGGCTTGTCTCAGGAAGTCGCAGCATGGTTAAAGTGATCTCCTTCAGCTGAGCTGAAGCCATATATATGTGCAGCTCCTCCAGAGCCTCCAGCTGGTGAGACTTCTTGGGAGAGACCGGGCTTCTGTCGTTCCCCACAACATGTAGCTCTTTCAAGACACTTTTTGTTATAGCTTGAAAATACTTCGATAACACATGTTTGTGATCCATGCTCTGCAACATCGGGGCACCTGTTTTCAACAGCTGGAGCACACCAGAATTGAGATGAGCTGACAGGAGCTTCACAGTGACAGGGTTTAAACTGTGCTGAGGAAGAGAATGTTGTTCTAAAGCCAGGAACCAACTCTCCAGTGTAGGATGTCTGAAAATCAACATGAGTGTATCTTCTAGTGTCTGTAACAAACGGGTGTAACAATATTACTGAATCGATAATTATAGTTCCTGGGAGAGAAAAAAAGTACAGTTCATCTGCCTATTTTCCAGAACTTGTTAGTCACAATTACTGAACATGAAATTGTTGATTAACTGGTCAGAGGATAAAAATATTAATGAATTACAAGCACATAAATACCATTCTTCCAACATTTATGACGTGGGAGGCATGCCTCCACTGAACATTCTCCATGTGTTTAAGCACATTTCCAGGGGAAAACTGTATATTCTGGGGTTTGTCAATACAATTCCAATCTAATCTCCACAAGATTCACTCCTCCAAGTACATAATTTTCATAACCAGGCCTTACACAGGGCTTAGAGAATTTCTTCTGCAAAGGCAAGTGATCTGTCAGGACCTATCCTGACTGTATTCCAGCTCAGGGGTGAGACTGTGGATGATGCAGCTTGGTCAAATCTCCAGGCACTAGTTTCCTAACTGCTGGACCACATGCTCAAAGTTCCTAAGTCCTCCTCCTAGACCTTAACAGCATCTCTCTGCATCAACCTGTTTCCCTTCAGTACAACTCTTGAAATACAGTGTATCATATCCCATTCACTCTCTGCCCTTCTGAGAAGAACCCGGAAAAAGCTACAGTAATTCTTCTACAAAGCAGTAAAATCCTATTCAAGACCTTATACAGTGAGTGTGTGACAGACACACTTTAATCCCAACTGAAACCCCTGAAATCCTCATGACTGTTTATGAAAGTCACAGCACTCGCAAAGCCTGATCCCTGCTAAATCCCGCCCTGTTCTCTGTTACATTTAGCCAGTTCCATGTTTTAGTGATCGGTGAAAATAGATAAAAATAATTTGTGCTCAAAAATTGTTCATGTTTAAGATCATTTGCTTTAATTAATAGTTCAGCAAAACTTATTACGAATAAATAAAATCAAAATTTACTAACAGGTAAGCTTTTGGCCTGTGTATCAAGGGATTCGGTACCTTGTCATCTGAAGACTCCTCTGTAATCAGAGATTCCTCGTCCATAAAGAGATCTGATTCAGTCTGATGCTCTTCTCGTTTCTGCTGATTATCCAACTCTATCTGATTTCCCCGGCACAACAAGCTACTCAGCAGGTCCACATAGAGGTCAACAAGGTGAGGACCAAAAGTTTTACCGAGCTGTGAAAACACAGACACATTAGAAGCTGATAAAAGAGCAGGATGGGAGCAGAAGGATAATTATCCAACAGGAACAGAAATTAACTAAGAAATTCCTAGATTACAACCTTTTGAGGGGGAAGGAACCACTCCCCTCTGTAGAGCCTTGATTCTAAGAGAAATATCAGGGTACCAAATAAAGATTCATAGATTTTCACCTATACTGCAACTTTTGGTGTAACACAGGCCAGTGAATTTCATTCTCTGGAAAGACTTCTTATGGAGACCCAGGAACTGGATTAAAATCTGGAGTTTATTTGCACTACACACAGACCAGTAAAGTAACCCATGCAAAGTAAATCCAAGACTCCTCAACAACTAGAAGGACAGACATTTGTTTAGAAATTAGGTGCAGGTTTGTCTGGTGCTCCATAGCCTCAGTGAGAGATGAGTATCTGAAAAAGCTGTGGGACTGGATTCAAGTTTTAACAGCCAGGTCATTTGTACTTTCTGTGTTAAAATAAAACAAACCCACAGTGTCATCACAATATTGCTCTTACACTGCCAAAGTTCTCCACTGTGGATTTCAGATATAGCAACACATGCTTTACTCCTAACAAAAGCTGCTCAGGCGGGAGCTGGGAAGCCAAGTCTTTCAATTTCATCTGGATATCATCTTCCAGTAAGGTGTGGCTTCCTCTCTCATAGGCTTTCTTTAGCAAAGTGGTAAATACAGAATCCAGGGCCGCTGCAGGTTCTTTGCATACCTCTTTGAATTTTTTAAACTGTTTAAAATGGAAAAAAAGGAAAAGAAAAATAAAGATGAGTAAGAATAAAAAGTTTCTTCAGCTACCTTTGTTTTGAAATGAGTTCTGTGCTGAAACCAGGGCTGAAGTTCCAGGACCACATGTGTACAGTCCTACTATCACAGAGCTAGTCAAAGGTGTCCCATGGGGAACCTGCACATGGTCACTGCTGGGCAGAAAAACACATCAACACCTAGCACAGTTGGTCTGTGGATCCCCAACCCATATCTGGGTGAACTCCAACCACTGTAAACCATCTCCTCGGGCAATGTCACACATTATGCTACACTGTGCCTGATGAGGAGATGTAGTTCCCATCACATACATCAAGTGCAATGCTTGAGTCCTGGCTTCACTTCCCAACCACAACAAAGACCTTTTGTGTTGTTAGAGAAAAGTTCTTGAGCAAAATTGCGTCCCAGTGTGATAAAAAAGAAATAACAGAATTAGCTTAATGTAAATGCACTTTCTAATGGGAATGTAACCTTTATACACTGTGGGGTTTTACAGTAATACTGGCTCAGGCATTCGAGTGCTTCAGTTATTCCATACCACAGGTTCCTGAGATTGCTGGGGTATCCAGAGTTTATAATACTGGTTAAATCTGTAGAGCTGAGGATACTTAGAAATCTTCAGGGACTGCAGATCTTTATCATAGAGCTGGAACATCAAGCAGAGGGCAAGGGGTTCTCTCTGAGAGTGCAGGAGGTCAGTGAAAACAGCAACAAGATACTCTATGATGTGTGCTCCTAGAAAAGCAAAATAAAAAATGAAAATTTTGTCAACAGAAGTAATCTGCATGAGCACAGACACTAGGACAACCCTCTTTTCTTAAGGTCTGGGAAACAGGTCATGTAGCATCATTTAGAAAAATACTAAATAGGATTAAAAGGTGTTTGTGATAAACTAGACAAGTGCTTTTGACCCACTGAGGTATCTGGAAAAATACTCCATACAGTAGTTCTTGTTAAAATAAATAATCATGCCACTTTAACATACATGCTTAGGTTAGCCTGTTTCCTTCCAGAGAAGCATAAAACTAACTCCCCCTTTACTGTGTTGTGCTAAATTTGTCTATATTTTGATGGATGAGGACCCCAGTTAAACACCACCTAAGAAGAACTGATTTGTACTGGGAAGGAACACACTCAGGTTAACACACACTGGTTAAATATGGAGGATTTTCTTTCAGAACTGGGACTTTCAGTTCTACCCCAGGTGCTACTCAAAAGCCAAACATACATAGGACTTAGTGAGCTGCTGTGGGATTGGCAAATCCTGCTCTGAGGAAAACTGCTGCCCCTGCGACTCCTCACTCCACCTAATCCTTTCCTCAAGGAGGTGGTAGAACTTTGCAGCATTCACTCCTGGAGCTTCATCTCTGAAGAAGTTTTCTTTGGAAAATGCATTCATTTTCTATTCAACAGTCCAGTCCCCCCTCTTCTACTGACTGGTCTCAGTGGAAGAGCTGCCTACAGCCACTGAAACCACCTTCCTCTCAGAACCTGCACACTCTATGCTTAAAACACTGTTATTGAAACACACCTGCTTGTCCATGCAGGGACAGTGTCTCTGCACTGTTCCTCAGTCCCTTGGGCTCATACTCCTCCTCCGCTTCCCTGTATTTCATAGGTGGGCTCTCTTTTTCTAACCTGGGCAAATTTGTTTTCCCACAGTAGGAGCTCCCTAGTGTCAAATGGCAGTTTATAGAATGCCTGCATTTCCATTTATTTTCCTTTCTCCAGAAACCAAGAGCAAGCTTCTTTAGGGTCAGGAAAAACAGGGCAGAAGCACCCTATAAGCTTTAATGCCTCTTCTGAGAAGGGAACACCATGGAACTGCACCTTCCACTCCACTAGCATAGACGATACATAGAAACAAAAAAGTCTGTACCTGTTCCATTTTCAGTTTGAAGCAACAGTATATTCCTGGCTTCTAATGCAGCAGGGACAACAGCACTGAATGGAAATGTTTGGATAATCATGTCTTCATTTAAAGTGAAGCCAATTTCTTCATCTAAGCCATCACTGCCCTCAATTAGGACATCTACCATATCCAAGACATCTATTAAGTGAATTAAAAAAATGTAAGCAGAGGATTCAGACTAACTAGAAAACAACAGAAGTAGAATCCAACACTCCAAGAACACAAGGCAGCTTCAGAATTCCCAAAGCAGAAAAAAAAAGGATGAAAGACACATTTGTCTAGTGGTGTAATGGTAAATGCAACTCTAAAAATCACTGTCTCTTACTATGTGCTTTACTTTACTTTCTGCCTTTCAACACTGCTGTCCAGCTGACAGAAGTAAGGGAAGAGGTGCCTCACCTACTGCTATCATGATGGCATTAGGTAAGGACTACCAGAGCATAACAGTGACGGGAAACATGTATGGAAAGTACAAAGGAAACAGCCACTTCCCCATTAAAAGAACATCCTAAGCAGTCCTTGAAGACCTCCTCAGCTCTACGTGGCCAGAGAACCAAATCTTGGTCATGAAAGAGTCAAAGACAGCTTTAACATACCATATATTCTGTGACTGGCATTACATCTAATACAGCCAGCTCAAGGCAACTGATCCATCTGGTACTGACTGTTAAACTACCTCAATTATCTTGCATTTATGTATTGCAAAATCCTACACACAGACTGTTATGGCAGATCAGCTAGCACATGGTAAGTTGTCCAAGAGTCCACATTTGCAGAATTTTGAGTTTGTCTGCAGTAGGGCTGTGGCTGGTCCCAGAAAGCAGAAGCAGCAAAATTCTAGCTGTGTGCTTGGGAGTAATAAAGTTCCCTGGGCACTCCAGCCCCCTCCTCCTAGATGAACTGATACGAGCAGCCCCAAGGGAGAGGAACTGTAATAACAGTTTTAGTTTTAGTTAGAAAATGCTGCTACAGGAGCCTGAAGAGAGATTTAAAATACTGTTAAAATGGTGTAACTACATCAGAACTTACTGTGGTAACTTTACAATTCAGACTACTCCTTCTGATACTAAGTACAACTGGAGGGCTGAATCCTGTAGCTCCTTACTCAAGCAGGATTTCTATAGTTATCAGTCATTAGTTTGCAGATTAGCACTAGAAAATTTAGCACAAAGTCCTGGAGTTCTCTGTTGTTGAGGGATTTGCCACATACCGTCAATGTGAGAGATGGGGATGCTGACGTTATCAGAGTCTTGTTTAAACATATTAATTTGGAGCATACTGGCTTCCTGAACAAGGTCTGCTGCTTTATCTGTATATGGATAGGGGTTTGTCACCAGTTTCAACAGGATCTGTTAACAAAGGTTGAGAGAGAAACCTAAGTGCACAGGCTATTAAGTCTACGGGAACCATATCTTGTTAAGAAAGACCTTGTGCTAAAAGTGACTGTAAGCTGGCAAAGTTTTAGGAGGACAGCTTTCATTTACTTCTGCAGGAATCTGCCTATGGCTACTGCTGTACATGGGACACTGGGTCTGATGGAAAAAGAAATGTCCACTGCAATTTTGCACCTGAAGTGCTACCACAGACTGAGTCCCTGGGGAATCTGCAATGAAAAGGAAGCACTGGGTATTTAACATCCTGAAAAGTAAACAGGAAATACCAACTTTTCTTGTAAAACATTATCATTTACTTAGGTCTGATAATTTTGGCAGGTATTGCCACATGAAGAAAAGAGGAGATAAGAGCTACCCACACATACAACACTCTACCCGTATATCAACAATGCTGTAATAACAACTTATCTTTCTGGATTTAATTTTCCTCCGAATCATTTTGCTGTCCTCCCACCCAAGACAAGAAAGATGTCAGTTCTGCATAAAAAATTACAAACACTGCTTTTCTCAGAATTCATTCACTGATCTTTGACAGGTTTCTCAACAACAGCAACAAAATAGTTAGTTTCCATTAATGCTATTCTTGGCATTGTTTATCCAGCTAATTTGAACAGTTGTTACCCTTTCCAAAAATTGAATCACTGCTTCCTTTTTGTCTTCTTTTGTATTATCCAAGTGTTCCAGCCAAACTGAAAGTTCCTTCCACGTGTACTCAAACACTCCACTGTCACGTAAAACCTGTCCAGAAAACCAAAGGGGAGGGTTAAAAAACCAAAACAACTAAAATACAAAACCTCAAAAAAGCACAGATCTTTTTGTATAGCAACTTTATGTTTTCTTCTTCTTGGAAAAAAAAAAAAAAAAGAACAGGTTGATTAAAAGAAATATCCACTATCTGCTGTTCTCTTCTCACTCCCTCAATTCAAGAGGCCTTATTTCCCCTCACTAGGGCCACTCAAACTGCGTAACAGAGGGTAAAACTGAATGCATTTTTTAAAACAAAATCTCCCAATACTGTATCAACTGGCCTTAGTGTAACTAGGACCAAGCTCTAGGGTCTTCATCAAGGCTGTTTGCTTACTGGTCTCTCAGTGAGAGCAGTAGGAAGCGAAGCATGGCTATGTTAGAGCTGACGAGTGAAACCCGCTGAGCTCTGCCAGACACACATGGGCTTTGTAGGAAAAGGGCAAGTAGTCGTCTTGGGGCAGAGAAAGAAGGGCTTTACAAATGACCAAATTAAAAGGCAAAACATGGCTTACTCTCTCACAACTGGGAAAGTGAGCTGAGAGCGATTTCTTTCTGCTCCTGTCTTCTCAGAGCCTCTCCTCCTCCTCTCACCTGCTGTCTGCAGCACAAACCCAGTACAACTCCACTTGACTGCTGCCCTCACGCTGACCACACGTATGGGATGGATCCCACAAGCATCCCACTCAAGTTCGCTGCAATCACCTATTCACCAGACTGGGCAGCGAGCGCATGGCGATCTCACTACGAACATTTTTTCCCACGCATTTGAAACACAAGACTTCCACAAGCACATGCCAGGGCAGTATGCACCAGACCTAGAGGCCACTGTGCTACCTGCCGTGCTACTCACTGCAGCAGCCTCTCTGCTGCTTCACTGCTGAAAGCCTATGGTGCAGGGACACATAGGAATTCAAACACTACATCACAGAACCACAGCCAGGGCCAATCCATCTTGCAGGTCCCATCCTGCAAAGAGTCTGATTTGTTAGACAGCTTCAATGGACCGTGTTCCCTGTCCCATGAAGCAGCCTGAAACACCCCATGTGTCCCCTGCAACAGGGGCTACTACAATGCTGTCTCACACACTGGCAAGGAAAGTCCCCGTAAGGCACAGCCAAAGGCAAGAGCCAGGATAAAGGCTAGCGGGACTTTCAGTCCAACCATGTCAAGTCCTTCCGTTGTCAGCAGTCAGTCAGCACAAACCCTACGGAGGTCAAAGTTGCTTGGTACAGAGTATTCGTTCCCTCTACCTTAGCAAATCTTATTTTTATAATTTCAGGGGAGAAGGCTATACTGCTTTAAGAGGGTTGTACATCTTTATACCATTACAGCAAGAAAAAAAAAGTACCGTGCCCTTAAAAAATGTCATTGAAAGGAAAATCATTGCTAAATTAAATCTAAATTAGGCTACTTGTGCTTAAAAGAGTTGGGCAGATGGGTAAACAGTCAGATAAAGGAACAGCGGGTCATGACCACAGCAAGGTCCAGAGAGAAGCGTAGGCATACTCACGGTTGCTGTGGGTGGTGAGGTAGACACAATTTTATCACAATCAAGTAACAGGCATTAACATATTTAGAAATATTAGCCCACTTTCATGCTCTCTAAATTCAGGCCCTTATCTGAGGCACCTAAATTAGGAACTTCGTGACCCTATGCTCCATCTGTAAAAGAAAGAAAGGAGGAGGAGGGAGAAGAGGAGAAGGAGGAATGGCTATCTGAAGGACAATCCAGATGACAGGCAATTTTAACTGTATGATAGCAGAACTGCTTGTCCCTCACCTCAACAAAAGAAGAAGCCTTGACCAGCTTCCTAACTCTGGCACCTACATTAAATGACTGTAATTATACAGGATGAATCTGTGCCTTGGTTTCTCCCCACACACAAAATACAAAGGAAGCTATCACAGCTCATTTGCTCTACATTTACTGTGTATACCACCAGCAGCTATAAAAATAACACCGCTGCTTACACAAATCTGACAGGATAATTAATTTAAAGAAAGAAAAAAAAAAAAAGAAAAAAGGATTCGTTTTTAAATATTTAACTATTTTTGGCAAAGTCTCGAAATAGAAATACACTTGCAGCTCTCATGAAAACAGGCAGGAACAGAATGTGAAATCCAAAAACATGCCTTCCGATTATACGGGACTGTGTTGAAAAATAAGCAAAACACACTCATTAACATCTATTCTTAGCAGCTTTTCTGCTGACATAACTGCTCTAACTTCACTGCTCCTGCATTCTCTTCAGAAAAAATGAAATGGACTGAATCTAAAAGATGAAACAAGAATGAGTCAGGCAGCCCACATCTCCACTCAGCAAAAGAATCCAAATACACCAGAAAAACAGTACTGGGTAGCTTCTGACTGAGATATTCATTACATTGAGACAGTTAACCTCACTTTAATCCCTTGCAGGGATGAAGGGCAACTCAAACCTAGTTCAACCACTCTAACTTTTGTTTAGTGGATTGAACATTACAATTGCACCCTGTTATTGAAGCTAAACACAGAAATTAAATGGACAAAGCTGTACACAAACTTGCATGCCACTATTACTACTGGACACTGCACAAGGAGCTCTGTTCAGGGCTTAGAACAGCTTTTTGGATTTTCTCTTCGTGGGGACAGTTGTTTGCTTAGGTTTGTTTTTAATCTAAGTCTCTACCCCTACTAAAAGATGCCCAGTTTTAAAAAGATACTGAAAACAGCCACTGATGCCTTCATGAGACTTGTAGTTGATTGGCACTTCTTAAAAGTCAGCTAACTTATTTAAAAGCACAGAAAGGCAGTTTAATGAATTTTTAAGACAAAAGTACTTTTTGCATCAGAACTTGTATCAGACTGTAACAAACAGGACTGTTTTGTAAGGCCACAGCAAACTAGCTAAGGCTTTAGGAAGGCTAGAGTGATGAAGTACAGATTAAATAAATGAGGATAACAGAAAAATCAAAAATAACCTCTTCCTGATTGATGACAAGACCTTTGCAGGCACAAACTACACTGATTTATTACAGTATCAGAATTCACTCAGTTTAGGGGGTGGGCAAACATTAAAGACATTTTGCTTACTATTCCATCAACTGTTGCCACAAATTCAGTTTATGTCATTTACTTTCATAGAATATTTAGCTAATAGTTATCTGACAGCAAATTCCAAGAACGGTCACAGAAAACAGGAAAGAAGACTGTCGGCCACACAACTATGCAGTAAATGTATCTGCTTTAAGAAAAAATTTTACAATCCTGAAATTTCAGACTTATGGGATATAGTGAATATCCCAATACTTCAGATCAAACGCTTACCTTGATTATCAGTTTTTTCGTTGAAATTTTCAGATGAGTATGGTTACTTGTAACAAACATTTTCATCAGTAAATAGAATACTGATTTTTCAGCAGATACCTTCTCTGTCTCAGAGACATCCTAAAAGAAAAATATATTAAAATTCCCCTAGTACGGCAACACTGTACAGCATTATGTTGCACTGAAGCAGATATGTAATGTAAGTACATTATTTTATAGACCTGCTCCAAAATACCAAGGCCAGAAATGAAAAGGATCATTTACACCACTTTGCATTCAGTAAGCCAGGAAAACGGCTTGGAAAAGTGGAAGAGAGGAGCAAAAGAAACACCAGCTAACACAAGCATCCAAGATAATAAAGCCACCTTCCTCCCCAGTCATCCATTCTACTTCTATTACTGTTATCCCCATGAATTGAGACTTTCTACAAGTACCATCTGAATATAATCATTTAAAAGGCTGATCCCCAAAGAACAGGAAAACAATGCAAGTCACAGGGATGCTGAACACTACCTGAACATCAAATGACAATCCTGCAGCCACCTCCCCTGCTTTTCTCACTGACTTGCATATGATGTCTAACAACCATAAGCCTCTGTCATATTACCAGATTTGGCTTTTATCTCTTCTGTTAAAATCTATCTATAGATACTTCAGTTTCTTCGCCCATTTCCAGGTTTTCCTTTGCTTGACTTTAACTCTCCTCACTTTTTCTTTATGATCAACTGGAGAGAACAGAAAATCTCCTACAAGGCAGGGTTATAATCACAACAGTCATGGGTCTCTCTGCTTCCCCACAAAGCTAGGCTCACTCCTCTCTCCAGACATGAAAAGCAGGCCCTCTACATCTTTCTTATGTTACAAATCTGCAGTAAAGAAGAGGGCAGTGGACCTGAAAGTTTCCAGTAATTATGGAAAGGAAGGACAGCCTTAACAAAGGTCACAATTTTTCTTGGGAATGGGTGGGATGGTTCCCCTCAGCAGCTCATTCCCTTGGTCTGAAATCTCACACTTTCCAGATAAGTGGAAACCAGTAAATTCTCACTCGTGCTCCTCTCCAAAGACAAGAAGAGCTGAAGAAACCCTGATCAACCCTTGTCAGGGTGGCAAAAATATCTGTCCTTGTAGAAAAACTTCTCAGTTCAGAAGGGATTCTTCATTAATGCTAAGACTTTAATTCCTACTGGTTTTACAAAAGGGCCAACTCCTAAAACAACTGGACTAGGACTAGTTTAAAACTAGGCAGTGCCAGATGTAAAAGAATTGAGAACAGGCCAAGGAAATAAAAATCTGCCTTAAAGCTTCTTACCTGTACTCTGAACCAGGCAAATTTATTTGCAGGAAGTTCCAAAGCCACTTTAAGTATATGGTGCTGCAGAACAGGAGGAACCTCCTCTCGGAGGCCCTTTTCAGTGACGATACCTGAGGTTTGAAAGCAATACAATCAACTTTATTTTGGTATATCTTCCCAAGATCTCAGGAGCACTAGTCATTTCAGGTTTCAAACCACTGTGAGATAAGCTGACAATCCACAAATTATTTTCCTGCCCTGAGACCCAGACACACTACAATGATGTTTGGCTAACCTAAGGTTGGAATCCAGCCCTCAGCAGGGAGAGTCTAACACCTGCCTCTGGCACAAGCCATCACTGACTGATGCATGGCAATACAAAAATCTCTCCTATTAGTTTCAGAAGCCCTGAAAAGCTGTGTCCTACAAGAAGTAAAGAGCATGGATAAACTAGAGACCAAAATACAGAATTTAAATCAACAACAAATCTTAAACCTTATACTATTACAATATTTGCTACAGCCAATGGAACTTTTGTCTCTCCCTACATCCCTTTTATCATCTGCTCACAACTGCTATGGCCTAACTTCAGAATTATCCACGTTACAGGTCACAAACCTGTGCAGAGACCCTCACAGTGTGCTCCAAAAAACTGACCTGCCCACACTTTAAATGCAGTTAAGTTACATACAGAGATCAGTTGTATAAAGGTTTTGTGTCAGTGTGCTTTTCATAGTCTGTGCAGTATCTTTATGGTCCACATTAGAGAGAGAACAATAAACTTTAAAAAGTCACTATAAAAGCCAACAGTAAGACCAAACAGAAAAACTGTTTAAAGAACATATTGCTACAAGGTAGAAATACTGCCTTTGGAGTGTATGTTTCAACCAGGGTGAGCAGAAGGAGAGACAGAACTCTCAATCTGACATCTGAGAGAATGAAGTTTCATGATTAATTTACACCATCGTTTTCTACCATATCATCTTTCATCAAAATTAATATTCAGGTTCACTTCACTGCATTTGTTTAAGAATGACACTGTTTTCCAGCCTGTTCAACTTCATTATTTCATACTGTAACAAAGAGATTTCTGCCTCACAAAAAGGTGTGCTGCCTTTTGTCCATTTTGAATAAAGCAGACCAATGCAAGAAAAAAGGGATAAACAGGGTATGTGATTTGGTGAGTCACCAAGTATACAAACCAATTAAATACACTTTGACAGAGAGAGGAAAAACCTCATGCATGAGACAGTTGATTTAGAGGGTTTTTTTTGTTTAAAGCCCTTTCTCTGCTGACAGACTTTAATTAAGGCATTTACATAACTCCCATCCCTACACATCTCAGACCTGCCTAAAACCCAGATCATTGCTCTAGTTTGGTGGCCTACAAGTTTTGGTGGCTCACAGACACCAATGACACCAGAACACGTTGCACTCTCCTCCGGTCTCCATTTTAAATGGCTGTATTTATTGCACCACAAACGGTATTGGAGGATCTTGCCCACAGTCCATAATTTGTGGCTTATCATCCTTGCTGCATTAAGCAGGTACAGAGCGTCTATGTTTATTTCTGCTGTATGAAGAGGAATACCCTTCATGAACATGACATCAGAGACAAAAATACAACAATATTGCTAATGTGCTTCCTCACATAGATTTTCTACAGGAGATAATACTATACAGAATACTGTTCTTCTCCCCACAGACTGCAAAACTATGACAAAATAATTCAAAACACAGCAAATGGAAAAAATACTTGAATGTTAAAATATTTTCCAGAGGAAACCGGTAAATCCGTATGTGCTCTTCCCCCACCCCAAATGTTCCATGAACTATCCTGTTAAAAAAAATCCATTGCAGCTAAATGCAGTATCATTGCAGCTAATAAGAGTTTGGAAATAGCTTACTTATGTTGGGATTGTTGACATAAGTCTAGGAGAATTACACACCCAAATCTCATTAAGAGTTGGATGTAAGTCTTCCTCAGAAACATTACAATTAAAGCCCCATAAAGACCAAATATTTGTAAGAATATGACACAAAAAGAGGGAGACTGTAGCAGAAACTACCATTTGCAACAACTGAGTGTAGCAGAGCAGCTATGGAATTTAAGAGGGCAGAATGCCAGAGCACTGCAGAAATAGCAACAATAAATGCCAACACAACGAAGAAACTAAAATGGGTTACTTTTAGAAAACAGTTCTTTCTCTGTCTACACAGAAGAGCAAACATTTCCTTCTGCTGTGGACTTTGCAAATATCCAGAGAAAACAATGAAGGTAATAGAAAATAACTATCGCATACCTTTTAGCAGCTTGCTAAAATCGAAGTTGCTCCGTGCTACCAAGTGGGGCACAACCTTCTGATAAAGGCATATGACCTGAAGCAGTGCAGCTTTCAGAAACAGTGTCTCAGCATCATCTGAACCTAAACAAAGTGTTTACATAATTAGTTTCTCCTTCTTTCATACCAAGAGAGCACAGTGTAGCACCTGCATTATCCAACATAAGAATTACTACGTCCAATAGATATGCCTATGAAATGATCAGTTATCTTCCTCACTAACATGAAGAAACAGACAAAAAGTCATGGAATCCCCAGTTTCCTTCCCCAGTATTCCTGCATGAATACTTCTGAAACTAAATCAGCTTATTCAGTGTTTAAATTTGCAGCTGACATTTGTAATTTGATCTGAAAATGCTCACACATATAAAAGACAACCTCAACGTTTTAACACTCACTATAGGAATCCAACCAGCCCCACTGTTATTTAATTTAAGGCTGAACAATAATAGAAAAAAGTGAAGTTACGCTGCTGGTTTCCAAGGACACTATTTTTACCTAATGCCAGGTAGGTTTGACTGGGGAAGTGCAGGAGACACTACACTAATTTGTTACTAATTTATTACTTCAATTAAAGGTTTCTTTCCCTTCCCTCTTTCAAAATAATACTTTCTCAGTGTGACCTCTTGGTAAGAGGAAGACAACAAATATCTACAGGAGAGAAACACCAACCCCAGTTAAGGCAGCTGTTTACTTCTTAGCTAAAGCTATCTCAGCAGCTAAATATTCTTTTAGTTTATAACATGAGGATGCATAAAAGCTACTTGTTATCCAGTCACTAACGAAAGGAAGCAAAATAAATGAAGGGCAGCCAAAAATTTTTTTTAACACCTAATTTTTTCCTGTTAACTGGGTCTCCCTCAGGGAGCTATGAAGAACTGGATGGATGCCATGCATAAACTTTGTCTTTGTTTGCCTGAGTCTCAACTCCCATTAAAAAAGAATTCTCTAGTGGCCACAGTGCAAATAAAGCTGTAAAAGATGAGCTGAAAGTAAGTGATACAGTATTATCACCCTAGTATGCAGAGAAACTACTACTGCGGTACTTTAGAGATTAGCTGCTCCATTGGTTTCAGCAGGAACTCTACCAGTAAATAGCCTTGGAGTGTCAGTGTTGACAACTGTTTTGCTGCTCAAAGCCACACATAGGACATACACTGAAACAGTCTCTGCTCCAGGAAGTCTCACTGTGGAATATGCCCTGTGAAGGACATGAAACTGGCTGTAGATCTACCTTCAGTCTGTAAGTAAAACATTGCAGGCTGCTAGCCAAGCTACAGAGAGTACTAAAACTTCCAGTTCCCTGCCATGGAACTGTGAAACCAAGTCCTTTAGGAGTGACACTGGATCTGAGAGAGGAAAACTGAAGCCTTCATTCCAATCCTCTCTCCCTCTTCCAGTACTTGCATATTTCTACTCCTGTGCTACAGCAACACTGTGGCTACAGAAGTGCTTGTAACTAACTGCTTCAAAAAAATGATGTAATTTGGCCAAACAAAAATTCCTCAAAAAATTGTTTTTCAGGCAGATCAGTTTCCCCGCCTGCTTTATTGCATAGCTGCAAAATATTCTTACTAGCATAGGAAGATCAAGGACAGGAGGGTTCAACAAGGGGAATTGCAGAGCCCTGCACCTGAGGGGGAACAATCCATTTCACCAGTACATGTTGGGGGCCACAGAGCTGGAAAGCAGCTTGGCAGAAAAAGATCTGGGGGTCCTGGTGGACACCAGGCTGATGCGCCCTTGCTGCAAAGAGGACGAATGGTACCCTGGGCTGCATTAGGCAAAGCAGTGCCGGCACATGGAGGGAGGCGATCCTTCCCCTCTACTTTCCCCCTGGTGAGGCCACACCTGGAGCACCGTGTCCGTGTCCAGTTCTGGGCTCCCCAGTGCAAGAGAGGCATGGACATACCGGAGAGAGTCCAGCAAAGGCCAACAGAGATGGTGAAGGGACTGAAGCACCTCTCCTACGCCTTTGCTGGGAGAGCTGGGACTGCTCAGCCTGGAGAAGAGAAGGCTCAGGGGGATCTTATCAATGTATATAAATACCTGCAGGGAGGGTGCAAAGAGGACAGAGCCAGGCTCTGCTCAGTGCTGCCCAGTGACAGGACCAGAGGCAATGGGCACAAGTGAAACACAGGAGGGTCTCTTGAACATCAGGAAACACTTTTTTATTGTGAGGGTGACTAAGCACTGGCACAAGCTGCCCAGAGAGGTTGTTGGAGCCTCCTTCCTTGGAGATACTTAAAAGCCATCTGGACATGGTCCTGGGCAATGAGATTTAGGCAGGGGGACTGGACAAGATGATCTCCAGAGGTCTCTTCCAACCCCAACCATTCTGTGATGCTGTGACAGCAGAAAGTGAAACTTTACCTCCCAGTAGCAATGGCAGCCTGTTTGTCAAACTGACACTGGTCAGAATTAAACTGCCTGAAGAACTGGAAAAAGCAAAATATGAACAGTAAACGCACACGTGACATCTGGACTCTGCTGAAGTTAACAACCTTACATGGGGTGAGGATTTCACAACAGCCATTCACATACATGGAAAAAGGAGTAACTCCACCTGCTTTCCTACCATGCTGTCCAGTAACTTCTGCTGTCTCAGTCATTGCCTTCCCAGCGGAGATATCACTTCCCCTTTTCTCCTCTTGGCCATTGTGGTGTTCTCTCCCTTGCTTCAGAAGAGACTGCCAGACAGCCACTATATTATTCATGTCTGGTAAAAGCTAAAAGCAAAACCAGTAAATTGCAGTAGCTCTCCTGCATGACACAAAGCCGCTGTGATAAAAATATTCACAACCAACCAACACAAGAATTTGCTGCTCTTCACAAAGGTCTTGTATGCAATCAGAAAAAGATCTGAAATCAAGTAATGGACTTTCGCTTTTACAGAACATAAATATTGGAAAGAACATTTTACTGAAGTTTCTTGTGAAAAATTTGTTTGTTTTTTCACCCTCCTGGTATTTTCAACTAAGTGCTACATTGTCTAACTTCTAACTCTGAGTGAACTCTGCTGGCTACAATTCACTTGAACCAGGGGATAATTTGCTTCAGAGCCTGCTCTTGGAATTCATTTGCAGCACACTAGTTATGTTACCAATTTGTCTCCCAACAAAATTTTCTTTGCTTTCCATCAGCCAGCTGTGTTAGGAAATGTAGTCTACTACCACACCCGTTATTAACACCTTGTAACCCACAGCCTTCCCCTCCCCCTGGCCAAAGATACCATCTCCTCACTCCCAGGTCACAACCACTTGGGGAGAAAGTGCAGAGTAGTTATCAGCTGCAAAATGACTCATGTTAGAACCCAATTTTCTTTTTACTTTTACCTTGCTGATGGCTTCTCTGTACAGCTGTACGAATTCCTGCATCATTGACAGTGTGTAGATTTCTGACTTTTGCCAAGTTTCTTCATTCAAACAGTACTCTATATTCTTCAAGGCTCTTCTCAGAACCATTGACACAAGTGACAGTATACTGTGCTTCACTACCGTGCTGGGTAACTACGAAAAGGAAGTTGAATTAATGACATTTCAGTGCTTCCTCTTATGCTTTGCACATAATCTGTATTCTGAAAATACGTTAAAATTTGTTAGCTAATTCATTATTTCCTCAACCTCGCCTTGCAGGAAAGAATCTGTAGGTTTTCAGATCCCCAGCCTAAACTACTAGGGAGCACTGTCAGAATTGGTGCTTGTGAACAGCTCTTAGAAGCAGTATCAATGGGCTACAATTCATTTTCCAGTGCTTCCCCAAGCCAGATTTATGCTGGGACAGACAATATAAAATGTATGTAAATAACCAACCTAAGAAACTTCTTGGATGATCACACACTTAAACAGTACTAACTGGGACAGAAAAACCCACTGTAATACTACAGTCTGCTCTTACATTTAGCCCTTGGGTGAACATTATTTTGTTGCACACTGCAGGGACTGTTGTTACCATCACCATTGAAAGCAACTTGGGAAGAGGAATGAACTCTGAAGTCTTAAAAGAACTGGAGATCTCTGGTTGAGCCTCATAGATCTGAAATAAAAGTAACAATTTAATCAACATCGATATATTCCTGGAGATAACAGATTCTTCTGGGGAGCATTTTACAGAAGGGTTTTGACTTGTCAAAAGTAATGACAGCATTAAATATCAACTTTTACGCAGAAATGCTACAGAGCATCCCCCAGACTCCTACTCAACTAAATAGAACATCCATGTGTGACCTGCATCCCTGCTAAAGATCACTCCTTTTCAACAAATAGGCTACAGATCCTACCTACCCATTTTAAGGTAAGCAAAAAGGCAAAGGAACACTCAAAAAAGGACAAAAGGTTTTTCTAGCTGAACATCAATGTTGCTGCATCTCAAAAAAAGTATCATCAATTTGACGTCTCCCACTGCTTCTTATGTCAATTCCTTCTTTTCCAGTTTAGTTAAATGTTTATATAGCCTCCTGCTCTGAGCATGGCTTTTTACCAAATGACCTTCCAACTCACTCTATGTCTACACTTTTTTAAGCAGCTGTGGCTCTGAGCCATGGCTCGTTTTCCCTCAGCACCCATAGAAAACAGGATGCCATTTCCCCCCCCATCACTTACCATCTTCGACATTTAACAGCATCCTGCTGCTTCTTTCCTAACATACCGTAACTGATGGTGTTATTTTAGAACCATTAGGTCCTTCCTGTTTAGTTCACTTAGCCACCTAACTTCCCCACTGCTGAACTGATTTGTTTTTACAATCATTATTTATGAAAAATTGTGCCTGTCTGCTTTCTAGTGATTTTAATAAACTCCGAAGCACTGTGAATTTACAGCTGTGAACACAATACATCTTCAGACATGTGAGTTTCCTCTGATACAGAACAGCTGCTTCTGAAACAAAACCAAACCCATTCCCTGATCCTCAGCTTAGTTCCTCTGAAATCAGTGGAATCTTGTTCCTTGTCGCTAGGAAGACCTTGGCTAAATTAATGAATTCAGATTTAGTTTAAACCTAACATGGCCACACCACAAACTGTCTGGGCTCTGTACTGCACAGTACCCAAACTGTAACAGGAATAGCATTATAATATCTACCTGTAATAAAAGCAATCAAAGGCATGCTTACCAATATACTACCAAGCTCCTTGAATTGGTAGCTTTTCTTTAGATCAGGAATGTCTGACTTCACCATCTTTCTTATTAAGATGCTGTGTAATTCTGCACTACTGTAATAAAAACTACTTCAATTTTTGGAGGAAAAAAGAGCATTGGGATTGCACATTTCTGTTGAGAGGTGGTGTGCATCATTCATACTCTTACCTTTCTGAGCAACTTTATATTGTCCATCCAAGCAGACTTCAGTCTAGGAACAAAGGAATAACGGGTCTCCTTAAAGTATCTATTCAATAAATCTGGGCATACTTTAAGAACATTCACCATGAGATCAGCAACCATTTCATCTTCTGTTGCAGTTTTTAAACCAAGCAGAAAGCGCAGAAGCACCACATTTCCTCCCCTATTGAAGAAAACAACAACTTTAGAAAAAAAAGTTTAGGGAAAAAAAACAACTTTAGAAAAGAAATCCTTATTTCGATACTTTACATGTGATGCTAACTCTGCAACTCCTCTAACTGTTGCTGGAGTAAAATTCAAGGCAAGACCTCTCACAATGCTGACATAATTTCTGAGTTCATACTCAGAAAAGTAAGAACTGAATTTAACTCCAGGCTTTATGCATCACAAACAGTAATTACTTTTAATTAAATCCACAGTTTCAGAAATATTCTGAGTAAACTTCACAAAGCTAAAAATGTAGAATTAAAACTTAATATTAAACTTGGAAGTATTTTCTGTGGTCTTTCTTTTTTTCTTCTGCATGTCCATAAACAAAGTGAGAATACCGCAGATACCACATGAATACCAGTTAAAATTTTGCTCAAAGTAAGAAACAAACTGCTCTAGCACCACTCAGTATTAGTACCTGTTAATACAATCTAGTACCTTCTTTCCCAGCTAATGTGATGAAGCATATACCCACCCTGTGAGAACCCCTCCATGGAACTACAAGAGCCTCAATTATTTTCTCTGTCAGTCATAATCTTAGCGCACACATATTTTAATCAGTTACCAGATAAATAGGTGCTTCCAGATCTGGCACTACCAAAATCAATGTCAGTATTTTGCCAAAATTTGGCATAAACCACTTCTGGCTCTACACATAAATTAGACGAGGTATTTTACCGCCATCTGGTTAAAACTGCAGCTTTGATGCTTTATTGTCACGTCAAAAAAAAAAATCTATAGTCCAAAAAAATCACACCTTACAACAAGGGACTTTGTATCTAGTTATAAAGATACAAAGATGGAGATGGCTCAGAGAAACATGACATTGGTTAAGCCCCTGTGAATAGGGCAGAGCACTTTCTAGTATACTGAGGTATAAAGAGATGCAGTAGTTTGATCTTGGGAAGTTAAAACCAAAACCAACAAAAACTCCAACATATCTCCATCATCTGCCACAGAAGAAAGAGATGGAAGCTGAATTCAGTACAGCTACTTGTAAAGGCCTGGAAGGGCAGACAACTAGTGAGGTCTCTCTTGTTCCTAGCACAAAGTTCACATACATTCTCAGCTGTCCAGTGACTTACTTGCCAGAAGTTCCAAGACTTGGATCATAGAAAGTTATGCCATGTTTCAGAGAGCAGCAGAGGTCCATTAAGAAATTATGAACAAGTTCCCGTACCATCACCTTTCCTACCTCTTCAGAAACTTGAGTCACCTATAAAAATAAGGTAGAAAAGGCATATGATTTTTGGCATCATAGAAGAAAATCTTCCATCAATTTATCTCTAAATTTTATGAGGCTCCTTTTACAGAAATGCTAAAAGACAGTTTGGCTTTTGTTCAGATTAACAAGACTCAATTTCTGTATTAAACACATTCAATATTACAATGCTTTTTGTTTCAAGGAAAGCAAACCTCCCAAATTTAGGTACATATGTACTGTTTGCAGGACATTACTGACTTAAGGCATCTGCTAAGGCAACAGACAAGAAAAGACAGAGAAAATCAAGCTAAAGAAAAGTAGTGATATAAAACTTGAATAAATTGGACAAGGCCATCCGGGGACTCTGAAGTCAAGGATCTAATATTTAATCTGAAATAACCAACTTCCAATCATACAGACCAGGTTCACCATGAGAAAGTTCAGAAAGACCAGAAAAAAAAAAAAAAAAAATCACTGAAGCCTTCAGCATAAAGCATGTGAAGCAAGCACATGTATGTCTTTAGAGCCAATTTGGCAGAAGTTGGAACAACTTTAATACCAGGTGAGAAAGGTGGATAGCTAACAACGCACTGAATATGCCAAGACTTCAGAGAAAGGTGGGGCAGAAATGCCATTACAGTCACCATAAAAAATAGAAGAAATGACCAAATATCCATGTCAAACAAAAAGAAAAAAAAAAAGTGAACCCACATTCCATTAACCGTTTACATCCAGCACAACTCAAGATCCCTATAAACGAGAAGTCTCTTGGCAAATGTGGCTGGGAAATCACAAACCATATACCTCACAAGGGCTGCATGGAATTGTAAAAATTTAAAATTACTCAAAACTGAAATGCATGTTTATGAATGGGGTCATAGATTTGCATAGCTCCAAGCAGTCATTTACTAGAATCAGACCTCCTTCAAAAGGTGTTTACAATATATCAGGATTGGAATGGCATAAGCATAAACAAACAGTAAAGGAAGTATAACAAGTTAACAGTTGTTCAGTGACAGACATTTTGAAGAAGAATGCTTGGACTTCTAAAAAAAAAAAAAAAAAAAAATCAAGCAACACAAAGGTGAAAAGTCTGCAGCCAAAACCCAGTGGAAGCATAGAAGTCTTTCTACTGTTTGCATTGAGTTTACAGCCACGCCTTAGACATTCCCACAGTGAAAGGGTGACAAAAAGAGGTTACATGATTAACAAAAATAAAAAACCAAAATTTTAATCTATTTATGAAGAGAAGATGACAAAACATCTGCAGTACTAACACACACCCACCAGTTGTGGCTCTGATCCTTGCTTCATCTATGACTTTAGGAATGTGATTTCACAGACCAGTAGAATCAATAACAGCTCAACCCTCAGAAACCCTGTCAACCTCTCAAACAATGTAAGATGAAAAGGCTGGCAACCATCTTGGGAGTTTAGCTCTTCTACCAGGTCAGTGTGTAGGATGGGAATGAGGCATGCGGTCAGAACACTGCTCCCTGATGTATTCTCCTACAGACACACAAATGTGTCCAGGAAATGGAATACAGTACTCACACCCAAAAGACCCAGTTCTGGCAATCAGGGAGAGGAAACAAACCCTCATCCTCAAGTGGTGAGAAACAGCAGAAAGTTGGGGTTTCTTCTTAAGTAGCCTCAGCAGATCCCTCTTCTTGAGCTCATCAAGGTTAGAGTAACTGGGAGCTATTTCAAAACCTGTGGACTGCAGGACAGGTGGGGGAAAAAAAAGAAGGCAGGACAAGGACTAGGAGTTACAAATAAATTACCAGACCTTTAAATCCCCAGGGCTGACATCAGTAATCCCATTCCATCGGTAAAGTGAAGCGATGTGAATCAACACTTCTGCAGTAAAAAAGCGCACCTTCTGGGTTTTGGTGATATTTTTGTTTTGAACCACCTGAAAACAATGAGGAAAAAAACAAACAGCTCTTACCTTTATTGCAAGTTATCACAACACAATAGCAAATTAGCAACATACCTCATTCTTCTAGCATACACATAGCTTGCTCTCCAGACTACAGCAGACAAAAGGTTCTGCGTGTCCTGTTAACACTTCTTTCACACACTCCTGCTCCCATCTTGATATGGTTGAAGCCACAGGACTCTACACCAAACACTGCACATGCTGGAGAGGACAGACTTTCAAGCTCAACTAAAGAGCTCAACTTAGAGCAGCACAGCCACAGACTAGGATCAAGAAAACCTGCTGGTAGAGATGGTAGAACCTGCTACAAATAAAGTTTGAATGGAAGGGAAAACACAGCAAGGGACTTTCTCAAAAGTTCTACTGTGTTCTTCTGTCTGCATTTTTTCAATTCTTATTTTCCTTGCTAAACTGAAGGAGTAGTACAGTGCCTTAGGTTTCATCGATAACGTAACAATATATGATGTATTTTCTAAATGGAGCTTTTCCCATGTGGAATAAAGTTTCAGGGAGGTTTGTTTTACATTTAAATGCTAACTTTCTTCTTCTTCCAAGGTTATTGGAACAAAAAATGAAAGAATACTTTTGTCTTTAAATTGTGAGTTGTGAAAAGCCTGAGTCTGAGGCCAGCTCTTATGGTTACGCTCTAAATTTGAATCTATTTTTTCTTCATTCTGATTGATCATACAACAGCTTGTGCAACATTGGTACAGTAATTCAAAACAGAGATCAAAAATCATAGATACCGGAACTAAAAACTTCTTTATAGACATAAAATAAATCTCTGGTGCAATTGCTGTACCCACAGCAGCAACAAGCTGGTACATCACAGGGAAAGAGGCACAGACATGCTCAGAAGCTAAGGAACAACAGAGCACAAGAAAGGCAGTTGAGACTAAACCAACTCTTGCACCTTTCAGTAATTCCTGCTTTCAACCCTGCTATATCACAAGGTTATTTCTGTCTGCTATGAAAGAATCAGTAAAAACAACTTCAAAAGGGGAGCAAACTTACCTCTCCAACAGTATTTTCTGTTAGAAGGTGGAATGTACCCCTCCTTCACAAAAAACTTCTCTGATCTTGGGAAGACAATTTGATGATATGACTTCCCTTTTCCTCTACCCCACCAAGAAATACCTTTGACCGAATTTACCTCCTGCAGCAGAAACCTTGCCATCCTAACAGTAACCAAGTCCAAAGACCAGCTAACCAGGACCACAGGATGTGGTCTCAATGGAGCCCTGCCAAGACTGGTTGGGGAACGGTACCACACATCCTTCAGCTGCAACAAGATAGCTCCTAGAGACCCATTTCATGTCACAGTCCCCACACTAAAACCACACAAAATCCTTTCTCTCCTGGAAAGAAGATTGTATGTCATTACCTAGCTCAGAGCTAACAAATCTAGCTGACCTCCTCATTTCAGCATGAGACATATTAACTGAAAGACCAATCTTACTGTCACTGGAAGCACTAAAAAGTCTCCAGTACTTTTGACCTTCAGGCTTGACACTGATGCAATCAGAATCCATGAAATAATCAGAATCTGTTGGACACCACACACTAAAGATAAGCTGAAATTAGCATCCAAGTACAAGCTACTGCAATGAATTCCTTTAAAAGAGGGCACTGGAAAAGTACAACAACCTTCAGTCTTGAAACAGTAATATGGCCAAGCTATCAATTTCCAATGAAGACTACCAGTAACAGACACACCGACAAACTTTCAGCAGCAGCAGCACAGTGCCAACATCTGAAAGAGCCATACACTTTAGAGAAATTACTACAAATCTGTTTTCAGCAGCAAAGAAAATAAAAAAGAAGAGACAATGCAGTTTCAAAGTCATATCATACCTTAGTTCTCAGTGTGGAAAGTAGAAGATTGACAGTAGAAACTTTGTCTTCCTTTATTTCAGAGCGAAGAATATCTGGAATGAAATCTAAGAAGACATTTCAAATGTTAAGTGAAAATGTGAAAGCTATTGTCATACTAAAATGCTTCAGGGAATTCATACCCATTTCTCTTCAATGTCATATTATTTACCTTGCTGTTGTATTTAAGGATGAACCAAAAGGCTGCAATCAAGAGTGCAGAAGGATGATGTGTCTGTAACTACAGTGATGAACAAGTAATGCTGCCAAACCTACTCTCATCATAACTAGCTAATTTGCCAACTTGATTATTAACACTTATTGCAACAGCATCTGCCAACTTCAAATACATTTTGGGCCCCAATGTGCTATGCAGTACTTAAACCTAAGCAAATGTCTATACTTTCCATTGAAGGACTCACAGTTGTTTCACTGAGTGATTCTCAGCTGTTTGGAGGTTACATCTCCAACCACATGTATCATTTGGCTCACCTGTGCATCCCAAAGTTAGAGAACTTCAGTTTATAGATAACTTCAGTATCTTACAGTGGAATGAAAGCCAGCTGTGCTGACTGGGTCTAGGTGTGTACCGCCATTCCCTGTAAAGAATGAACTGAACAACTGCAAGCAATTAAAGGAAATCAGCAGCCCCCAGGGTAGTGAGAACAACAGAAGTAAATAATTATGGCCTGTTCTCACTCCCTCATGGTAGAAAAAAATTAATTTCTGCCAGCTAATTACTTGTGGGAGGTTTTTTAGAGTATTTCTAGATTCCTTCTGAATTCTTTCATAACCTTAACAAGGGTTGCAATTCACAGCTTAGGAAATACCAGCAGTAGATTTCAAATCACAGAATCATCAAGGTTGGAAAGGACCTCGAAGATCATCTAGTCCAACCATTAACCTAACACTGACAGTTCCCAACTACACCAGATCCCTCAGCACTATGTCAACCCTACTCTTAAACACCTCCAGGGGTGGGGACTCCACCACCTCCCTGGGCAGCCCATTCCAACACCTAACAACCCCTTCTGGAAAGAAATGCTTCCTAATATCTAGTCTAAACCTTCCCTGGCACAACGTGAGGCCATTACCTCTTGTCCTATCGCTTATTTCTTGGTTAAAGAGACTCATCCCCAGCTCTCTGCAACCTCCTTTCAGGTAGCTGTAGAGGGCGATGAGGTCTCCCCTCAGCCTCCTCTTCTCCAGACTAAACACCCCCAGTTCCCTCAGCCGCTCCCCGTACGACCTGTGCTCCAGACCCTGCACCAGCTTCGTTGCCCTTCTCTGGACACACTCGAGTAATTCAATGTCCTTTTTGTAGTGAGGGGCCCAAAACTGAACACAGGAATCAAGGTGCGGCCTCACCAGTGCCAAGTACAGGGGTCAGATCCCTTCCCTGTCCCTGCTGGCCACGCTATTGCTGACACAAGCCAGGATACTACTGAATTCACTGAAATCAAAAGAAGTTTTAAATTATCTTCAGCACATAAGTGACTATGTATTATTAATCAAGGGTATGTAAGATTCAACTTTCTAGATCATCTTCTTTATCAGCTCAGGTTGTCTCCCTTCTCTAAGAGACATGGGTGTAACATACTCCTGGACTGCACTCCCATGTAATGCATCCATAAAGGATGCAAAAGACATTACACTGGTCTCCTGAATCCTTGACAAAAAGTGGTCTAATGGAGTACACAACAGTTGTCCTGCATGAGGATAGATGTAAACTAAAGTACGCAGAGTCTTTAACACTTTTTTAAAAAACTGTAATGCAACACATACACTATTACTGTGTTATGAGCAAGGCTGGAGCCTGTGAAGTTTTTTCCTGCTTATTGACTCTATGGCCTCAAAGTTATATTACTTTTAACTTTTTTACATCTGTATCACAACAGACTTTCTATTTTTGCAAAGTTTTTGTGGATAGCAAACATTATTCTCAAGCAGAAGAGGCACTCACTATAATACTGTAGAAGTTTAAAGCTTTTCAGTAATAAGCATTTTGTATCTTATGCTGTTTAACTGATTCCCGTTTTGAATTAACTCATATTTATTATGAGCTATAAAAGAGTCTGCTTTAAAAAAAAAAAAAAAAAAACAACAAAGAAGCAATTGTGAAGTACCTTTTAATTCCAGCACCTGTGACAAGATTGCATTGTCACCAGCAATTAAAAAGGAGAGAGCAAACTGAATATAGGCCATACGGACATCAGTTCTCCCCTAAAAAAGACAAAAGGCACTGTTAGGATACAGATTGCACACAACTGCGAAACCGATACTGCAACAATTGATTATCCTTCTAAGTACAATAAATGGGTAAATTAAGCAACTTCTATAAACATGCTGCACATAGTCACACACATACATTTATATGCAATACATCCACAGTATATTAATTTGAAAAACTTCTTATGTTAAGCAGATCACAGTCTGTTAAAAGAAAGCATCAAAAAGGAAGGTATTTTTCAATTCTCAATATATGAGATAGGCCATAAATAATAAAAAAAAATGTTAACAGTAGTTTCATGCCAAACCCTGTACACACATCATGAACATCCTCACTTCTGCACCAGTTGGTACACTGGTCAGTTCACAAAAATACTCAAGAATGTAGTAGTGCTGCTGCAATTTATAACTGTACAGACTTCCAGAGTAGTGCCAGCTTTGGGGACCCTTGCAGTTTGTTGCCATCTCTGTGCATTACACACATCTGGCTTTCACAGCTGCTCATGGAGCTACCCAGGCCACGTGACTTAGACTGGCCAGGAAAAAAAAAAAAAAGCCCTTAAAAAAGGGGCTAATATGTTATAAAACTATAAATTCAAGCACAGTAAAAATAGCAAAAACTTTGCCTAGAAAAGGACCGCAGGATGTGAACATAGAAAGGTTTGGGTTGAAAGGGCCCTTAATGATCACCTAGTTCCAACTCCACCACCAGACCAGGTTGCTCCAAGCCCCGTCCAACCTGGCCTTGAACATTTCCAGGGAGGGGGCAGCCACAGCTTCTCTGGGCAACCTGTGCCAGTGCCTCACCACCCTCACTGTAAATAATTTCTTCCTAATATCTAATCTCAATCTATCCTCTTTCAGTTTAAAACTGTTACCCCTCATTCTATCCCTACACTCCCTGATAAAGAGTCCCTCCATGATTTGCAATTTTTTGAAACTTACTATGCAAAAAAGTTGCATGTAAAAATGCCTGAAAGAAGATACCGACTAGGCTAAACATAAGGCAGAAGTGAACTCATGAAAGGGTTGAAAGAAGAAATAAAAAGAAAGTAAGTTCTAAGCTTTGGGCCTGATATTTTTGTATTAAAAATTCCCCTCTCACAGCCAGTTGTGACAATAATTTCAGTGAAAGCTGAGCAAGAGTAAGCTTCAATCTGGTTTTGGAAACTTTTTTCCTTGTACCTTATTTGCATATCTAATACGCTTGTGGTCAAAAGACTACATCCAAGCATTTAAATTTAAGGGGTAGAGGTACTCCTAAAGACAACTTTTGCAGTAAGGTCAAAACCCATGAAATCTGATATTCCCAGGCTTGTAAAAGATGGTTTCAGGGAAAAAGGAGCGTGTTTGGTATTTTGCCTTCTACTTGATTGCTTTATATATAAAGAGTCTCACTTGTCACCACAGATGGCACAAATCCAACACAAATGTACACATTCATTCTGCAAGTCATCTTGAAAAACCAGAAACAATGTATCAGTGTTGAGAATAAGACTGGATTTGGAATGACATATAAATATTCTTGTTCTAAATATAAATAAATATCCACTTGTATTTGGAATGATGTATAAATATTCTTGTTCTAAAACACAGGTTCAGGTCAGTCCTGATTATTTTTAGCAAAGGGATAGGAAAACAGAAATAAAGTTCCTTTTAGAAAAAGAGGAGTGTCTTTTTCTAGTCACTCGCATATCCTCCTTAAGGATTTCCACCAAGAGACTGTTTAATACTCTTTGTTATATTTCCACCAAGAAACTGTTTAAAACTCTTTGTTATATTTCCCAATGTGATTACTCTGACTGTACTAGTACTGTGCAAAAGCCTCTCTCCATTAAAACAACCACAGAACTTCCAACCTCTATTTATTTCCAATTGCAATCCTTGCACTGGAAAAAAAATTAGCTCTTCCCAAACACATCATTGAATACGTTTCAGAAGTTTATCATCTATTTCACTCCATTTAGACATTGAAAGGGTAGCCCACAGAAACTATACATTTATACATTAAACTATACATTTCACCACAACTTATTAGAAACAGATGAGGCACTTCAATGTTTTGCAGTAAATTCTACAAAGCAGTGTAAATACAAGGCTATCCTGAGGGGCTCTGCACCGTGACAAGATGAGATTGACCAGCACAGGATGGAAAATGAAGCAACCTATACCTCAAGGGTGCAGGCCAGCTCTCCCACTATGGCAGATACTCAGAAACATTCCCTGGGGATTTCCCATGTAAGGAGATGGGAAGCTCTTGTCTCACAGATCAGTTCTGCTGCCAATTAGAAACAATCAAGAAGCATTTCAGCCTGACACAGGACAGGAAGAGGTAAGTTCTTGCAGACAAAAATACAGCAAACAGACTGTGGCAACAGCTTAGTTTTCAATACTTGGCAGAAGAAAACTGATGGAGCCATGGTGTAGCATTTCATGGCACAAAGAAACATAATTTACCTTCTTACATCTTTTTTTCAGTAATCCAGGCAGAAACTTATTATTGAAATCAAAATGGCTATACACATCCCTTGCTGAATCTGGCCCCTGAGCCACCATTGCTGACAACAGGGTAAGGCACACTCGGCTCATCCTAAAACAAAATGCAGAGGAAAACCTGCAGGTTACTTCCAGGATGACAGTTACACAAACAACCAAATCAAGAGTTTAAAATCTAAAGAAAGACCAGTTTCCTGTAAAAGAAATTATCCTACTCCACCTCCAATATCCACTCAAGCCTTCAGCCATTTCAGGCATGAAGCAGTTCTGAGTCAGTCCCAACACAAGCAACCAAGATAGCCATTAAGAAAGTATCCCTGGTCATGCAAAGCTCTTGCTGCAGTTGATGGGAGCTTTAGTTGAATATGTAACCAACCATTTTAATAACAATCACAATACAGATTTAAGCCAAACACAAATGTTACTCTGCTATTCACAAAGAACCTTGGTCATATTTGTGAACAGCCTATTTCTACAAGCATATGTCTTGGACAAAGCCCCCAGTCCTGCAAACGCTTATGCACTTTACTGCCACAAGCAGGTCCATAGGAGCTACAGCTGATGCCAAAGTTAAGGATGCACACAGCGTAGGCACAAGTAAGACTGCATTTTTTTGTGTTTTATCTGAATGACAGAGGTTTTCTTCAGTTTAAGTATGCAGCATGGTCTTGTTGTTAACTAAAGCCCAAGATCTACACTTAGTTTTGATTCTTGCTCACCGCACACTGGGAAAATTTGCCTGAAAAAATAGAACGGAAGTTAAAACAACCAAAACCATTATTTTAGACAGTGATAATGGCAACTGAGAAGGAGAGAAGGGAAGAGGTAATGCCTATTTATATTCTTCCCCAAAATAAAGCTGTAATGAGAGGCTGGACATTCATTTTATTAAGTAGGATAAAAGGAAGAAAGTGCCAAAAAATAAGAACTCCTAAATTTGTGGGAGTTTGCCATTTATTTCAATGGGAACATGACAAGGCCATTGGGTACAAGTCTCCAGACCTCCATCATCTGAATAGCCACTACCCATAAAGGGTTTTGGAATCTGTCCATCACGTTTCATTCACAGACAATCTTAAGAAAGCCATAAGATTAAAGCAGAGATCCCACCCAGACAGACCACCACAGTAAAATCCCTTTGCACATCAAAGAGGTAGCACAGAAAAAGCAGAGCATATACTGTCAGAGTACCATTAGAAATCTGCAGCTTCCTCCTTGCAGGTTCTAGAAAAATTTTTTCAAAAGCTGTAATCTTTAAATACTTAATAAAGAAGTACAGATATTGCATAGTTTCAAAATTTATTCACAATATACCTAGTCACACGTATTTGGGATTCTATGTACAGTTAAAACGCTTATTGTAATGAGATCAACTGAGTGGTGCTGGAAGTGTGGTTGTGTCCATGAACCGGAAAGCAGAAAATCCTTTGTGATTCTGGACTGTCCAAAGGCTGAAAGACACTGTCCTTGGACAAGTCATTTTCAGTCTCCAATGTTTTCTCTCCCTTCCACTTCCTCCCAGATTTGTATTAAAATGTCTCTGGCACTTGGAACTCCTCTCACCCTGCCCACAGAGCATGAGAAATCGTTGTTTAGAATGGAGTAGATAACGTGAGTGCTTCAATTGGCCTAAAATGGCCTTAGATTTAAGAAATGGGAAAAGTTACACAGGAAAATCCAGTCTGAAAGAAAAAAATCTATTATAAACATGGACATCAGACTACAAAAATTACAGGGAAGTAAAACACTCAAGAGTAGTTCTTTCTGCCATCACAAGATAAGACTGCTCAGCCTCTGTGAACTATACAAAAGCCTGTTCCTCCCTGTCCATGCAGTACATTTAACTTCACAAACAAGTAACATTAAAAGAACAGGACTCAAGATACCATCCACTTCACCTCTCACTAGTACAGGCACAACCAATGAAAACTACAGCCTTGGGAAAGTATCATATGGCATTTGATTGTACATTATACCAGAGCTTCTACCTTGCAAAGACTTCCACATGCAATTATTTTATGAAATGTGGAACAGTATCATTAAATAAAGGTAGATTATTAGCAATAAGTCAAGTTGAATTTTCATCATCTTGTACACATGTCCAAGACCCAGAGAGCCCCTTGGGATCAATTGACTGAGATTCTTCACAACAGTACGGAGAAGGCTTACCTGTGATTTTCAGAATACAAAGCAGCATAGACCAATCTCATGTAGGAATGAATCAACTTTTTGACTATGTTCATTCCCACAACAGAAAAATGGGAGAGGTCACTGGCTGTCCTCAGTAAAATGGCTTCTAGAGCTTGAAAAATTAACAGCATCTGTAACATAAAGAATAATGTTAATATCTGCCAGTATCAGGTGTGGCTTGACATTAGTAGCTGAGCAAACAGTAACAAACACCATGAAAAAAAGAGTAACCCCACCACAAGAGGAAAGGTTCCACATGTTAAGGCGAAGTTAACTTCTGAATTCTCTCCCAAATTAATGCTTCCTCTTCTACAGGATTAGTTCTGAGAGCGTGAATTTTCAAGAAGACCCTATACAAATACTATATGAAAGACCAGAGAATCACAAGAGGTCAGCTGACTCCTTTTTTTTCAGTTACTAAACTCATGAAATTCCGTAGTAAGGAGGGACAACCTCCCCTAGAAGCCCAAGTCGGTGTGCTGACTGAAGATAGGTACAATCCTGGACAAATCAACTGAATGTAAAACAGGATCCCTTCTCACTCGTGAATCAAGACCTACACACATATGAATGTTTTATCTGCATATGCACAACAGCCGCTTCTGGGGATGCAAACACTGACCACAGTGCAAATCTCAGCACAGGCTGATAGATCTTGAAGGCCCTTTTCAAGTAGGAGGCCAAGGCCTACGGCTAATGAACCAACACTTTAAGAGACAACTGCTAGTAAGTGCACAATGAAACAATGGAATGCGCTAGAGAAAACCATCTGAGCCGCTCCAGTCTTGAAATTACCTCTTTCTGGATGAATCCAGAGTCCACACAGCACTGGGACTCCATTCATTACAAGTAATAGACCCTATTAGTATAAGGTTCTTGAAGAAAGCATGTCACTGAACATCACACAGGTTGTCAGTACACGGAACAAATTATTATCTAATGCAAAGACCAACAAGTGGAGGTTAATAAGAACACTATCCAACTTCATGCTGTAAGCAGATTTAAGCTAATCACGCTGCCCCAGTATTCACAGTAAAAACACGTTTTTTAATTCTTCATTCATCATATGCTGATGAGGAAAAATTGTGTCCAGCTCAGATGAGAAAAATGAGGTCAACTTTACCAGTGGCTTCCTAGAAATAGTGATGTATCAGGGAGATGTCTAGTTATCTAAAACCAATTACTTTCTCTGGACTACTTATTTTCTTTGTTTAACTGCTTCTGTTGACCCTCTTATTTCATAAATGATCTTCTGATAACGTTTAGAAAACCTTAACAGCTTGAGTTTGGCAGGACTACTGGTTGTGCTTATCATAAACCCAGGAACTTCTCTGGATTGAAAAGGCCATTTCCCACTGGATCAGTGCTTCTGTCACTGTGACTTTCAAAAAAAAACCCCAAACCCAAACCCATGCCAAATTAGCAGAGTTATTTATGCCGCAAAGCGTTTATTTGGCAGTTCCTCTCCCTGTCGGGACGCACGCGGCCAACTTACTTCACTTTCAGGCTTCCTTTCTCCGTCCAGAAGTTTGAATATTTCAGCACATTCCATGGAAATTTTCACGTATCCCTCCACGACATCATATACTTCAGGTGACGGCAGCGTCTTGGCGACCGAGACGAAGGTCTCCAGACCTGCAAGGCGTGCGTTTCACCCGCGGAGCCAACCCCTGGCCCGCGACGCGCTCCGCGCCGCCCCCCCGGGCCGGGACACTCCGGTTCTGCCGCCCGGGGCCCGCGGCGGCCCGCACCGTGCGGAGGGGCCCGTGCCCGCCGGCCCGCGACAGCAACCGGCATCATCGCCATCGCCACGACGTCGCTCTGGCGACGGGGATGCCCGGGAGCCGCTCCGGCCCCCGCTGCGCCGGCGGAGCACGCCTTTACCTCACGATCGCACCGCCCGCCCGGCCCGGCCCGGCGCCTCACCCTTCCCGGCGGCGGCGGGGTCCCGCAGCAGCGCCTTGAAGCGGGCGCCGTTGAACTCCTCCTGCCCCTCCCCGCCACGGGCTCGCTTGGCCGCCGGCGCGCCGGCCGCGGGCACGCCGCCGCGCTTCACCGCCATGCCGCTGCCGCCCCGCCAGCGCCGCCCCGGAAGCGGCTGAGCGAGGCCGCCGCGCCCCGGCAGGAAGCGGCCGCGGCCTCCTGCTGCTCCCCGCCGCGGCCCCGCTGCCGGCGACAGCGGAGCGGGGCTGTGCCCGGGCCCTCAGCGAGGGCGGCCGGCCGGCAGCAGCGGCGCCGCTCCCGCCGAGACGAGGGCGGCCTTTCCAGCCCCGCCCGCCGTCTCTCCGTGAGGCTTCCCGGCCTTGCGCGCCTCCCGCCTCCTCCCCGGCTGCTTGGCGGCTCGTACGGAGCCCGCTGCCCGGCCGCGCTGTCCCGCGGCCTCCCCCGGCCGGCCCTCCCCCGGCCGCCCCCTCGGGGCTTGTCTGCTGGAAAGTGCCCCCGCTCCGAAATCCCGCTCCGCCGGCCCGGGCGCAGTTCTGCGAGGCAGCCGTGGGCGCTTGGTCGCCCGCGTCTGCTGGTGGCCCTGCCCCTGTCCCTGTCACGCGTTTCAGAGGGCGCTTCCCTGCGCGAAGCTGCCCCGTGAGTGGGGTCACCCTGGTCGGGCAGCCGCCCTCCCGGTGGGGCGTTCGGGGGGCGAAAGCAAAAGCCCTGGGTACGTATGCCTGCATAAAAGCACGAAGTACCCTTTGACTGTAGGTGTGCATTTGGTTGTCAGAGCAGGCAGTGCTCAAGTTGACGAAAAGAGTTAAAAATCGTTAACCACGCGTTTTCTTTCCTCGAGCTTCTCTCTCAGGGGGGCTTTAGTTGGCCTCATCTGAAGTGCAGCTACACAGTCCCGGCTGGTACCACTGAGGAGTGAAAACTTCTGGAGTAGGGGGACTTTGGAAGCAGATCTCCAGCACCCTGCAACAGTTTCTCATTCACTGCTGCTCACAAGGCCGAGCAGGTTTTTGTCTTCATTGGTATCACAGTTTCGAAGGACTGCGGTCCCATGCAGTCCTGAACCAAGGAGACACAAACTTTGGAGTGGAAGGGGAAAGCATGGGGTGCCAGGTAGCAGGGAGAGGAGAGAACATCTCCAAATACTGGGGAAAAGGTAAAATGACTGTCATTTGCAAAAGCAGTAGTCATAATATGCTTTCCAATTAACAGGCCGTGTCTCCATTGCGTTTTTAAATCTGTCTGGTTAAAATGTCATTTAAACACAATTACAACCAATAAGACACTATACAAGGGTACTTGTCACCTGTCAGCCTGTGAAACACATCACTCAAGGTGGCCAAACACATTGTGCTCTCGACTTAAACAGAAACCAGAGGTTTTGCTTTCAGCAAGTTATTCCAGGAGAAGCACGACGATGAGGAATGGAAAGTCTTGTTCTGATAAACTGTTGGATATGAAATGCCAGCAGTTGAAGCAGTAGTGGAAGACAAAGGAGATTTTTATATTATGTCAGTAAGAAAAAACTAAAATCAAGTTAGACATCTACCAAAATTGGATTATTTTTCCTATTAACAAGTAATAAATGAAAGCAACATCAATATTTTTCTGTTTTTCCTGGCATGAGTTTTTGTTAAAACTTTTTTTAACAAAATACTGTTTAAAAAAAGTGAAGTGATCCAGAAGAGGGCAACATTAACAGCCATTCTAAGATTTAGGATGGACAAACGCTTTAATGTTGATGAAAGATGCTGAGATATTTTGAGAACAGATGGTGAAGTAAAATAAAAGGTGAAGTTAGAAGGCACAAAAGGGTAAAATAAAAGGGTACATGAGACTGGGAGAAAAGGAAACGTGAAAATATGAATTGCTAGGTACTAGATACAAAGGCTTTTTAAAACTAACTTAGAAGAACAAGGCTAAAAAGCATCTTAGTGCTGCTAGTTGCATCATACTCCAAACTCTGCTAATCATTCATGATGTTTCCAGAAATAGTTAAATTTTAACTCAGTAGATTTCAACTATTTTTCTGCTTGTTTCGATGGCTCTTCAATTTGGAATTCACCATAGTATAGCAATTTTTATGCAAAGGCACAGACTGTTCAGTTCTTCCATAAAACATTATCGATGGTTTGTTCAGGATGATGGGAATCCTTTGTTTCAGCCTTACAGTTTTCTTGAAAATTAATCAAAGGTATGAAAATATACAAATACATTTGCAATTCCAGAAATTGGGAGGCACATAATATAGCAAGTAAACAACATTCTCAAGAGGGAGTTGTTTTGTTTCTGAGGGGATGAAAAGGAAGGATAGAGCTAGTAGAACTGAAAAAAAATGTATTTAACACAGCTTTTAAAAGGCTCAAAGCACCCATACTGATATCTTCCAGGTGAAAGTCATAGTTGTCAGACTTAGAAGCCCAATCACTATCATCAGACCATATTTCTTAGAGTATCAGTATAAAAATATTACTGCAAAATGCTAAAAAATATTTTAATTTCAACTTTATATTCAGTTGTTCTCTCCCTTTGCTGCCTGAGTAGCTGTCATAGGCTTTAATGAGGATGGTGAGGAAGGCTGTTATTTCACTTCACGCCAGATTACTTCCATGTTCTTGCCATAGTGTACTTTGAAGTCTATGTCCTTTTCTTTCTCTATTATACCTATGAAAGTTTTCCTTCCCCAAGTCTGTTTTTTGGCCAACTCCATTCATGGAGGCCCAACTGAAGAATGAGACATCAAGTTCAGACAAAGTTCACTACTCCGTTGTGCCTACATTTTTAATAGATGTAAGCAGTGAATGAGTCAAGTATTAATTTCCGAGCTGCCCGGTTTTCAGTAACCGAAATATACTTCTATGGTTCTTGCCAGATTAACATATAATCATATCCAAGATATGTATTGCCCCTTTGGCATTTCCAAGTCTGAAAAATAATACCAAGTCCCTCACATGAACCTTAGATCTCGCCCTTGTTCAGTGAACAATTACAGATACAAAACTAATCAAGCCATGTGACCCTGTCCTGCATCAGCCATAATCTGACCTCTCAAGCCTTTACTGGCTTGAACAGTGTCTAAAGTAGTAAGCCCCAGCTCTGTCTAATTTGTTTTTGCCTCCCAAACTTGAACATTATTCCTTACTCTAGAATCCTCAGTCGTGCAATCCTGAAGACAAAATCTGTTCTGGCAGATTAGGCCACTTCTTACCATCAAGGTCTATCTTCTGATTTCAGCCATAAACACTCCCATCCCACTCACGCAGCCCCTCTCTGTAGTCTTTAGCTATAGCTCAGCAATACTTGCTACGCCAGCCCTCAAGCTCAAGTCTGTTGATACAAATTTATATCATTCCCTAACCATGCCCTGGTGACCCTTACCAAACTTGGCCTGACCTCCTGGCCTGCAGCCTCACACTACAGATGAACGGCTACCACTATGAGTAGGGCTGCTGATAGACCTGTTCCTAAACAGACCTATACAGCCCATGCTAGTTCCAGACCAGACTTGACCTTTAAATCCACAGATGTTTGGTTTAGTGGAGACCCTGCCAGTTACAGTACCACTGCACCACTACTGCTCTCAGTGATGGTATCACTTAATGGCCATACATGATCTGTGATCCCCTACTCCACACTAACTCTGGTCCAGAGCATGTAGGAAATGCATTAGTTTATCATAAAATTTTTATTTGCTGTATAAATTAATTATAGTAAGCATTCAGAGGGACTGAATTTAATCAAAACCCACATCTTTAAAACTGCTGTTCTGAATGTTCTTTGATGGTTCACAGAATTATTTCACAGAAAAGTTTCCTTTGTTTTTTCCCAAAAATTTTAAGTTCCTGTGCAAGATACAGCTGTTTATCAGATCTTCCTGCTTTCCAGCCTTTGACACCTGAGGCATGGGATCACAGAGGGAGAGAGGGTGGATGCTGCCAACAGATGGGCTAAGTGCCAGGACCACTTCCTTAACACAGCCTCGCAAGAAGGAAGTATTCCCAACACAGCCCAACACTATCCCTTCTTTGTCGTCACACATCCAAATGCCCTGAGCACTATGCTCCCACCACCCTTGCTGTGATCAGCCCGGTGCCAGCTCACACGCTTAGAGATGCAGACATCGCAGAGCTTGAATTCCAGATGTTTAGAAACAAGGGGGCTGGGTGATGCGCAAGAATCGTGTCTGGGCTCAGGAACTGCGTGGGTAGGCTGGGCTAACACAATAATCCTGGTGAAACTGTTCTGCAGTGCAAATGCCACTCTGGCATAAGCAGTTACACCAGTTTAGTAAAACCACTTTTTTTGCTCTTGATGCTGAAAAACAAAGTCACTTCTTCCTCTCCTCTGCTAGCTTCTTAGTTATTTCAGCTGGAGCAGCACTTTTCTGAATAGCTAAAGGAGTGCATTTTAAAACCTGACTAATGTCAGTTTATCTTCCCTACCATTACACTAGAGCCCTATTGATATCAAAGGACCTAACATGCCTGCAGCATCAGCAGTATGAACGTGCATTAGCAGCAGAGTTTTGAGCCAGAGCACGGTATGAGTCGGGAATCAGGCTGCTTGCCCAGATGCTGAAGATGGATGGAAAGATCAGAAGAAAAGGGAAGAGGATGGAAGAACAGGAAGGTCAGTGAGGAGGCTGGGAAAAGCTAGAGGAGGTATAAGCTGAAAGTAGCTATGGGTATTGTCGTGGCTTAACCCCAGCCAGCAGCCAGGCACCACACAGCTGTTCACTCACTACCCCCTGATGGGAAGGGAAAACAGTGAGAAAACTCGTGGGTGGAGATAAAGACAGTTTAACAGATAAAGCAAAAGCCCCACGTGCAAGCAAAGCAAAATATGGAATTCATTCACCCCTTCCCATCAGCAGGCAGGTGTTCAGCCATCTCCAGGAAAGCAGGGCTCCATCGCATGTAACGGGTACTTGGGAAGACAAACACTATCACTTCAAATGTCCCCCCCCTTCCTTCTTCTTCCCCCAGCTTTACATGCTGAGCATGACACCATACGGTATGGGATATCCCTGTGGTCAGTTGGGGTCAGCTGTCCCGACTGTGTCCCCTCACAACTTCTTGTGCACCCCCAGCCTCCTCGCTGGTGGGGTGGGGTGAGAAGCAGAAAAGGCCTCGACTGTGTAAGCACTGCTCAGCAACAGCTAAAACACACCCCTGTGCTATCAACACTGTTTTCAGCACAAATCCAAAATATGGCCTCATACCAGCTACTGTGAAGAAAATTAACTCTATCCTGGACAAAACTAGCACAGGTATCTACTTGAAATACACTGAATAAACCCTTTAGTTCAATGTACAGAACAGGACCTTTAGCACTATGGGATAGTTACATCCAGAGGTAGAAAAAGGGTATCTTCCATGTGTACTGAAATCCCTCCCATCTTCTATACATGGAATAATCTTCAGTCATCATCAAGCCTGAGTTAGTTTAACATACTCACTGTACATGTCTTCAGAATATGCCGTGGATCCCTTAGGGTCCTGAGAGGAAAAGCAAGCACTTAGAAACAATGCAATATTCTTTTCAGATTTTGTTATTTGCTTCTAATTTTGGGGTGCTCAGGTTGAATTAGTGTGAGGTCTGTATCTCAACACTGTTAACTCTCACTGATTAGATATTGATACAGGCTACTTTTTTTCTGAAACACTACCAGTCTTGAATGCCTTTGCATACCTAACTTGAAAGACCTTGAGGCCTGATTTTCCGAGGCTTTTGAAAAAGTCACTGCTTTTTCAGTGCTTTGACATTGATTCTGTGGCTTTAAAAAGCCGCTATCTTGAATTTCAAGTACACAAAATCATTAGTTATTTTGGAAAATCTTAACCTAAATATGTATTAAAGGAGAAACAGTGACAGCAACCAGCCAAAAGGCAGGCTCATAAACCCATAATAAGGCACTTTCACAAGTAAACAGGCTGATTTCCAAGACTGTGGTCCACCCAGAAACTCTGTCCTAATGTCCTTCCTAAACTGAGAGGCAAGATGCATAGTCTTTTCCAGTCTGACTTTGAATATTCATGTCAGGAAGTGACCAGGGATGTCTTAAGTGCTTTAAGAGGGCAAGAACAACAAAGCCAGTCCCGTTTTCTTGGTGTGTTTGTTCCTCCACCTTAGGTCTTTTTTTTCTCTTGTTTCCAGCAGTAAGCTCTGTAAGACGGGGCATGCCTCTTACTTCATGTCTATACAAGTGCCCAGGTGTACTGCTCGAAAAAATAATCTGTATACAGGAGAGGTGCCAGTAAGACTGTCAGCATTAAGGAGGATGAGGAGTGGTGACCTTTCTGCTGCGTGTGGTGAGGAAGCTGGAATGAGATTTCCTTCAGATGGAATGAAACATGAGAAGAAACACAAGAAGATTGGTTTTACAAACCTCATGTGTTACGTCTTACTTCTTTTTTGTGAAGTGGTCAGGGTCTCATATGATTGGTTCAGCCAGGAGCTGACTATGCAAGAAGTAGCTGATGACCACAAAACTCAAAACTTGTTAGCTAACTTTGCTCTCTGAAGTGAGTCAAAAAATGCCAGAAAGTAGCAAATATTTCCCTTCTTCCTAAACCTGCTGGGTGAAGTACTGTGCTCTGTATTCATTCAAACTTCTGCTTACATGCATGAGAATGTTTCCTAACTACGGCTTGCAGAGTCCTCTCCTCTCAAGTTCAAATTACTGCACTCTTGAAGACCTTGTTAGAACTTAAAATCTGTAGCACCCCGTGAGAACTTACAGCATCCAAAACACATTTAGAATTGAAAAAATACAAGAGAGTCTTCTCTACCACTATTTTCATTCTTGTATCCATAGAAATAGAGGTTGAATTGGGAAAAATGTGCTATGTTATTTTAAATAATCACCATATAGTGATTACTGTAAAGCATGTGCTTTGTTTTAACCAGTCTGACGCTCATTTCCATAGAAACAGAGAGAGGATAGCAGCCCACTTGTTTGAACTGTCTTGTAGATTTCATCTGTGTCAGAATGCAGGAACATAAAGCATTTAAAAATGTGGGAAAAGCCTGGGGTTTTGTACTCTAGAGGTTTTTTTACCTCCAAAGCCGAAGGGAACATTAGTGAACTTCTTGGAAACTTTATTCTTGGAGAAGAGAACAAAAATTACATAAATGAGCTCCCGATAAATTTATTGGGGAGAAAGGAGGAAGAAAAAGCAGTAGGATGTATAGTGGGGAGATGTGTATATATATATATATACATGCAAAAAAAGTATTCCCAGGATTATGTATTTCTGATAATTTTTTTTTTTACTGTGCCATAGATGATCTTGTGATTTTTTTACTCATAGAAAACTTTAGGACTTCTAACTAAAGTGTCTTCTATTATTTCACACTGTTTATTTCCTAACAGACAGCACTAGTTTTATTTGAATTTCTATACACTAAGTCATGATATGAGTTTCAAATTGCCAATTTGGCTGAAGTTCAGAGAAAAATGAATAATACGGAGAAATAAGAAATAAAGAGCTCAGATTTTGGCTTTGCTCTTTCAAAGCTTCCATGCAACAACACAGTTCCTGCATTTTTGACACAGTGCAATGATTTGTTTTCTCCCCAAGTTCAAAAGAGATAAACTGTTTGAAGCAGACATGGTATCTATCCTGGATTCTAACTCATGGGCTTTCATTTTTTCTTTGGGGAAAAAATGAATCTCAGTCCCGTTGCTCATAAGGGAAGGCCAAGGCTGAGAGATTCTGTAATTCTACATGCTGAACGTGTCTGGATTAGTATATTGTCTTCCAACTACTGAACGTTGCCAGCTTGTAGAAGCTGCTTTCAAGTCTGTGGCAAAGAAACACATTCTGCACATCAGGATAAATAATACTTTCTGCCTCCCTACCTTAAAGTTTACAAGGCTGTCTCTAACTATTTAAGCACTACCCATAGCAGGGAATAGCCGGGATTACCAAAACCATTGCAGATTTTAGGTTAATGTTGGGGGTGTGTGTGGGGTGTGTGGGAGGGACAGGGACATTGTCAGTGCCATTTTACTGAAAGCATGTCTTCCCATTTGCTGCAATGTTTATAAGTTGCTCTCCTCCATAAGAAGATTTCCCTAAAAGGCAGATATCTACATGTAGGAGCACCCAGCTGCCTCTTGCACTGTTGTTCAGCCTCACTGCCTCACATCCCTGGAGGTTACCTACAGCATTTTGAATCCGTCCCAGTTCAGTCATTCCACTTGAGAACTGCGTTTGCCTTTGGGTTATACCTGCACAGTGCCAGAAGCATACCAGGCTCATTCCTGCTCCACTGGATGGCCTTTTTCTTACAGCACCACAGGGCTAGAAAAGGCAATTTTATCTCATTGGAAAGAGAAGATTCACAAGTTCTCATTAGGCAAACAGCTCTGCGGGATCTTCCAATTCAAAGCCTTTCAAGCATGAGTACAGCACATCTCTCAGTGATTTTTGACGCTTTATATATTCTTCTGCATTCATTGTGTACTTATGAGAGATCCATTGTCTACTCAGAGTCCCACACAGCAGACTGAGTTGCCATCATTGACATGTATGTTCTAGGGATTAATTCACAATTCAAAGAGGAGGAGGTGCAACACTTTCTGTTAGAGTTATAGCAGGTGTCCTGAATAGGAGATACCTCTCCACTGGCTGTATAGGGAGTGAGAGTCTGGCATCCTGAAGCTATAGATCATCTGACAGCACTCACATGAAGTTACGGTAGATACGTAGTTATGGTAGACATAGCAGGTATGAAGTTAGGGTAGACGAGTAAGTTCATCGTAGTCATCTAAACACCTTTCTAGAAGATGTGAGTATGGCCCGCAAATGCTGTCTTTTATGGAGGGGTAAAAATCTACTGTGCTACTTATAATGTTCTCCTGGCATTCATTTCTGCCTTCGGTGGAACTGACCCATGACAACAGGTGCAGGAAGTGTCAGATTAAATGACCAGGTATAGCAAGATCAAGGGAAAAAATGAGGAGTAGGCAGGAGTCTCCCACAAGTCTCCTTCCAGTACCACAGTTGGAAGGTACAGGGTAGCTGATTCAGTTCAAAGGAAAACACTGTCCTTATCTGAAGCAGCCAGAAGGAAGAGCTTCACACACCTGGCAGAGCTACTGTTCTCTCTTCCCACCTGTGTTTGCAGTTGCAGAGGCTTCAGAGCTATTCCATTTTATCCTGTTATTTCGGTATGTTTGATCCCATTTATCTGAGTTCAGTAAAACTTGATGGAGTGTCCCTGACCTCAGGAAGGTTCGTGTGAAACCTGGTTTGCTCTTACCTGCCCAAGACTAAGGAAGCATGTATGTATTACCCAGTTGTTGTTCTGTGTGTGAAGAGGGAGAGGGTGAGGAAAGAAAGTGGATTCAGACTCAAACATGAAGTTCAAGCTGGTCAAAGTTCAGTGTAACCTCCAGAAAGAGGTGCCAAAGTTTGGAAATTCAAATCTGGACGTAATCCAACTTGAGTTGGAACAGGAGGAGAGGAACGGATTTAACAGAATTAGTTTGGTTCCGTCATCTCTCACCTACTGACTCATGTTTTTTTCAGGAGAAAGATCAGTGTGAACATGCATGCCAGGATGTAAACAGCTAGACGGTCTTGCCTACCTGCTTTATGCCCAAGCACAATCCCAGAGCAGAAGATGCTTTCATGTCTCGTTTCCAATGTTACTTCTAGGCTCTCTTTCCTGAGGGCAGCTCTTACAGGAACTAGGAAATGAGTGTCCTGATTTATTCTCTTTAATTCCTCATACCATAAAAGGAGCTCCAAATTATATGTGAAGGTGGCTTAGCAGGCTGTAACGACAGTTTGTTTGAACTTCCCAGCGGTTTACTTTTCAGTCTTACGAAAGATTTCAGGGAACAACCTGAACTTCCTCAGAGTAACTTCAAGATGTTTTCTCACTTTGTAATGAAAAGCCTTAAGCAAGCCTACACACTTCAAACTCAGCTATGCTGAGCTACACGAGTCTCAAAGGCAAGGGCTGCGATAAGGTGGTGTCAGGCAACAACAGGAGGAAACTGAGAAAGGGAAAGTCACTTTTGCGACGTGGAAGTCAGGGCCATTACGGAACGCGGCTGTTTGCCCGCTGAAATCCCTCATCCGGAGATCCTGCAGGGCGCAGCTGTCAGCTGGGTTTCCCCGAGCCCTGTGAGCCAGCGTGTGAGGAGAGGAGCCGGGCTGGAGCAGTAGACTTGGCAGGGTCTGGCATGCGGGCGAGGGGGTCCGAAGGAGGGAACGCAGGGAAGCTGCGCTGCGGGGGCCAGGGAGCGGTGGGGAGCACCTTGCACCTGTCTGGGGAAAACTACCAGTTGTCACGAGTCGGGGGGGTGCGTAAGTCCGTGACAGTCCTCCAACCATTGCCAAGCAGGAGCGAGGGGGAAAATAAGTTAAAAATAAAGCCCTTCGCAGGGGGTGTGAAGGCGAAATCGTGCTTTTTCGCCAAGAGGGAGGTGCCGGGACCTCGAACTGCCCGGAGAGGGGTGGAGAGAGCCGGGGGAGGGCGGGCGAGGTGCCGCCGGGTCTGAGTCAGCCCGGCCCGCATGATGTGCGTTGAGGGCAGTGCCAGGCACGGCGCCGCCGAGGAGCCTCTTCCCTTCCCCTCCGCCCTCCCGGGCTCCCCCGCGGCGGCGACGCGCCTCCCGGGGCCGCGGGCCAGCCGGGACCCCCTCCCGCTGCGGCGGGGGGCGGCTGCGCTGCGGCCTCGGCCGCGGCCTCGGGCAGGGCTGCTCCGCCCTCCTCCTCCTCCTCCTTTCTCCTCCTCCCGCGCGGTGCCGGGGCAGCCGGCGCTGCCCCGCGGCGGAGGGCGCCCGGCGGGCCGGGGGTGGCCGAGCCGCCAGCCGGGGCCGGCTCCGCCATGTGAGGCGGCGGGCCTGCCCCCCCCGCCCCGCCCCGAGCCGCCCTCTCCCGCACCATGAGGGAAGGGGGCGCGGGGCAGCCCCCACGCCGGAGACAGGTAGAGCCCGGGCGGCTCCTCCGCCTCCTCTCCTGCGTGATCCTCGTGTGCAGCGCGGAGGTGGCGGCGCTCGCCGACTTTTCAGGTACGGGGCGGCGGCCGCAGCGGCACCGACTAACGGTCACCCGGGGCGCGGTGCCCGGCGCGGCGGGCTGAGGGGCGCAGGCGGCCGGAGGAGGAGAAGGAGAGGAGGGCACCTGCGCCCCAGCCGCCGGGACAGAGCTTTGGTGGCTCTCCGGGCTGCCGGCCCCCCGTAACGCCCCGGGTGGGAAGCCGTCGTACCCCGGCACCCCCGGGCGGGCCCCGCCCGGAGCGGCTCGGAAAGCGCCGTGAGGACCGGCTGGCGGCCGGTACGCCGCGGCCCGGGGGGCGGCAGGAGGGCTTGGGCCCGGGGGGGCGCGGGCGCAGGAGCGACACGGGCCGTGGCTGCGACCCCGCGTGTGGAGGGAGCGAGGGAGGAAAGAGGGGGTTAAGGGCTTCCAGGGGGGTCAGGCGGGAAGGGACGCGAGGACCTGAACTGTCGGTTTCTTCTCAGCTGCGCGGTGGGAAGGCTGTGCGTGAATCGGCCAGGGCCTGACCCAAAGTGCGTGGAAGTCCCTGGAAAAGTTCCCAACTTTCTCCTGGAGGCTTGGAGTCGGGCCCTGAGCGAGCCGTCGGCAGCCCCGGTGGCCAACAAGCGCTGCCCTTCTCCCCGCTGGGAGCGCCTCTCGCCCGGTTGCGGTGGGATGGTGGGAGCCGCTTCCGAGGGAACAGAGGCACTGGTTGTCAGTCAGAAACCACGTAGGTGATCGCTGCGAGGGTGCCGTGTCCCTGCAGAGTGGCTGTAGAAACTGGAAAGATGTCCTTGCTTCCAGCAGAACAACGAAGCAATATTTCTTTTCTGTTTGAGAAAACGGCACTCGTGTAGTTTTTTTTGTGCTCCAGGACATCTCACTGCCGTTAGAAAGTTGTTTAGTAGAGCCGTTTCTCTCCTTCCTATATTTCACAGTAGGCACAGTATATTCCTGGCAATTGCAAGCCTAAGAAAAACTGCCTCTAGGGCAGAAAGCAAACCTTACGCTTCCTGAACTGGACAGAACTTTCCCAAAGCCAGTCGAGTGCACTAGAACAAAGTTAGTATATAATTAATAGTCCAAATGTGTCGTTATGCACGTTAATGTAGTTTGTGTTAATACACTTCAAAACGCTGGTGAAGGTTTGGTAGAATCTATTTTCTCAGCGATAGGAAAATACAGTCTGTGATTTTATTATTGTGTCCAGCTCCATAAGCCTGAACATTTCTAAGCAAGCAACCACCAGATACAAAGACCAGAATTATATACTTGGATATCTCCTTATTGGATTCCTTTCACATGTAAAAGGCTTTTAAATGCTTGCTATCTCATTCTTTGGTGTTTTTTTGGCTTAAGTTCTGGCTTGTATATGTTAGTTTTGGAATCACATGGTAGTTCTCCACAAGAAAATAAAATAAATGTTAAATTTTTCCCTTTCAAATAGCCGCTGAGTTAAAAAATATCCCTCTAGTTTATCTAGGAAAGTTCCTCTCACAAAAGTCCATTCACTTTTCAAATGAAGTTATTTAGATAAGGTTATCCAAGATACATTTCAGAAGTACAGCTGTATTCAGTATTCATTGTGCACTGAGCTTTCCCAATAGGTAGAATGACGGAGGAAAAATCTCTGTCTCACCTCAGAGATCAGTATTAAAAGTGTCATGCAGACAATTCAGTAAATAAGATGTAGAAAAGGAAATCAGATTCCAAAATTCTTGCCAGACTGGGAAGTTTCCAGGCCTGAACAAATTCTGCTCATATTTTGTTTTTACTTTTAACATGGAGATCTAATCCACAATGACAGAAAAGCCAAAAATGTGACAGCAGCCTTTTAAAAAAGGTATTCAGAACACATGGAGAAATTTTTAGCTACTTCAGAAGTAGGTGCTGTGGGCCGGGAACTGTCAGAGGTAAGATGACACCCTGCAGTGCCATCCCCAGTCTGTTTAATAAAGAATTACAACAGGCTCTGTCACACCAGCTTCAAGCTGAGCTTCTAGAGTTGCTGAATTTCCTGATGTGCTCCCTCCCTCAGCAGGAACAGCGACTTGATTTTCATAAGCACTGTTGAATTTACATGAAAACAAACCTGCCCCGTTTAAAGGGGCAGTGCCTTGTAGCTCCCAAGGTGGAGGCAGCTCCTGGGGTGTTATCCCGAGGAATGAGGAGCGGGGATAACCCTGGCGGCAGCTGACTCCCCCTGCTTTGCCCATCACCTGCACTTTCCGTCTTCTGGGAAGGGTCAGGTGTAACCCTGCCCTTCTGCGGGGAAAGCTTCCAGGCAGCAGGTTATAGTTTCCACGTGCCACCTGTGCCATAGCAAAAGGAGCTGAGATTCACACCTCGAATGCGTTCTGCATGAGTTGAGCCGGTGCTGGAATTCAGGAGTGCACAGAGAACTAGGAGGCCAGTTGCTTAAACTTTTCTCCCTCTTCACAGATTTCAGTCTTTTATACTCAGATTATCAGGGGCATACTTTTTTGGATCATTGCCTTTTCCGCTCTGTATGTTTCCAGCATCAGATCTCTACCTCAACAGCCCAAACTGTTCCTCTGTCCTTCTCCCTCCTTCCCTGTTCTGACAGCATTCTACAATTACTTCCCAGACTGCTGTCAGATGGCAACAACTGCACATGTAATCTTTGGTATTCTCTTTATGTATGTATTAAATTGTGCTAGCGATTCCAACCTGCCCAGGGTCCATTTTTTAATCCCAAGATCTAGCTGCTTGCTTGTAACAACACGAAGATGACCCTTCTGGGGATCTGTTTGGTGGGGTGGAAAGGGAGTAGGGAACAGTGTATGTGGGTAGTGAAGGGTTATTTTTTTTTTTATGTTTGACTTGTATTTATTTCCCCATTTAGAAAACTGGTCATTTTTTATGGATCACTTCACAGAACAGCAACAGTGAAACTAGTACAGTATTTATCCCTCCCTTTTCATAAGAGAGAGGTTGGCAGCTCTAGCTGTGAGTACAATCTCTTCATTTGGTTATTGCAGGTCAGTTGCTGTTGTGGTCTTCTTACTACTCTTGCCCTTATAGGATATTGAACTTCAGGTTCTTGTTGTCATATGTTTCTCAGTCCAGCTTTTAGCTTTGAAAAAAATTTGGGGTTTTTGGTTTGTTTGTGGGTTTTTTTAAAGAGAAATTTCTTCACTGTACAATATCCTTTTATGAATTCGTATGTGAATTGCTGTTTTCTAGGGAGAAAAATGTTCTAAAACAAGACTCCAGCAGCAGTTCTAAATCAAACTTTGTGAGGAAGACTCAGTGTCAATAAGCAAAATTAGTTTCTTCTTTTAATAACAGGAGGTATTGGAGGTAATGTTGATACACACAATACTTAAAGATCTGCATAATCTATTCTTGTCTAGGAGTTTGGTGGCAACAAAGAACGTATTTATTAATTGCATTAGTTATTGTAAGTGGAGGTTTGCTCTGAGGTCTGCAGTCCTTTTATGTGATTAATTTTAAAAGAGGGTTCCAAGCATTTGTGCCCGAACTTGAAACTGAAAGCTGAAAGTTCGGAAGAAGACAGATTTAATCCACAGTTCTTTCCTTAGATCTTCATGCATATTGGTTTGATCCTACAGCTAGAGAATTTTCTTCCCCTCGTGCTTACTCTTCAAAACACATTTAGAATACCTTTTCACCAAAATATTTATTCATGTCCACAGTTTCAACTCCTACTTGACAAAGCTCTCAGAAATTGCTGAAATTTGCTGGCAAAACCAGCAAACTTATGTGCTACACTTTCATGTTAACTTCTATACTGTATTTAACTTGTATACCTGTACTGGTGCTATAGAAAGCCTAACTGCTACCACTGCTACTGAGGAGATCTGGTTTTGCTGGGGATTGGTGGCATTTGCTCAGGAGCCTGTACCCTCCCAACAACAGCAGGAGTCACTGCTCCCTCGTCTCATCCCCCTGACCTCCTTGCTGGCAATGGGAAAAGTGCTCAGTGCACCTTGTCTCTCTGTCCTAGCCCTGCTCCTTCTCCCACCTTTTTCCTGTCTGCTGCAAAAGTGAACTGACCTCTTATCTGTCTAAATTCCTTCTCTCTGGCAACACTGAGGAACACCCACTCACCTTTTTTTATACACCTTTTTCTTCTTCTTTTCGTTCTTTTCTCCATGCTACTTTGAATTTAGGCTTTCTGCTTGAGCTGGCCTCTTTGCTCACTTCATCAGTCAATCTCCCTTTCTTTACCTTAGTCCCAGCCAGGTTTTCTGGGCAGCTTTCAAGAAACGTGGCTGTAACCGAAGATCAAAAATGAAGTAACTGTGTGATTGCATAACTGGGCTGAAGAATGACTTTCTGGATGTGAACAGAAAAAGCAGTGGCTACTTAGGTAGAACCTTTTAATCTTTGTCCACTGGTGTCAACTTTTCTTTTTTCCAGAACAGTTCAGACAGAGCTAGGCATTGCTTTAACTCCATAGACTTGATCTTCTGACCCAACAACAGAAGACAAATGGATCTAATGGAAGAGCAAACCAGTTCATCCAAGAAATATAATCTGATCCTGTGGCCTTTCTGCATTAAAAGTTTCTATTAAGTTCTGTGGCATTCACCCATCCCAGATTCCCCCAGGCAAAAGGAAAGCAAACAAATGCTTGGAGCAAATGCTTTGTTTGTAATAACGTGGCAGGATCAATCATGACCACAATGATGCAGAGGTTTTTTTGTTGGTTTTGTGTTGGTTAGATAATATCCTGTATAAATTTTCTTGAGTTGGTTCTGTTGACTCACCGTGGCAAAGTGGAGCTTGTCCTTCAACCAGGGTATTTAAAGAGGTGCTAAAAGGAGTGATGTCAATGATGCATCTTCTTGATACTGCCTTGTAAAAGTCAAATGAATAATTTGGTTGCTTTGCATAAAGAAAAACATTTCATATTAGAAACATGTTTCATTTCAATAATATGGGAGTTAAACCTCAAAGTCTGGTTTAAAGTTTCTCAAAGTGGAGCAGGTTTGGATCTGGGATTTGTTCTGTGGAACAGAGGTGTGTATCAGAAGTGAGATTTTAGTTTAGATCATCATGCTGAGATCCAAGGTTTTGTTTCAGGCCTGTCTGCAGTTCTTGCTGCTTTCTTGAGGAAGTGTAGCTTATGAAATCCCATTTTAGATGTGGATTTTGCCTAATACTTTTAGTTAAATCTGCTGATCAGATTTAATCATCCATGTTAGAGAAGTAAAAGCTTTGATCCTGTTAAGTTGCTGAACATCTTGTGAGCATAAATAGTAGGCCCTACTAGCATCCCCAAGAAAGGATGCTGCTCCAAAAGCTCTCCCAAAGTGAGTTAAAGCATAGTGTGATGCTCCTACCTCTACAACAGATGTTGGGAAATTCAGGCATGAGACACAAACCTATAGGAAACCTGACTTCCTGAGCTCCACTGCTCAGAGACCAACATGTTTGAGTCTGTCTTGCAAAATTTTACACCTTTGGGGCAAGAACTCTCTTTGTTCTCACTGTGCAGATTGCTGGCATCATATGGTATTTTTATTCAAAATAAATAGCAGGGATTAGCTCCCCTCTGACTTCCTATTCCATCTGCTGATGATACCCTTCTTAGTAAGACAGTTTCCAGACAGTCTTAGCTTTATTAGAGAAAGGGGTTACAGACCTGATCCAAATAAATACTCAGATTTTGATGGAAGTGTCCCCAGACAGAGAAAGCACTGTCTGACAGTCACCAGTTATCAGAATTCTGTCTGATCTGCCAACCATAATCTACAATTAAAATTGAAATATTTTGATATATTACCAAAGACAGAGAAAATAGTGTCTTAAAGGGAGCTGAAGAGCAGAAGGAGGCATGGTTGCACTCTGTTTGTTCAGCATTGGTGAGTCATTTCATCTGAATTTCTATGCATTTTGAGAGTTTTGTTTCAAAGGTCTATTGTGTGGCTTCTGGCAACAAATTAAATACCAGTGATGTTTGACTCTTAATTTAGAATTAATTTCAAAACATCACTCATAATATAAGACCTGATTGAAAGCCTATGGTCACTGGAAGGATTCCCAAGGATTTCACTGGGCTTTGGATGAGGGTCTCAACCCACAAATATCTGTTTATTTTTCTTCATTGTATTTATTCTTGGACAGGAAGACAAGCATTAATTTTCCAGAATCATTTTGCAATTTTGGACTTTTCATTTCTTCAGGCTAAAACTGAGTTGGGGACAATGAAGCGTTGTTGTAAAGAAAATCATCAGGCTATGAGGTAAGGTGGGGTGTTGTTTTTTTTTTTTACTTTTCTGGCTTGGACTCACTGTTCTATAAGCCATCATAACACTGCAGATCTGTGAGCTGCCAGAGGATGGACTTAGTGATTCAATAGGAAAATTCCCTGATCTCTAATTTATCTGATTTTTTGAGTGTCACATATAAATAGAAATACAAAAAACGCATAGTTTGAGTCAGAGTTCTGTTTGCAAAATGAAACCTGCAATGTGTTTTCTGAGGAGCTGGCAATGAACAGCACCCTCCCCGCCCCCCCCCCCACCCACCCTGCAAGTTTGCATGGAGGTTCAAGTTCATAAATCCAAATTTTCAGAGAAACATTTTCCTCTAGTCCCTGAAGTTCTCCTGCTTGCAGTTTTTGGGAAGATTATAACTTTGCTGTCTCTTGGGAATAATGATTCACTCATTCTGTCTCCAGAAGTGGTTGTCACCCGCTGAGCCTTTCTCTCGTTACTTCTTGTTAATGGCACTGGAAGAGGCTACTCTGTCTCCAGTCAAAAGAAGGATTTTCTGGCAAGGGCAGAAAAGAGCCTCACAGTCTCCCTTAACAGTGTCATACCTCTTGTCAGCATCGTGGGACAGGAGGAAGAAAATCTTCCTTTTCTACTGTAATAGTTTCCTTATTAAGTCCCAGGACAAGTGTTTGCCCATATGGCTTCGTGGAGTAGCCTGAGAGAAGTATAACTGACCATAGCGTGGAGTTTACTACAGACCAAAATCTCTGGGGATCAGTAAGAGTTTGCCTCTTTGTAACACAAGAAGGGAAGAGGGAAATAAAAAGAGAAAGTGAGTGAGAAAAAGGAAAGTGCATAGGGATCTCTCCAATTTCCTCAGAAAGCCATTTGGATACAATGAAAATAAGCATCACTCCTAGGAGATAATACAAGGGAATATGAAACTGTAGATCTGAAGGAAACAGAAAACAGCTGTGGGAGGATATGAGAAAGAGAATAGGCATCTGGTCTGTGAGTGCAGGATTCATGGATTTTCCCACTCTGCAAAAATTTAATTCACATAACTGCAAGTCTGAGCTGAGTGGCATGTATATGTAGAGGTTATGTGGTTCCTGGAGAAACAATGCCTGTTTGGCATAACCAAAATTTATGGGAGGTCTATACTTCATGATGTCTTGGGTTTGTTCTTCTAAAGTGAGCTCATGGCTTGGCTTCTTGTGTGCACTGCTGCTCACTGAATAAACCCCGTTCACATACTAGAGTTTGAATGTTTTTACACTGAATTATCTGCTGGTTACCTGGGTCCTTTCTCTGGCTTAAGTGGAACCAAGCTCTTGCTTTATTGGACCCTCTGATTTAGCAGACAATGAGAATTATGTTCGATAAGATGGTTATGATCCATGTTATGGTCTATGAGGGAAAAAATTAAACAAGACAATTTCCTTATGAAAGCACACATGTTGATAAAGCAGTTAATGGAAAACCTGACCGACATCTTCATCACTGATGCCTGCTTTGATTGCCATACTATGCCAAAATTATTTTCACTTTTAACTTAAGCATTTTCTTATTGAAGGCTTAATCCTTCATCTGTCATGAAGGCCACTGAAAACACATTTCTCCATTACAGTAGGCTGATTAGCTCTCCAGTGTAAGTATGCTGTCTCTTCAACAACTAGTTGACTTTTAGCATTAGTCAATTAGATTGAGTAGGAAGCAACAGTTCCTACTTTGACCTGTCAGCTCAGGCTTCAATTTTGGTGAAACTTGTAGGAATTTTATTTCTTTGAGCTCTGTACCCCTCAGGTTGAAAACTGGCCATTGAGCTTAAAAATTGTTCAGCTGAGTAAGGGAATGGCGGGGGGACAGAGATTATGATCTCATAAACTTCATCTCCTTTAGAAATGGTCAACTAAAAACTCTCAAGGACTGATTCTAAGAAAAGGAACAGCTTTCAATGCTCTGAAACCAAACTAGACATTGGAAATGGAAAGTTTTTTTACGGTCACTAGCGTATCAGTGAAACTAGACTACCACTATTTTTTTTTTTTTTTCCAGTGAACGTCTATCCCCACATCAAAAAGGTTTAGATAATATAAAAAGTATAGTGATTATACAAAAATTATTTTTCTTGCATGGCAAACCGGCTTTGCATGCCATCTGCTGCTGTACAAGCAAAAGGGTGAGGTTAGTAGGGTAGCAGTCACTTGTAAAGAGTATGAGTATTGAGAGAGATAGTGGAAAAAGGCACTCTGAAAAAAAACAAGCAATGGGGGGAAATAAAGTCAAATTAGTGACTGTGCAAGAAAGCACATATTAAGCAAGTATGGATTTTATGTGTATCTGCTGAGTGAAGCTGTTATGCTCATTTCTGAGCAGTGAGTAGAATAAATAATGCTTCTGCCAAAGGGTATTTCTTACTGATAAAAGACTCTAAGACCAAGTCTGGCTGGAGTGACTCAAACAGTATGCTTACAAGGCACTTGGATGAAAAAGAATAAATTAATGGGGTGAGTAACATAGCGTTGTGAATTTTAGAAACAGTGTCTTTTCTGTATAATGTTTTGTCCTCTGTCACGATTACTAATTCTAAAAAAGAGCTACTTCAGAAGGAAATTGCAGACAACCCAGGTAAGAGACTAGAGAGATTTACGAGAGGCAGATCCTTGCTTCTGTGAACAGAGCCAAATGGGCACTGTCATTTACACACACACCAGCCGACTCTGAGAGCAGTGATTATGCAATAACCCTGAACAACATGGTCTGTGGTGTAGCTGCCTCTAAAGACCAGTTGAGGGTATGGGGGAGGAAACTTAGGGGTTAATTTCTCTTCAGTGCTTCCTTCACACACCAATGGAGAAAATATTGCTGGAGAAGTACTGCAGCTGGATCCCAAATACCAATAAATATCAGATTGATGCTTCTAGTGGTGTTTGTAGAGTTTATCAACAGTTCTGTTATCACCGCATGAGATCTCTTCTTTCAAACTTGCCAGTCTTGCTTGTGTATTTTTAATGACTGTTGGCACAGTTCTTCATAAAATGGTAGGAGCTGATGTAGATTTACCGAATGGATTAGCCTTCTGGGACTCCCACAACAATATGTGTGCTATTTCAACCTATTTTGATCTAAAATGGATTTGTATGTCTTTAAAACAAGCTAGCAAATTACTTTGCTAATTAAGATAGATTGAATGATGCACAGGAACTAATATTACTAAATCTGTATATGAAGGCCCAATTCTGAGAATCCTTATGGACTCTGTGCTACTCAGCTTCAGGCTCTAAAAATATTCCATTGCAAAGCTGCTCTCTTGCCAAAAAGACATTACATCAGTCAACGCTGAGATTGCATTTAATATGTGCTAGGCATTAGACTCACAGTTTGAAATGCTATTCTCCTTGTTGCTTCCATATGGCGAGGTTCACGCCAGTCCAGTGAGGCTGGACAGAATATACACATTTCTTTCTTACTCTAATGCCGACAACTGAAAAGGGGTCTTAAAGCTTCACATTAGCATCCTCCACCATAAGGAACAAATCCAGAAAATCTGAGCACCCTGTAGTGTCTTGTGCCGTACACTGGAGACATAACACATCTCTTGGCTGACCACCTCCAGGCTTTCTGGTAGTCATAATTTTAAACTGAAACTTTCTAAGTTCCCAGTTTTTCAGTGCTTTTAAGAGAAGAAAAAAAATTCTTTCTGGATTTTCATACCTTCAGGTTCATTACTACCATTATTGTTGCTGTTTAAAGCAATAATGCCAGGGCCAAACGTGGAGTATAAAAACAATAACCTCTTAAGAGCTCTTTTTCACACAGAGAGGTATCTATTTACAACCTTCACTCTCTTAGGCCAGTTATTTTTGTCTGTCATTGTTATTAACAGTTGTTAGTCCTCCTTTGCAAGAAGAAGCAATTGGTAAGACTTAAAGCTTTGTTCAGTTGCTCAGCCTCAGTGTTTCTGGTGCTATGTTTTTTTAGTTGAAGCTCTTTGTCAACACAGTGGGTGCTGTGACTAATTTGGCTAATTCTGGAAGAAAGGATTACGCTTGGATTCTGCATTGGTGTTTTGAGTCTCAGTTTAAAGTTACAATGAGTGAGTAGTCTGGGTTATGCAGACAGTTGAGTGGGATGGTACCTTCTGCCTTCAAATCAATGGGATCTGTTTATTGCCATATGATGCAGGCTTAACTCCTGAGCCAGTCTGTAATGTTTTGTACATGATTGTGTATGCAGAGCACCCCATACATTGCTTATGAATGTGTGTCTTGGATAAATGGGAAAGCTCCCGTGTGGCTTTCACACAGAGGCGTAGAGACGTTATTGGGACACTGCAGTATTGTCAAGTTTTTCTAATTTAGACAGTTCTCACAGTAGCTGACTTTTTAAAACGAAGTTTCATGGTGTTTTAAAGAAGAGTGACATTATTTTTGAAAAAAAGAGAGAGGAAATCTATAGTCCTCCTTATTGCAGAATAACCCTTGAAAAAGTGACAGCCATAGCTAAACACCAACTCCCCCTCCATCACCCAACAACCCAGAAAACAAAGAGAGAAAAACAACATTAGGTTTAAAACATTGTCATCTAAGGATTTTTTTAGGTTCTGCTTAAGATTCTGTTTGGGGTAAGAAAACCCATAACTCACAAGTCTTCTGGTTTCCCAGTCCGGGTGCACATGCAGCCATGACCTCGCTCGGTCCATGCTGGGGTGAGCTGTGGTTGTGCTCCAGTCCTCCCTGTGCCCTGCTTTCCAGGGGAAGGGAATCTTCATATGCTGGCTGGAGAGGAGCTAGCAAGTACTTCCCTAGCATGCAGGACTTACAGGTGTGCCGTAGTCCATCCAGGCACAGCCTCTAGCTCCCATATTAGATATTTTAAAAAAATAATTTTCTCAGGATTCACAGCTAACAGATACTGATTAACTAGACATACAAACTGAGAGCTTCTGAACAACAAATAGTGCCCTGAAGTGCCTGTAGCCCACGCGATGTGCTGGGCTGGTGCCTGAAAGTGACACAATCCTGCTGTCTGATTTGGACGGTGACACAACTCCACCATCTATTTTGGATGACCTGATTTAATTGCGCCAGTTGAGAGAAATGCAGAAAAGGAAGCATGCCTCAGAAAGAGTGACAGACCCATTCAGCTGTTACAATGCCCTCTCTCCTGATAACCATGGCTGTTATTAATTGTAGAGATAAGAACATATTTTTTCCCTAACCTTACATTGTCATTTGGCTAAATTTGCTGCCTTGAGGGAAGTGTGTTTCTGTACAGAATTTGGTAAACAATGTGGGGATACTCATGGTCTCAAGAAGATGACGCTTTCTACCAGGGTGACTACAAGGCCACACTGCCCAGGAAAGGAGGGAAAACAACTGGAAACTGCTCCCTCCTGTGCAAACACCACTCTGGGACCAAGGTGAGAGGCGGCAGGTGCTGAGAAAACTCTTATTCCTGAGCCAAGCACGGGGCAGGCAGCACCCCAGTGCATGAAGAGGGCCAGCATGAGGAGGGGAAAAAAGCTGGTGTTTTTCAAGGAAGAGCAAGAGGAAATCATGACTTTTTGAGTGTGAATTCTTTCTCAACATGGGCCATGAGCTGCCCAGTTGGCACCACTCTTCACAAAGGGCTGACCACTCCACTTACGACTATGTAGTCTGTGTGTGTAGTAATAAAGAATGCAGGTTTACATGGTTGGCCATGTGAGACGAGTAATTTAGTAATACGTCACCACTTCTCTTATCAGAGAACATTAAGTTTCAGTCAATTTCCATTACTATTTTTATCCTTTATTGTGTGCAAATACACAAGGATTTTAATAACAGCAGAGTCACTTTAAATGCTGCTTAGAAGGCTGGAGAGCGTGATGTCTTACTTTCACTGGTTCACCTAGCACTATTTTTACAAGTGAACCATATTGCTTATACAGAATCAGAGCAAGTTTTTTATAAAGGCATTTTTTTAAAGGATTGAATAGTTGCAATTGTTGGAGAAAGGTGCTTAGATACTGGATTAGGAATTTGCAGGATCAAAGTAGCAGTTAAGATGCCAGGGAACTCATCCAAATCACAACATAGCTGATATTCTTTAGGGAATACTGGGCTGTTTTGTAGACAGCGCACTTGGCTCCAAGTAACTTAAAACCTGAAGAATTGAAATGATTACAAATATCGGGCAAATCTTTCAAGGTGTTGAGTGCCCACAACTCATGTTGGGCTGAATACTCTTTTACACTGTGGCCCTTTATGCTGCGATGGCAATGTCAAAGGCATTCAGTGGCAGTAAATGTCACTGGAGGCCCCTTTACAGTATCGGACCGTAGCAAAGCCACTTGGGTGCAATTGGGCATTCAGCCCATTTTCCTGGCAATACTCAGCACCTTTCAGGAGCAGGCTGACAGAGGAGTGGCTCTGACAGGAAAGCTCAACTATTTGTGATCTCAATTACACAGAAAATGTAGGGGATGGATTTTTGAGGGGGGTTGGGGGTTTTTTTGGTTTTTTTTTTTTTTTTTTTTTTTTTTTTTTTTTTTTTTTTAACCTGTGAGAAGCCATGGGTATTTCTGCTGGGCTGGTCTCCTTGAGATCCAGACTGCAAATACAGGGCATGAAATTCTCTCCATTTGGATTTTAGTGCCAGTGCTCAGACTGAGTTCAGTGAGGTGAGGAACTCACCTACATCTTTGCTGCACTGGAAGGTGCATCTAGCTGACTCCTGTCCTCTCTTGGACCCTAGCTGAGGAACAGCAACGACAATAGCGGAGCAGGCTTCTCCTTTCTCCAGACTTAGTAACAGGTAGGGGAGTTGAATTTTACTATGCAGCCGCACAGCTGGAGCTGGAAGATATGCAAGAGAACTGAAATGTTTTATTTTTACATAATTTACTTGGAATATTTATGTTTATATTTTGAAAATTTTTTTTTTTAAATTGCCCGTCTTTGGTGAAAGGTTTAAAAAAAGGCCAAAAGTGTGAAAATTAAATGGCATGAACAAACTCTTTTTCAATATTTTCTTAGAGAAAACTAATTTTTATTTTAAACAAGAACCTTGTCATTCTGATTCAGCCACCAGAACAAGAAAATATGGTTTGTTGTTTTTTCTCTGTTACACTTAACAATAATATTGTTGCTGTCACCACAGTGGTGTAAGCAAGGCTTCTGAGGAGAAGATACTAGCTTTTGTCTTTTATTTAGACCAATTGTATGTTTGGAAAAGACACAAAGATAGGAAAAATATAATTTTTGAAATAAAAAAGATATATATAATCATGGTCTCAGTTTTAAAACTTTACAAATCTTTTCTTAAATCTCAAATTGTGCTTTCATAATATGTTAGGTCTTGAGAATTTTGTTTGGGTTTTTTGATGCGAATATGGGTTAACTTGGTGTTCTAGAAGTTGGGAATTGATTTTAGAGGAATTATACAGAATTGAATGCATGTATAAGAATAAGGAAACTATTCAAATATAGTTATTGTGTGCACATTAATAAAAAGTTTGGCTAATAGTGGAAGAGAAAACAGATTTACTTTGATTGTAGTGTATTGGGTTGTCATAAAACTCATTAGGAAAAAAGGTGAGTTTGGGTCTAATTTTCATGTGTTTATGGGTGAGGGATGGGGAAGAATATTGCTTTAATTATGGACTGGTATTTTTTATCCTGTATCTCTTCTGTCCCTCACACTTCTTCCCCTTCACCCACAAACCTTTTTTGCTTAAAGATTGATTTCAATCATGACAGAGTGGTAGAGATATCAAAGATTCATAAGTATAGGTGAGGAAAGTCTTTGAATTAAGTTACCCCTAATCGTTTCTTATTATAATGGCTAATTTGTAATTGTCAAAGGTAGTAGCCTGTATGTTTCCATTAAATAATTTTGCAGAACAGAGAGAAGGGCAGTAGGAGATTAAATTTTTAAATATTTGTGGTGATAACAGAAACCTTGGCTAAAGAGACAATACACAATGAAATACAAATCAGAAAAACAATTATTAGCTCTGCTGCTCATGGACTTATTTATTGGAAGATGCAAACGGACGGTACAGGTGAACAGCTGCATACAGATCCTACCTCTCCCTCTCCTGGTAACAACTCTCAACAAACTCCCTAGCAAATACAAAATTCTGTGTATCTTACTTCTGTGTTTCTGTCCAGCACCTATGATGTCCAGTACTGATGGACCACCTTTCCTCTGCTATCCCAGCATCTGATTCAGTGATATAGAACCACTTTTGTTATAACTTTTGTGAAACCCAGCTGCCTAGGAGCCCAGAAGTGCAAAGCATCAAGTTTAAGACGAGGTGCAAGGAGTACCTTAGCCAGCTGGAATGCAAGAGTCTAGCCCACAAAATCAAGTAATAGCCCTTCTGTCTTCTGCAAACACACCCTGGGATTGTTAGCAGCCATGACTGGCAAGGGCCTGAGCCCATTTATTGCCTGTGAAATGACATCTCCAACATAGTGTCGCTGCTGGACTGCTGGTAGGGTTCTGACTCACTGCCACATGACCTCTTCTTTTCCAGACCCGAGCGTTGCGAGCATGTAAAGGTTGACCCATTCACAGAACCATGTGGTGTGGCAGCGGGCCATACGTATAACCTTGACTACAATGCCCTTTCCAGAGACTGATTGTGGTTTTCTTATAATCTAATGAGCTTGTCATTTCCTCTACTAGTTGTAACAGAACTGAATATTTTCTAGGTTACCTAACAAAACTTCTGCAAAATCATACTGCCTATGCCTGCGATGGGGAACATTTGAGTCTGCACTGTCCTCGGCACTCAACAATAAGTGTTCAGTCAGCATTTTATGGGCAAGACTACCACATGTGTAGTACTCAGGAGCCTGAAACCAGGATGACAGAACCCATAAACTGTGTGGCACCCACCTCTTTGCAGGTATCGCACGTTGTAAAGGTTCTTAATGCACAAAATGTTTTTGATGGTTTCCATGTGGTGAACTATGGTGTGTGAAAATGGCAAGTGTTCACAACATTGAATGAAATGACATTGTGTCTATGTCAGTTTACCATCAGAAGTATTACAACTGAAAGGATTTGTCTGGCCAGCAGGATATTATCATAGGATTGTGAAAGCTTTGTAGATTGCCTTCTATTTTGATGAACCTTGCTTTGGAAACCCCATTCTTAAAGTTCCCTCAAATAATCAATTCCCTTCTAATAGAGGGCTGGTCATGACTGGGCAGACCAGTCTTAATCCATCACACAGGCCCTTCTTGTCCTCGGTAGAGGATACAAACATTGCGCAGAACTGGGTTACAAATCCACTGAGTAAGATGGCATTCTGGTTGGTGTTTGGCTTGTTCCATGCCTATTTTCACTCACTGAAAAGGCATTGTGACAGCTGAACAGCAGATCCTAAAAACTTCTGCAGATAACTGCGTTTTCCTGAATGCATGATTAATAATAATGCACAAGTAATATCCTATGGCTTGTTTGCTGTGCCCACTTAAGTGTAACTTAAAATCATTTATGCTTCATAAGTTACTTTCTGCTGTGGAGTCTTTTGTAACAAGGCCTAGAAGGTCTGACTTACAGTGCTATCAAAGGCTTGTTTCATCATAGTGAAAATGCCCAGTGTTAGGCCAAATTCAGTAAATCATTGCAAAAATGAGTGGTCAGTGGAATCTGAACACATTCTGCCAGTGAAGCTATTGTTAAGTGCTCTATAGAAGCTTTGATGAAGCTTGCAACATTTGTGCTTGCAGCTGATACATTGCTTCTTGACAACAGGTCTGTTCCCACCACTACTGAGTTGAAGAGTTCTACAGAGTGGTTTGGCAGTAATATCCTCTCTCCAGAAACAATATTAGGGCAGTTTCATAAGTGTGGCTTGCTCATGCTGTACTGCAACTTCTAAAGACATTCCAGACATGACCTATGAGCCATGTGAAAGTACATCTCTTCACTGAAAACAGTAGGCCAGATGCATCCTTGATGCCATTTTACTGACTTCAGTGGAGTAACACCAATGATTATTTTGGGCTTGTGAGTGCTTCTGTGAGGTCTCCATGGACAGTTTTTTCCCTTGAATGTAATAAACACAGCATGGGATAACTGTTGTATAAACTGTCATCATCGTTCAGGCACTGTCACTGATCAAAGGCATGAAAGCATTTTGACAAGGCCATGAACGTGAAAGATACGAATGCTCTGCATCTTGGGGAGTTCCGGTTCTGTCAAGGAGAAGAAACACATCCTGTAAACTGATTTCTTAGAAAATAGCACCAGTGATCTCATCCCTCCTGCCCTTCCCTTTGGAACTGCATCTGCAGTCTGCATAATAGGGCGTGATGCTACCCTGCAGCCGGGAGGAAACATAACTGGCATTTTTTACAGTGACCTCTTATTAAAAAGATCACTGCAAAGTTAGATCTGCCCCAAGATATTAAAAGCCCAGTGTTATCTCATTTACCAGTATCATTGTTTGCTTTTGTGGTTGTGTGATTTTGCACAGCAACATGATAGAAAATGCGACTGCTGTTCACATTAAGTAGGAGAAAATACAAACAGAAGCACAGGAGATGATTTAGCTCAGGTGCAAACAGAAGGTGACTCAGTAGGAGGGGACAGTATCTCCACTTACTAAAAATGTAACTCTATTTCACTGGCCTGTTCCAGAACCATCCCAATTAAGGAGGAGTCATTTGTTTGACTTGCAACTCTGTAAAAGAAGAATTGGCTGACTGATCAAATTAAGTCTGCTGTGCTTTTCCTTCCCTTTTAAACTCTTTAGAGTGCACTTAATGCTCAGAAAGCATTGGATGCAAGTCCTCTTCTACCAATGGGAGTAAAATGGCAAGAGTGTTACAGGATCACTGCAACGTGTTGCCAATGTGTATCATTTCTGCTTGGGAGGGATGGCTTCCAGGGATGACAGGAGAGATTCAGCCACTGCCAACTCTCTCAGCCTGGAAACAAGAGTGCAGCTTGTGCTATCACAGTGGCAAATTTGTGATTTGGCCTCTTGGTATGACTGAGACGCCTTCTGATGAGAAACAAGGCAAAAATTCCCATAGATCTTATGGGGGTACCGAAAAGCATCAGAGAATGGTATCTTAATTACTCCTGTTAAGAGTGTGGTGACTCAGAGACAACACCCTCCTTATCACAGCCTGCTGTGATTTTAAACATCAAGAATCCCAGCCACAACAACATTGACTATCCAAAAATAGCATATAGAAAGCCCTCTCTAAACTGGGCCTTGAAGGTGTATAAGAATTTCGTATGTACACTGCTGCATTTAAATTGGGGGATTTTTAGGTGCTTTGGCTTGTGACTGTGTTAGAAACTGGATGCAGGCTCATCTTGGGCAATGTCTTCACATTTTCCATAGCTACAGCTCCAAAACTGCACTAATGTGAGCACTAGGACTGCTCAGTCCTTTTGCTGGACTTGGAGAGGGCCCATGTGCACCTTTGCATTTAACGCTACTGACCTTTTTATTGTCTTCCTCTGTTGCCACTCCAAGTGAAGCAGCACAGTAAGAACCATGGTTTATTGCTGGGCCAAAAAATCTGGGGTAGATACGGCCTTAGAACAGCATTTAGGAAAAAAAAAAAAAAAAAAGACAAGCAGACTCAGGATAGACAGGGGCATCTGAGCTATCTGATCAAACCAATTCTGAAATTTGTTCAAGTTGCAAGTAAATACCTGATTATGTGTGTAACTGCAAGCAAGAAGTGCCCCTTAAGCAGGAGGTCCTACATATGGCTTAAAGCTAGGGTTGTGATTAAGTGTCACTAAGCACACCAAGTCATTAGTTAGAACTCTTTCAAGTGAAGGTATTACAGAGCATGATCAGGTAAACTTGAGTAGATGAAGGTGAAATCGTTAAAAAGACATCTTTTTGAGTTACCATGCTTCACCTGGACATTGTACTCCTGTAAATGCTGTTAGGAGTGTGTGAGTGCCTCAGGCATGTCAGTGGAGAGACTGGGGGATGAATGTGTTCCCACTTGCTCTGGGCTCTGCATGGAGACCCAGGCACCACTGAGGCTGTGGTGACACACAGCAAGATCTGGGGGCAGAGGGAACAGGGACAAACAACAGCAAATTGGTAACATCCTCAGTTGCCATGGACATCGCTATTCCCATATACCTGGCCATGACCTGCAGTCCAGTAGAGATGTGGCCTAAATCCAGTGATACAGATGTTTCTTACATGCTTATAGCCAGAAAGTTATGAAGGAATGTTTTCTCTCCTGTATAGAACAAAGTACGACTAAGTGTTCTCATTGCTATATAGCTTCATACCTTGTTTTCAAGCCTATCCTTTTTGCCCATTGTTCTAGAAAGTACTGGATGAATGCCAAAACCTGAGATCCTGCCAACTCCTTGTCAATAGTCGGGTTTTTGGGCCTGATCTGTGTCCAGGGACCACTAAATTCCTCCTTGTCTCCTTTAAATGCAAGCCTAGTAAGTAATCCACATCAGGCAAATGTGTTTTTGTGTGTATTTTGTTGTTTGTTTTGGTTAAAATGCCACTGCACAAGGCTTTGCGTAAATCCGTGTGAAGTTTTGAGACTCTTAGATTAATAGCAAGTTGTTTTTTTCTACATTACCTTAGCTCTCCATTGTATTTGCAACTTCAGTGTGCTTGCTGCCAATTTAATGACCAGTGTAGTGTGGCAGAGTCAGATGTCAGACAGCAGACTAGAAAAGAAAAATGATTTGGAAATTTTTTTAAAGAGATGGCAATGAAAATGTCATATTAGAATGATAGAGCTGAACAGCAAAAACAGATGCTTGGGCTAAGGACCCAAATGATGAAGAAGATACTATAAAAGGAATATGCAAAAAATGTTTAAGGAGGTAGGACCAAAGCTTTCAAAGGTTCTCTGTTGCTACCTCCCATTTATAGAATAATGGCTGGAGGATACACATGCATGGCTAACTTTATTACAGAATGTCATTATAGAATAACCTGTATTCTATGCAAGTAATTGACATTGATATGTAAACGGACAAATTCTACCTCAAATAGAATTCACTTTGTAAACATGAAAAAAGTGTAGAGAAAGATTAAGGCAATCATCATGAGGTTTCATTTATTGGTGGTTTTAAATTGTTTTTCTTGTTGCTATTGTATATAAGAACAAGCCCCAGTAGCCTGGGGGCTCAGCTTTTTTTGGCAGCTAATCCCCAGTGTGGCTGAAATGGGTCCCAAAGAAAATAGTTGAATGATGATTTATGGGTAGGTTCACCAGCCAACTCAGAAATACCATCCCAAAACCAAAGGAGAAAGCACAATAGGGATTTTCTTTAATCAGAGCATTAAGATAGATATCATTGGTGGAATAGGAGCAGCAGTGGCAAGCAAACTGAAGGCCCAATTTATGCAGAGTATTGAAGTCAGAGCAGAGATACGGGAATGAAGTAGGCAGATGTTACTGTTGGCAAAGCACTGACACAAGAACTCCCAGCAAGATTTACTGGGCTGATTATTAGGGGGAGAAAAAATATCTGAAATTTTAAATGTTAATAATCTGGTTTATTATCTTAGTAGGGTTTTTTTACATATTACAATTAATGCATTAGTAATAGTAGATGGACTTGAATATCATATAATTTTCTGTGTCATTGAAAATTATTTTTATTAATCAAAAGTGGATTGTGATCCTGTTTGTTACTTTTATGAGCTGCTTAATATTTTTCCCACTGGAAGTGAGCTACTTTGAATCTATAATATTCTCAGTGATCTGAGTTTTACAAAAACTGGTCAAAAGTGTATCTAACAGCAAGTGCTGCCTTCAGAATTGAGGAATAGTCCAGTTCCAGTACAAGTCACATGATTTCATGTGAGAGGAAATTTGTATTTGTAGGTAAGATACCAATATTGTTAGGCTTGGCTGTGGAAAACATCCTTACTCAGGAAATCACTTGAGTGCAACTTCAGGTATGTTTTACAGTCTCCTTGCCTTCAAGGGGGCACTTAAGCAATTGCCTGAATCCCTTAGTTTTTAATCTATTGAGAAATATTGTTGAAATATTGTTGCTGTGTCTCTGCAGAGGTTTCTGTTGTATTCTTACCCTTGTCTTACACCACTTGGGGATTTGTTTCTGTTGTCTGTACTTCCTCTCCAGCAACCACGAGCACAGCCATACAGTCACAGTGCCAGCTTTAGGCTGATCAGCCCTTGGGTCAGAGCCTCTGTTTTCTTGGCATGATCCTCATGGTTGCATGCTATGGCAGATGCTTCTGCAGAAGTAACAGTCTGCAGCAGGTCAACTATTTTTTAAAACCACTCTTTTTAGACTTAAACTTGTGACTGCTGATTCACTCGAATGGAAGAAACTGGACTATTACCAAGAACATAAACCCATTTTTTTATCTGCTCTATTGAAAAATTCTCTTTGAGAATGGCCAGTGTTAGGTTAATGGTTAATGGTTGGACTAGATGATCTTCAAGGTCTTTCCCAACCTAGATGATTCTGTGATTCTGTGAAATGAAACAATAATGTTTTCTGTATTGAATAGATAGGAGTTTTTTCTCTCTCTAGTTCCCCTAGCACCAACACCCACCCTCCACTCACAGGGATACCACTCAGTAACAATAAGGTTTCCCTTTTCTCCTGCTCAGCTCAGGAACCTCCTTTTCCTGTTTTCACATTTTTGAAGAACAAAAAAATGGAGCAAAATAAACTCTTCTCACTGGCCTTATCTGCAGTAAAAATATTTGTCACCATACCTAGACCAGGAAGACTTGAGTGGTAAAATGCTGCAAGCATAACGACTGCTTAGGCCAGCAAGATGGCCTTGGCCAGATGGCAGATGTTAACCAGTTCCCTTAGGAGGGATAAACCAGGCTGTCTGGAAGACGATCTCACTGGCTTCCCCACCGCTGTGCTGAGCGTGCGTGCTTGTGCCAGCTGAGAAAGGGAGGGGGTGTATTTTTCTCAGGCTCCTGATTCACATCGCTTTGTCAGTAAAACTTTCAAATGAGCCTGTGCTGGATAGTCACGCCCAGGGAAACCCACTGACCTTGGTGGAGCTGTGCAAATACAGCCGAGAGCACCGTCTGGCTTCGGATACACAGCCCGTCCCCGTGCCTTTGTGCCTTCCATTATTCAGTGCTCGCTCAGTGCTGTACAGAGTGGCACTGGGTGATGCCAGCCATCTCTGTGATTGATGAGTGGTCGGAGGCTCTCAGCACTCAGGCGGGCATCTGAAGTAAGCGTAGAATGCAACATTGTCCTGGGGAGAGACAAAAGGAAAGGACGAGGCTTCTCCTACTGAGTAGCAGTGGAAAGCAAGCCAGGAAATCATACGGGAAGGAGGGAGGCTGTTCCACAGGGAGAGGAGATTGGCAAAAATTAACTTTTTTATGCCTTTCAAAAAGGAGCCAGAGGCTTTAGGTAGTCATATGGGAACAATTCAGTTGGAGGAAACACTCCGCTTTGCTATTGGCTTTGTCTCTGGTTGTAATAGTGCCACATATCACTTGCAACAGAACTTGCAGAAAAGCTGTTTTCTGTCATGCTGCTATTTGCTATTAACAGTCCAGCTGAGTAATTGCTTCATGCTACCATGTTGTTATTTGCTTCTATTTTAGCTGAATACAAAACCAAATCAGCATGTGAAAACCAGGAACTGAAACTCCACTGTCAGGAGTCCAAGTTCCTTATCATCTACTCTGCCACCTATGGCAGATGGGCACACGAGGAGAACGTCTGCTCGACAGAAGTGGAGCGTGTCACCCGCTTTGGTATGTTTTTGTGCTGTTGATAGACCTTCTCCAGGCAGGTGCACAGAGAAGTGGGGAAAAGAGATGGGGAGAAAACTTCAGGTACAAGAGCAATGACATTTTGAAAACACCAGTGATTGAAATATAAGAGATTATTTCTGAAACTCAAACAGATTGCCCAGTGTGAGGGAGAAATACAGAGTAGGAAATTCAGAAAAGTAATAAAATTTCATATAGTTAATCAGTCCTTGGTATGACTAACATCAAAAACTCTAGTTCTTGGCCATCTTTTACTTAGGTGATGTATACTAAATATCAGCTGTTTGCCTCTCTTCCTCGTCCAACTTCTGAAAATGATTAGGCAACCCAAGTGTCATGACACCTTGTCTTACTGTTCTTCTTCTTACCTTCTTCTCTGATCTCTGTTTCTGCCAGCTCTTCCTTGCCTTAAATGCAGACAGTAAGGATAGGGTTCATAGGTCAGGGTCCATTGCTTTCGGTGCTGTTATATGACCAGACTCCAAGACCGTGGTGGTATACTAGAAAATGAAATGTGCCTAGGACTTCTCTCTGGTGCCAAGTCCATCAGACACGAACACCCTATGTATGTAGTACTAAACTCTTACCTGCCAGAGCAGGACGACTGCCTGCAAACTGCTTCTTGGGGCTGCTCCCTGGTCTGCGCTAGCTCCTCAGATGTGATGGGAAGTTGCTGAGAGGATGCTGTTGGCCTGGGCCACACAGATGCAGGGCCAAATGCGTGGCACTGTGTTGCAGTGCCAGAAACATTCCCTCTCACTGCTGATTTACTGGTACAGGTGTAACCCAATACACATATATATTAATATACATTAGTAATTAATATATAAACAATATATTATTGTTGCTATAATATTAATATTACTTTGGTCAGATTGTGAACACTTACAGGCACAGATTGTTCCCTTCCAAATAGGTTAAAGAACCCAAAACATCATAGGTAGTGTATGGTCTGCATTGATAACCAGTCATTGACTTCACTGTATAGTCTCATCTGGTGTATGATTAATGACTTATGACTCACTTTTTATCACTAAATATTTAAATTTATAGTATCATGTGGTTGTGGGGGTCCTTGATGCTTGTATGAATAATATGTTCAAGTGGCTGACACAAAATGTATGAAGATAAATTTTCATGCCACGGAGCAGGCCAGCACAAGATAGGTGTGTTGTTCAAATCCCTTAATACCGCAGAGGGAAGGACTTACATGACTGATGCCAGCCCTCTGAAAAGGCTGAACTTTACTGCTAAGAAACATGCTACAAGTAAAATCTACAAGAAACATCCCTGAATGTCAAGAAAAGATCAACAGTTAGTCTTAAAAGCCATTTGTCTGCAAGACAATTGTTTCTATTTAGTTATATAGATATTATTAAAAATGTATTGGCTGAAAATTGTAATCCGTTCTTAGACAAGAATCTATTTAAAATTACGAGGTCTGTGTTTCACACTGTCTGTCTTGTGTGGTCCTTCACACAGACTTTTTCTTCCACAGAAGGTGGCAAAGGTACATTTTAGCAGGTTTCTGACAAGCCCATATGTCCTTCATGATGATGGCATTAGTGTATGACACAAGGCAGAGCAGAGATAGCTCAGCTGATCGAGAAGGGTTGCCATCATGCTTCCTTCTTGCATTTCATTCACCTCCAGAAATCACTCACTCGCCTCTAATGTCAACACTTACAGTTCACAGATCAGAATACTGCAAACCCTTCTTACTGGGTAAAGTTTCCTCGTATAAATAGAGACAGAATTTGCAACAGCAACAAACTCTCTGCTGTGGCCCCCTGCATGCAAGCACCTCTTGAGCAGCACACTGGCTGTTGCTGGTTTTGTGTTCTATAACACAACCTAAAACTGTGATAACAGGAGAGTGTGTAAAACCTAAGACAAACACAAGGTAGATCTGTAGAAGGTAGATCCTCGTATACATTTCCCATTACTTAATGAAAGTGCTTGGCCTTTTTCTGCATGGTACCACTGCAATGAGTATAATTTTCAAAAGCACCTATGTGGCTTGGGAGTACACATTCAGTTATCACAAAAGACTTAGCACTTAGGAGACAAATCCAATTGATTCCAGATCTATCCATCTCAAGTTCAAATCTTATTTATGTGGTTATTTACGCATATACAGATGTGAGTGGGTGCATGATTAGACTCTTTAAATATCTGTGTACCTTTCAGGGAAAGCAATGGTAATTTGGATGTCAATGTGATTTTAATGATTTGACACAATTTAAAAAATTTACTTCAGCTGCTCTTCATTCCTGAATCACAGTCCACATACTTGTATATGTTTACATCAAAGGCTAAATCTGCTCCGACACACATCCATTTTTGTTTTTACCCACGTTTGTGCATCTCAGCCTAAAGGCAGTACTTGAGCCTTTCCATTTCTTTCACTGCATCACAGTGTCCTAATGGCAAGCATAGGAAGTCTCTGTGAAGCTCAAGAGTTTTGCATCTATCCATACCTGATATGGTCCTGCTAGGAGTACTGGGTATTGAATTAATTAGATACTTCTCTAGATTTTGGTGACCTCATGTTATGTGTAATATAACTGATAAGCAGTTAATGACAAACATTATCTTTGGACTGAGACACATGTATTCTGAACTATTGCTTTTCTCTGAACAGTCTATCAAATCAGCTGACAGATTTTTGAAGCTTTGCTTCAGAAGGAACACAGGAAAACATAAAATTTCTTTAGTATAAAGGCTTTTCTCCATATAGGAAATAGAGTATATAAATCCACCTCTGGTATTGGTGATATCTGTGTGGCCTCAGACCACTTGTAGGATCCTGACCCTCAGCTCAACATTTAGCATGACTTCCTTTTGAAACTAGTTTTCTTAGCCAGTTTAGTAATGTAAATTAGGTGCCATTTTCAGTACAGAGGAGAAAGAAGAGCAATGGCATCATTGTGTCATTCTTGCTAGATAAAGCCTTTATATAGTAGAGTTGTCCTCTGGTCTGGTTAAATCTTGCTTACCCTAGACAATGGGACAACTTTAGCACAAGACAAAGCCAACTAAAAAACCCACACAGGATGGGTTAAGGGAGACATAGATTCAAGTCCTTGTTCTGATTCAGATAAAGAGAAAATTTGTATCTGGGTAAAGATTTGAACTAGTGTGAGTACAAGAAGCTCTCTAACGTGTACCACAGCTGGTAAGACAACACTACTTCAGTCCTAGGACTGATACCTGATTATATGTGTAACTTGCACCTTGCCTTTCAAAATGTCTCTTGCTATTGTTAAAAATTACTTGAAACAATAAGCTGTGCTTAGAACAACTCATCTTGCTCGATGCAGATTGGGGAGGGGAAGGATTTTTCAAAGAATGTGAAATTTCCATATAAGATCACTATAAAACATTTTTCCTTTTTTGAATAACTTTCATCATCAAACTGAAATAAGATGTTTTTACGTGTCTCTGGTCTTGCTCTCAACTTGTCATCAAGGCCATTCATTGTTATGAGGGGTCACCATTGCCCACTTCAAAGAACAGTGAGTAAAATCTTGTCTCCCAGCATTTTAGGATATTTTACCTTGAGGAAGTTTCTTCTGCAAAGTAAGCCCTTATCATAAGTAACAGAGTTCATTGAAGCAGAGGGAATTATCTCTGCTGTAAGATCTCTGGATAATTGCAGAAAAATAAAAAACCCCAAGCAGTGTCCTGCTTCTGCAGCTGTTCAAATAACTGGCACTGTTAAGACTGTACAGACTTTACAGAAAGTAACTTCCCTGTTTTACTAAGATTATCAAAAATTTCACAATAAAACAAAAACTTTTTTGGGTGCAGTTTTGTAGCAGATGGTTCTGCTTAGAGGAATCTATTGTGTCTAGCACCAAAGCATGAAATTGTTGCAGTTCATTTCTGTGTGAGTTGTTGCCCTTTCTGACATATTATCTCTTCTATATTTGTACTGACATGTGAGTGAGGAAAGAGAAAATGTATTGGCCAAAAGAAGTTAAAGAGTTGTGCCAGAACAGGTTACCATAGAGAGTACAAGGAAGATTCAGGTCAACAAACACTTCTCAAACTGTAAATTACTTTTGTTAATACATGAAAGTACTTGAAAGAGGGCTTGGTAGTGGGTCGCCTCTAGCTGCAGCTTGCAGGCTAGAACACTCAAACGTCCTTCCCAGAAATTTCACCTGGGTGTGCATTGGCTGGTCAGATGTGCATTGAGCACTAATGACCAGCAGAGCCCTGAATTACATGTCTTCATTGCTGGAGGGTAGGCTCCAGCACAGCCCTCTCTTTTACCTGTTTCCCACTTTTGGGAGGTTGAGAGGGGAGGTGGAGAATTCAGGTACTGTCATCACAGCTTGCACCATGGCATGACATACCCTGGAGCTGGGTTTTGTCCTAATCCCCTCTTCCCAGTGAAATGGCATTCAGCTATGAAGAAGGGGTGTCAGCAGGGCAAGAGAGATTTGCAAAATCCTGTAGGTTCCTTCCAGCCCAATAGAGTGTCGTGATTTTGTTATATAACAGTATTTTGTGATACTGTGCTTCCTTCTCCCCCTCTTTTTTTTTTTTTTTTTTTTTTTTTAATCAGTATTGCATACAATTCAAAAGGCCTACATCTCTTAATCACTAACAGGGATTGAAAATCTTTTGGTTTCTTTCTCTTACTAAGACATGTATCCTCCTAGTGTGAGCCAGTCCCTTGTTTATATCTGTTGAGAGCAGATGTAAATGAAGTAAAGGTACAAATGACTATAGGCAGATCTGGAAATGCTTACACACTGAAGTTACTAGGTTCATGCTAGCTATAGACTTCTAGGTGCCATAAAACACAAACCATGTAAGTTGGCCAAAAGCTAGGAAATGCTAGGTGTTGAATACAGACACTTCAAGGCACACTTAGTCAATTAACAGAAATACTGAACCCAGTCCTCTGCTGGGGGAAGAAGCAAAAGCCTGCAGCTCAGAGCTGCTACAGAGAAGGTGGCCAAGTCACAGAATCACAGAATCACGGTCCTTTTTTGACTGCAGGTATCACTGCTTCAAGGCCAATGGGTTTGCCCTTCCATTCCTGAGCATCATGTGCATGGCTAACTAAGGGACTGATTTCAAACACAAGCCCTGTGGGCAGTCATGCAAGTGGCATGAGTGGAAGAAACCTGAGGCTGCAGAGCAGTTATTTTAGTAACCAAGCATAGGAACTCTTACAGGAACACCGTGAAAGAGCAAATGTGCTCCAGCTGTGAAGGCAGAGGGATGGTGGGAGCAGGGGAGATGCAGAGGCACTGTTCTGTAACAGGACCAGGGCTCAGGGATGTGGGATAGGCTCACATCTCCCTTTGCAGCTTTTGCCATTAGTGCCTTGCCACTTTAGGTGTGGGAGATGACAGTCAACTGAATTTTATGAGTGCAAAAGTAAGGATAAAATTGTTCAGTTTTGCTTCTACCACAAAAAACCTTAAGCCTATGTGCAGACATCAGATATGAAAAGTTCCTTGTCTGTGTCAGCCTGGGCAAACTGGGAAGCTTAGTAGGTGTTTTGGACCGCAGAAGGTGCCAGTAGGGACCCTTGACCCCAAAAAATCTTGTCGAGACAAAGCTCCCCAAAAAGAAAAGTTGGTCAAAGCAGTGGCAGGATGAGAAGTGACTGTTTGAAGGGAAGAAGAGAGCAGTCACCATTTTTAGAGTCCAGTTAACTTTCTGCTGATGTGAAAAGGGAAGGTCACATTTGGCTGAGCTGCTGTTTGAAGTTGCTTGAAGCACACTTGGACGCACATCACTTCATCCATTAATGTTTTTACTAGCAATTCAGGGGTTTTCTTGTGTGTAGGGTTTTTTGGCTTAGATTTTTGAAGTTTGGAAAAGTACATTTGGCACTCAAGTCTAGAACAAGCTAAGGAACTCCTGCCTGTGTACATGCAGACCCAAATGGTGCAAGGCAAAGCAACAAGCATTTGAGTAGAGGGAGTCTGGTCCCTGCTGTTGCCAGTGAGCATGGAGCTCCACTTGTCTCTTGTCCTCAGTGTTCGTGCTGGCAGATGGCTCTCCCACTCTGTGCATATGCACGTGCAAGAAGGAGAGAAGGACCACGGGGCGGGGGTTGTGCAAAATATTTACAGACTGAATTCTGAGCTCAGAGCTGCTTGTAAATAAAACCAAGCAATGGGCTAATCTCATGCAGGCTTACAAGGGCCTCACAACAGCCACTGCAGTGAGAGGGAGAGAAGAGGGTGCAGCGTTTCAGAAAGCCTTGGTGCTGTATTCACTTCTAAGGAATGGCCTATGCTGGCAGAAGGTAGTATTTTTACCTTATCATACTGCCTTGTTTACTGACAATACTTGGACCTGGAATAGAAAGGTACCAGCAACACTTTTCATAAGTGCTGCTGATCATATTATTGCTAGAATCAGTGGTTCAAATGGCCCTTTTCTGATGCATAGGCAGGACCCTGTGTGCCATGCTCTTGCATAAATTACCATATTATTATGGTAACTTTCTTTAGGAGTCTGCAGCCTTAGGTTTCCCCAAACTCTGTAGTTTCCCCTTGTCAATTCTTATCCCCAGAGCTGATATTCGGGCTCCACAAAGCACAAGCCATCCCGATTTGGTAGTGTGAAATCTTTGCTTTCAGTTGATTTTAAAAGCAAGCTCCTTATTCTTTTGCGGGTAGGCACAGCCCAGAAAGCTTAAAACAGCATAAACCAACAGTTTGGGATGAAAGCAAGAGGCAGCTGGGCTCCAGTATTGGAGTGACAAATTGTGTAGGGGTTTCTTTTTTGAGTGCCCTTGGTCCTTCACCAGCATGTTACGTCATGCAGATCTACATTTGATACACATCTCCTACCCACCATGTCTTGAGGCTCACCCTGTGCATAGTGATGTGGGAGAAAACAACAGTTAGTAATGTTTGGAGAGGGTGTGACAGGACGCTGTTGCCAGAGCTTGGCACAAGATACTCAGGCCAGCTCTGGCTGCTCCATCACCTGCAGGTCTTGTGTGGCAGGGTGGAAAGAAAGGGAGGGAAGGCTCCTTCTGTCTGAATTGAGAGAAGCTTTAAGAAACCAGAAGACAAATTGCTTCTCATTAAAGCCTGCATGATTTATGGCATGTCATTTGCATGCCAAAACTTTCCTAAACAAAGCTAATTAGGGAGCTGAAAGCTTTTCCTCCAGAAACAAGGCTTTCTACTCTTAACTGTTAAATAGCTGCAGTCAGATTTGATAGTTTATTACTGCATTAAGAACCTCTTCTTGACACCCGTATCTCTATGCCATCTATATAAGTGTCTGTTTCAAAAGATCCACCAGCGGTCTTGATATGTAGCACGCAGCTATGGGAGAAAGGCGTGAAGAATGGGAGTGTTTTCCCAGCTTCACATCACTGCCTTTTCTGCCACTGTTGGTGGATGCCACCAGCTTTCTAGCACACTGGGAACGTGCCTTTCAAAAGGCAGTTTATTTTAAATGTATGGTACCAATTTAGAAAGCCCCATAAACATATGTGGAGCTCAAGTATTACTTAGGTATTCAGAAAGAAGACACATTGTGTATTTATGTTCATCTACTGATTGGTGATTTCTTCGGGACCATTCACTCTTTTGCTCAAAATGCAGCACTGATGGAATCCCCTCCACATTCAGACACTGCAGTAAGGTGTTTGACCAAAAGAAAGCTAAGTTATTCCTAGCATGAGCTCTACGTTGCTGCAGCTGGATTGCTATTAGACCCCCAAGCAAGTTTGGTTGAAACTAGCTTGGATATCCCTTCAGCACACAATGATTCCTCTGACTTCTGTGCAGAACACTTCTGTGATGTCTTATGTGAGATTGTACAGACAAAGCTGCAGACATTGCAAAAGTGGCCTTCAGTACCAAGTATACAGAATTCTTCCATGCTGAACTCATTGCTCAGCTGGCATCATAGCTGCCAGGAGAGCTAGAGGGGAGATAGCAAGGAGGCACATAAACCAGAGAGAAAAAAAGTGAATATTTTTTGACTGAATCACTAAAAGCCAAACTGTTGTTAGACCACAGGAAGCTGTTAGGAGGGGTTTTTTTTATAAGTCTTTCCAATTAAGATCTGTGGTGTCCTGCAAAGGCAAGCCAGCCTTGGTTTTCACCTGTGACACCAGGCGAGCCTTAGGAAATTCTCAAAAAACTGGCCTGCCAAGAGCCCACAGGCATGTGATGACTGGCTCCTCGGGCAGAGGAGCCAAATCCAACATGAATATAGATGATAAGGAGCTATTAACTCCCACAGAAACATGAGCAAACATCCACCAAAGGCAAAATGAAACATGTACTCGCTGTATCACTGAATTTATAGAAAACCATCAGCACAATGGCCTCCTGTTTTTTAAGACACTGTGAGTAGCTTCCAGGGCAGGAAATTTTGTAGAAAACACAATTCAGTTTGCCAGATTGCTGTTGTGTTCCCAATCATTCATTTATGAATCATCTGATAATTCCTCCTGATATTCTTCAGTTGTTTCTGTACTTGCCAAAATAAGCTACTTGTCTGCCTAAAATGTCCACCCGAATATATCCTTACTCATCTAAAATTGCCAGGGAGGGAAACTAAAATGGCTCAGTTACTTAATCAGAACCACCTAGTGTTTTACGTCAGCATTCCCTGCCTGTCCAGCAGCCTCCCAGGACACGTGGACATTAGGATTTTAGGTCTCTGAAAAGACAAAGGAAGAGTTGCTCTTCCAGAAATCAATGTCAGAGGTAACCTGTGAGCCTTTTGCCAAACAAACAGAGCAGACCAGTATCTCCCGATGGCTCTGCTCAAGTACATGACTTATTTAGTGCTTGTGTCAGGGCATTAACTCTTTAAATCACAAATCTGTCCCATTTTCATATAGTAAATGTCAGTCTTCTTTCTTCAGAACTCCAGTCTAAAACCTCTTATTTATTTTCAAACAAGACTGAGGAACCTTTGGAATGTCTTTGCAAACACTGTTTCTCCTTCCTCTATAGAGGTACAAATGAGCTTCAGCAGTTGGAAGGTGACAAGATGCTGTCCTTGTCTGAGCTCTATTATAGGAAGAAGGAAGAAGGACTGTTTTAATGCCCAGAGAAATACGTTTTCAGACCTCTAGAGTGTCCCTGCCTCAGAAGACTAGAGTGAGAAATAGCCGTCATCCACAGAAAGTCACAGAACACTGCTGCCTGGAAGCAGACAGCTTCAGAAAACTCTTACTTACTGCAGACTTGTAATTTCAGCATACTTTCTGTTTCGAAAATGAAACTAAGAGGAATTTTTGCGTGGTGGCTTGGAGTTTAGCACATGTGGATTCCAGGAGTTTAATCACATCTAGAGACAGTTTTTCTTGTTTGAAAGCAGATTTTTTTAAAGTTTGTCTGACATCCTCATTTTCCCACTCAAATAATTTCTGCATCAGTGCAAAATCCTGCTAATCAAGTTTTATTCTTTTATAAATTGTGGTAGAAGGGTACATCTTGAATAAAGAAATCCCAACTCCGAGTGTAGATCTTAGCAAGGCAGGTTTTCCACACACAGTGCATGTTTCTTGCTCTGAATCTTGGGAGAAGTTCAGCAATCTGGACTCTTTTCATCTGCACAAAGTCAGGGGTAGTTTAGGCTGCTTTGAAAATGATGTGAGTTACCTCATGTAATTAGGGCATGAAGGCAGTGCAGTGTAGATGCGTTGAGGTTGCTATAGGCATGCAAATTTGGCTTGTTGTGTCAGCCTTACTAGAACAGCCTGGAATTTGGTATGGGAGGAGGAAGCCAAATGTTGCCCTGGTTAAATATTGAGCCCATTTTGACCTCTTTGCCATGGCAGAATGGCTCCTGCCAGTGACGGGCCTAATAAATCAAAGCTACTTTTAAGACACTGAAGTTCACTGTAGCCCTAACTGTTGCAGCACACAAGAATTGATCTCACCTGACTTGAACTGAAATCAGGCATCCAGTGAAATGATCTCAATAACCCAGGGACCAAGAGAAAGACTTGCAAACAGAATTGCATCTCCCTTTATTTGCACACTCATCTTGAGATGGAATAGATGGGGAGCTGTTTGGATGTGCTTATTTTTTCCAAGTCATCATGAAGGGAACACAGAGGCCTTGTACTGGGCACCTTGTTTGGAGCTTGACATAAATCTTAGTATGCACCTGGAAGTCAGCATGAGGTAGCTAGCTTGCTGCGAGTTCACATTTTCATTGCACCTGACTTCCTTGCATTGACAAATCTTAATATTTAATTCTAAAATCCTGCTTAGGCAAACATAAGTCTGAAATAAATAGCAGATTTATATCTCTAGTTGTGCATTTAGCAGCTATCATTTCGCTAACACCAGTGTTGTATATTTATTGTATGTATTTTTCTTTCAGATTGTTTGTCTTACACAGCGCTAGAAGTTTTATCAAAAAGGTGTCATGGGAAACAGAGATGCAAAATTGTTGTCACTAGCCGGGATTTTGGAAGTCCATGCCTACCTGGAGTGACAAAATACCTTAATGTCAGCTATGCATGTGGTAAGAGCAAATGCATGATCATTTTAAAGCCCTCATTCTGCTTGCAAAGTAAAACAGTGCCAAATAATGTGCACACGGTGACACGTACACACACACACGTGTGCACAGTGGCTTCCTAAATCTCCCTTTTAACATAGGAAGTCTGTGACATAGCCATACAAGAACAACCAAAATAGGTGCACAATCCCATGGACAGAGATGCACCTAATGTAAACTCGGGCATTAAGGGTTTTCTTCCTATAAAAATGCAATTGACAGTAAAATATAAAGTATGTGTTTTAATATTTTGAGAAATACTATCAAAATAAGATTCTGTTCTACAGAATTCACCCACAACAGAAGAAAAATAACCTGGCATTGCCAGCCATCAGTGGAGGTAAAGCAGTCCAGAATAATTGAAGCAGTGTGTACAAGCCCAGTCCTGAAATCTGATTCACATGAGCACACCTACAACCTTCAACCTTGCAGACGGATTTCCTTTCTCATAGGCAAAGTCTCACTAAAAGTAAAGGTTTGAGGTTATACATCCCCTGCAGGACTGAAGTCTACTTCAGCTCATTCCTCAAAGAGGGAACAGTTTTCCCTATACTTTACCACAGACTAATATATTTACATCAGGGGAAAGCAGAATTCCCTACAATTTTTTTTTTTTTCTCAAATGCAAAGGCTGTGGGACAGCAAAGTGTAATATCGATGAAGGTAGGAGATTGCAGAAATGTAGTGCCTTATTTTTGGTATTGCACATTTTTAGGAATGGCTGCACTTTTCTTATGCCTGGAACTGATTTCCTCAGGCTCTGCTTTCTGCTGCTGGCTAGCTGTGGGGTGGAAGTGTGAGGGTCAGGGGTGATTATCTCTCACACTCCTCTGCTTCAGCCAGAAGATGTGTTTTTCACTAAGTTACCGCTCTGCTTACTGTGCACCGCTTGGAAAGCTGCCAGCCCTGCTCCTTTCTGGCTCTTTCTGGTCTGTAGGGAGTCACAGCAGTAGCTCCACAGGGACATATCATAGAGTCCTTTCGCTGCATCTCTAGTGAGTAGTGGTCAAAGGGCACAGGTTATCTGAGACGTGCTTTTGGGAACAGCAACGTAGGATTGATTACCAGATCACCGTGTACCTAAAGATCAGAGGAAAATGAGTTCTGGCTGCTTCCTTACTGCCATGAGAGATTTTCTTTTTCGGTCTCCCTCTGAGTTAATTGTCAGGTGAGAGGCATTGCAGTAATTCAGCTTTATATTTGTGAAGAGAGCTGGAGATCTGCCTTTGCACTAATACGTTGTATTATTGTGCATTTGCCTTCATGCTGTAGTAACTTTATGAATGAGTTAATGAGATTCTCTTTAATTAGAGTAAGGATAATTATAACAGACTGTTCTTTCTTGCATATCTGTGTAGTAGAAAACCAGTGTATGTTTGATTGCAGTGATGTTATGCATTCTGTTATTTAGTGAAGTGGTTTTGCAAAAACACGTGGGTAATAAACAGTGTTCTTGTGTGTTGCTGGCACATTTTGAAGACTTTTTCTTCTGCCAAATCCTACTGAGCTGTGCAATCTGAAGCATTAGCCAATGATTTGCAGGTCTAATTATTTTACAGATCATCTAGTGAACATGGGAAGAGTTTGGGCATATTCCAAAATGACATTTTACATTCTTTCCCCTCACTAGAAGATCCCTGCTAATCTGATGCTTCCTAAGATAAGGTAAATAGGCCTCCCTCTGAAGTGACAGGAGCACAACACAGCAGACCACATTCTCCAAGGGCCGTGCCCCACTTGGAAGTATATCCATCATGGTCAGGAATGTGAAAGAAATTATACTTCCCACCTCAGTGGCCAGCAACCATTTATGGATAGCGTGTCTGGCTGCATTTTTATTTTTGCAGTTAATTCCTGCAAGTGAAAACTTAGCAGCAGCTGGGAGGTGCTAGTTTCTCACAGTCCAAATGCCCCCGATGACCTGCTCAGTATCATCTCATGTCTACATGAGGTGACATCTCCTGGCTCTTGCTGGGGCTGGACTCCAGGAGCCCCCGACAGCTCCTGATGCCCTCCGTTGTATTTGCACTCCCTGGATGCCATTCAGAGTCTGTCTGTGGGCTGCCTTTGGCAGCTTGTGGTAGGTGACTGACTCCTACCCTATTTGACAAAGTAGTGCTGGCACATTCTGTAGTATAGGTGTGATTATCTTGATAAAAATTCCTTGTGCTAGTACCAGTTATTCTGTTCAGCGACCTGACATAGCCTATCGTAGTTAAAGTCCTCATGTCTGAAATGAAGCCATGACAGAAATTAACAATGGAAGCAGTCAGGAGCTTTTTTTGTCCATCCCATTTTGAATTAAGCACCCCCCTACAACAGATATCTGAATGGCATATTAAATAGCTGTTCAAACCCAATAGGAAGCCATGGGGAAAGGATTCAGTCCTGTAGCAAGCAAAGCTCTGGGAAGTTCCCCCTGGGAGGGGAGCAGGAGGAATATCAGCACAGGTGAAGGAGCCCCTGCCTGGGCACGAGGCCATGCGACAGGAGCTTCTGGTCACACAAAGGCTCTGGGGACAGTGTGTCCTCACAGGACGTTGTTCGTAACACGTGCACATTGTTCATAACAGCCAGGCCTGCAAATTCAGAGTGCAGTCTGAAAACAAACCAACCTGCTCACTGTCTGCCTCATGCACCAACAAAAATATTCTGCCACAGGAAAACAGTTAAGAATTACAATGAGGTACAAGCCAAAATAGAAATGAGCTAATTCTCCCCTATCTCTGTTGGCCTCATTGCAAACGGGAGTTAAGAGTCCCCCCAAAATTCCTTCATCAGAAAAACCAGCTATGACTTTGAGCCCACACACAAACAAAAGTTCTGCTCAGAAAGAAGTGCTATTTTTAGTTGTTTTTCAAATGAAAACTATGCTAAGCCGCAAACCTCAGTCTCCTCTGTTCCGTTTAACTTTCCTTAACGCTATTGGCAAATGTTTCTGTGTGGGATAGAGGTGAGCTTCATACCTGCAATTCTTATTTTTTTTCCCCTTTCACATCAGTCTGAAAATCAATCAATCTGCCTTCACATAGTACAGGGAACAAGTGACAAGATCTGGGTATCTGAAGGGCCCATTCACAGAATATGTGAACTCTCAATGTCTGCACGATGCACCTGCTTTTAGGTCTTTCAATTAAGAAAAGTGTGAAAACTTATCAAGGGAAAAAATTAATGAAATGAGAAGGATGCAGCGCACTCCCACCCAGCACATTTCTTCCCATCCTGTGACCGTCCTTCTCGGTGGCCATTCGTCTCAGAGGCTTTGCAGGGGACGTCACACAAGACTTTAAACATTTCTCTGAGAATTACAGTGAACTATCCTCATCTAAAACCAGTATCTAGATGCGGTTTTAACATCTGACTAAATTCAGGATAAGTTCAGTTTATCTTTAATTTATAGGCTAATTTTGTCTCCTGTCCACTGGTTGGCACACCCCTTGGGGGGTGGAAGACAAGGGCAGAAAACAAGAGGGCAGGTTCCCAGCACTGATGTTCCTGGAGCTCCACACATACAGGTGTGTGAATCCAGTCATAGGTCCAGAGCTGCCCTTGCTAGTCCCTAGCAAGAAGTCTCAGCGTTGTGTCTCCTCTTTGGTGTTTTGCTCATCTTAAGGTGAAAATTGCTGGCTCTCTACCTGTGCGTCCCGTCTCTCAGGCTCACTTTGCCTGACGCTCTTGCCCTTGTCACCCTTCCCTGCTCACCCCACCTTCCTTTCAGTCTTCTTCCCAGTTACTTTATTGCCTTTCCCACCTCCTTTTCCTCCCTGCCAGTGCTCACCCTGTGAGCAGCATTCTCTTTGCCCCTGTCCTATGCCAGAGCATCCCAGTGCTGTGCCTCCCGGTGTGTGGGGTTGGTGGGTGGTGGTGGAGGGAGGAGGGTGTGTCGCTGGGCACAGCCCTTCTCCTGGGCTGTTTGCCAGCCATCAGGGTTAGCGTAGAACTATGTTAGTAAAAGTCAAGGCAGCACAGCAGGCAGCGGCAGCAGCCCTGTCTGGGGCTGGCACAGGGGGATAAGCAGCACAGCTCTGCCTGGGGCTGCACCACAGACCACCTCTGCAAACACTCCCACGCTTCAGGCGTGAGGGAGCATCTTGGGGCCACTGAGGAAGCTCAGGCTGGCTGCAGCGCCGGGGCCAGGCTTGCACACACTGGCAGGGCTGGCACTTGCCCACGCTGCCTCTGGGCACAGCCACCCGCTACCATCCCTTCGCTACCACCATCAGAAACCCGGTTAATAAACCCAGGGCTAGCAATGGGACTGGTAATTAACTGGGGATCTGGTTCCTAAAACTAACAGTACACAATTTGTCTTTCATCTTTTCAGTTCCTAAATTTATCCTCACGGCTGTCAACCCCCCAGTCACCGATAAGTCTTCCGTCAAACAAAACGATGGTATGTACCATCAAAAACAAATGCAGTTTTCTGCTCTGTTTGTCTTTGATTGAGATAGGATGTTTTCCCCCTGCAGAACTTGATCTGAGGGAGGTGGGATGAGGTAGTAGAAACCCTGCTGAGGCAGCTGCTCCTCCCCTCAGAGGGCAGCGTGATGGGCTGGGAGCAGGATGGGACCCGTGAGCACCGTCATGCGGTCACAGCAACACTGCGGCGAAACGAGTGACCCGTCCAAACGCACAACCAGCATGCTGTCTTCTGACTTTGATTGAACCGTGGGGAAAGTAAAAGTGAAACTGCATTTGTTTCAGGGTGAAGAGTCTTTTAAGAGTTATGCCAACACCCGCTCTTCTTAAAGGCAACAAAATTAATGATGTGGGTAAAGTGTATTTGCTGTCATCGATAACACGAGTGTATTGCAAGGACTGGGCTGGGAATTTCATTTGAGAGCTGTGAAGCTTAATGAAGTAAAATTATTTCAGAAACCTTAACAGGAATAGGCAAGGGGCAATAGATTCTTTTAAATAAATTTGCCATTTTCTAGATAGTATTTTCAGTACTTTATTTATACTTTATTTCAATATTTATTTTATTTATCAACCATTGTTTTGTCTAATTCTCTGCAAGGTTCCTACAGCACAGCACTGGCCTGCCTGTGTTTTAGGTGGACTTGTTAAAAGTTATTGGGTGAATATCAGTTTAGTAGCTTCATCATCTATGATTTGATTGAATTTGCTTTGCCTCCTTGTGTCAACAGGTGTTGACCTTGATCCAAAGGAATCAAGACTTCCGAAGAAAGATGGAATTATCGTTAGCAACTCCTTGGCTACATTTGCATACATTAGAGGTAGGAGAATGAAGCAAGATTGTTTGGTTCATTAGATCATGGCATTTTGGGAAAAGGGAAGATCACCTCAGAAGGTCACAACTGGTAATCCCTTGTTTATAGTAACAATATTATTACAATGTAATCATAGTCTTGTGGATGGGACAATTGCAGCATAATTGTTATTTATAGAATATTTTCCATCTTGAAGGATCCAAATGCTTTTAGAGACTGCAGCCAAGATATTTTTTAATTAATATTTTCAATGGGGACTGTTGGTTGTTCAGTATTTTTGAAAACCTGGTCCTGATCTGGGAGCAGCACTTGAGACATCCATTTTTGGAAATGTTGTTTTGCATACATATAAGGATCATCAAGGAGCAGTTAAAAAAAAAAAAAAACCAAAACCCAAAAAACACAACCAAAAAAACCCAGCCCAAATCCAGCTGTGTCTGTTATAGGACATGGCAGGTTTTGTGACCTAGCATCACTAAGGCAAATTTTGTTAAATCACCAGATCTTGAACACCACTTAAGTCACAGATTTTGGAAGTGAGCAAAGACTGATGCTGAGAAGCGATTCTGGAGCTAAGATTGCTGCTCTTCTAGAAGACACCAAGAACCACACAACTGTCGAGCATCATCCCACAGCCATTGCAAGGGCTTCCCCCACCAGCACAAAGGGCGGCCGCAGCCTGCTGTCACCGCGAGACAGGCTGTCCCTGCCAGCAGCAGCCGGCTGCCCCCAGCAGCTCTCCCCAAACCCCCAGGCCCCACCGCCCTTGAGACCTCCTTGCAACACCCTGAGTAGCCACGATTGGCTTTTACAACCCACTGAGAAAGGCTGTTTCCACATCTGTCTCACTTGTTGCTATACTGAGACGTGATCTCAGACTATGTCAAGGAAGAAAAATGTTCCTTACCCAGCCTGGCCCGGAGATGCTGCCATGGCTCTGCGGAGCCCAGAGTTGCTCTTCCCATGCCCCCTCTTCATGAGGGTAAGGCCCATTTTGGCAAGATGGCTGGAAAAAAAAAAAAAAGGGTATGCTTCTGGTAGCTGGTTGAGAGTGCTAGTAAGTTGCTAATAAAAAGATGGGATAATTTTTTTAATAATGTTACTAAGAGGCTGGGATTTTTGCACCGTAATTTGAAGAGGCAGAGACAACAGCATTCAGACTGCAAGTGCAGGGTGGTTTCAGTGACAGAAAATGCCTCCCCCCACTCCCCCATGCACACCGCTCTGTTATGGCTACATAATGTAGCGCATTTTGGAAATGGCAGCTGACTTTTCTTGTAGCTAGGCTTTGGCAGAGTTTGTAAAGTGTTTAAGCACTGGCTTTCTGATTTCAGATCATCCTGAAAGAGCTGCTCTCCTGTTTGTGTCCAGCGTTTGCGTGGGATTAATCTTCACGCTGTGTGCATTGGTGATCTGTGTGCCATGCTCGAATGACCTCCAGAAATTGCACAGAAAGAAGGAGCATTTGGTGCCAGAAAGTGACAGAGCGTACGAGAACAGTGAAAATGAGGAGGAGGAGGAGGAGGATTCCTCCGATTCAGACATCCAGGATGAGAGAGTGGGACTTTACAGACCTTCTTACCCAGGTTATAATTCAACAGAGGCAGCAGAACTGGCTGAAAGGATAGAACGCAGGGAGCAGATCATACAAGAAATTTGGATGAACAGTGGTTTGGATATGTCACCTCCTAGAAATATGAATACATTTTATATTAACGAACAATAAATGGCTTATTTTGGATGACACCCTAGCCCTTTTTTTTTAAAAAAAGAAATGTACCTTCTATGAAGGAACATTTGTATCAATGCATATAATTATTTGTAAAGTAAGAAAAAATATATGCAATAAAAGGAGAGTTTCAAACCCTTGACTGTAAATGATTCTGTGAAAAACATTTACAAGCTTTCATAGTTTTAAGTTATGTTATGGATGACATTTCACTGTAATTTGGGATCAACTGCCATATGCAGGTTAAGGAATATTAAAAAAGGATAAATATTTAAGCAGCATAATATGGAGAAACACCTTCATTAGGTTATGGCACTTGTAACCAGTTAGTGTGTTGCAGCTTGTAAATCACGTAAGTACTTGCTCTAGTGATGAGAAATGTATTATTAATAGCATGAGCAGGACAAAGCAAACACAGGTTCTTGAAGCTTTCCTGCTGTTTTCTTAATCCAACATTTCCCTAATAAATCCCATTGCTCTGGTAACAGTGATCCTGACTACAAGGGGGTTAAATTCTGCTCACTTGAGTCCGGTTGAGGCAGTTAATTAAGAAGAGAGAAGGGTCCCTCTCTGGGCTGGGAGGTCTGGAAACTAATTTACAAAAAAGTGCCCAGTATTTCAGTGAAAATTTTCACGGTTTGAGAATTAGTTTCCTCAGCAGCAGTCCTCTTGATTGTAGTGCAACAGCACCTGAAGTCAGGCACACTTTGGCGTAGAGAGATTTCACAGTACCTCTCCAAGTCTACCCCTTCTTTTTTAAAGCACGTAGCCACCAGATAAGGCCAGCCCCAGGAAGAAAAGCACTGCTGAAGCATGGACATAAGGGCAAAAATCAATCTGCATTTGCGACCTTCAGTGGCCTGTTGTTAAGGGAAAGATCATCATCCAACCATCAGAAGATGCCTACCCGAGATGTAATTCTGCTGTTACCCATGCTGGCAAATTTTGTGAAGCCCAAGCTTGAAAATGGCTGCTTTTATAAAAGACCCTTGAAGTTGACACATAATAAGAGCACTTCTGAAGTGAAATGCTGTGTTGATTTTTCTGATATTAAATCATTGTTTAGAGCCAGCACTTGACTGAAGGCTATATTCTCAGGGTTTTTTTGTAAGTTTGCAATCCTCACTTGAAAAATTCAGACTAGTCAGATTTGGTTTCAGTAAGACAAAATTAAATCAGAAATGTATCTAAGTTGAAAGCACAATCTTCCTGTCTTTAAATAGAATGTATCCAATATTTTAACTGCAGTCCATAGGGAATTTACTGAACAAAAGGAGGAAAAATGTCACTTCCTATTGGTAATACTTCATGAATCCATTGTGCTTTCCCACTCAAATGCTGTGCGTCTAGGTAGAGTGAAGTAGTATGAAACACTTGGAAAGAAAAAAGTGACATGACTTGTCATTTCCTACTTATACAAAGTTGGATTAAGCATGGGAAAACATTAAAGGGAGGAAGGGGGCTTGCTCAAATGACTAAGGCGCAATCCCATGCTCAGCTGGAAAAATCTTAGCAGCAATTAGCATCCTATCAGCGGAAGGAAGAGAGGCTGAGGAGATGGACGGCAAGCTGAGGTCACCCGTGGCACTGGGAAACTGCATGAAATGCTTGGCGCAGCCCAGGGGCCTGGCCGCACGCCCGCTGGGCCTCGACTCTCCCTCTTTCCAATAGAAAATCATCACAGCCTGTGTCACTGCATGATACTGGTGAATAGGTTTGGTCTGGAAAACCATGTGCCTTTGTCCCGAGGGTGGAAGAAGGCAGGTTTTCCTTTTGCTGGCCCTGTGGGTAAGTGTGGGACAGCTCTGGTCAGGAGCTGGTTTCTTCCTCCTGACTCATGGGGGCAGGTGCCACCCATTTCCCTGTCAGAAAGAAAGGAGAGTGATCTACATCCCAACAATTCCCCCCGCTGATAGACCATACTAGTAAAAACATGGAGCCTCTTCCTCCTACAAAGAGGCCATCGTTCAACTGCAGAGTGGGCTCCAACGCACAGGGCTGAGGGCAGGGGTTCCTGGGTGCTGCCTCTTCCCAGCGCAGGGTCCTGCTCTGGCTGTCTCCCCAAAATGCTGAGCCCCAGTCAAACTTCCTTCTGAAAAGCCTGGGGCCTGCAGGCCAGCTGATCTCCAGGTGATCTATTTTTAGAAGTTACCTGTCCTATCACCTGTTTAGAAGTTAATGTTTTAATTCGCTAAAATTGCTGTATTTTATTTCCTCAATTTTTATCTGTAAGCCTCCATGGGGTTTTAGTCCTGAAGCTAACATCATGACAACACCTGTGAGTTAGTCTTTCCACCAGACTTTCACTTTGCTGAAGCCTGTGTACAGTAGCATGTCCTAGGGCTGGCCACAGAATCACACATGGTTGAGGTCGGAAGGCACCTCTGAAGGGCATCTGGTCCAACCCCCCCTGCTCAAGCAGGGCCACCTACAGCAGGTTGCCCAGGAGCCTGTCAAGGCGGCTTCTGAATATCTCCAGGGATGGAGACTCCACAGTCTCTCTGGGCAACCTGTGCCAGTGCTCGGTCACCCTCACAGGAAAAAAGTGTTTCCTGACATTCAGAGGGAACCTCCCGTGTGTGTTTGTGCCCACTGCCTCTGGTCCTACCACTGGGAACCATAAGTCCTTTCCCTGTTGTTTTGTTCACTTCATCCATGCATGTCTTCCACCTGATAGGCCTGCTTTGGGGTTCCCATCTGAAAACAGGAGTGTTCATTCCTGGTGATGAAGCAACCAAAATGGCAGCAGATCAAAAGAAAGCAGTTTGTAACTTACAGGTTTGTCCCTTCCTTGAAGCAAAACACTTTTCCCAAATCCCAGCACTCTCATCTATTTTTACAATCCTGGAGGGAAAAAATCCTTTGTATTAAAGTGAAGATTACCAATTTACTTTTCTGTTACCTTTGCACAGTCGCCTTTAAATGACTTAACAGACCCGATACCCTCCTGATTTTCCTCCCTGCCTGCCGCCACAAGCTGCACATGGGCAGTAAAAGATAGCTGCAGGTGACAGAGAAGAGCCCGCTTCCCAATATGGAGCCTTTCACAGCCTCTGGGAATGTATTTCGTGAAGAAAAAACAAGGGCTTAATAATGCATCCCTGTTTAAATGCATCCTCAGACATGGTGACAAAGCCCTATCACGAACCCCAGCACCAGGAATAACTCAGCAGGGCAGGAAAAGCAGCTTTTGCTCCAGACTCTGAGGTCAAGCTTCACTCAGGAGCTGTTCCCTTGACAGAATTGCTTGTAGTCTGAGTTTGGGTTGCTATTTTATTCTTTTTGCATAACCATTCCAAGTCTAGTTGGGGAAAGCTATCAATTAGTGGTTCACCTTGTTCCCAAATGTTCACAGCAGTCTGAAAGTTAGAATGAAAACAAGCAAGTAAAAACCTGACAAATGAACATTGAATTATTTCAATCTTTCTGAAGAGACATCCTCTGCAGAAAAAGCATCCAGCATAGAAACCAGAAAATTAATGGGGAGCATACTCACCTGACCCAAGCGCACACAAATCATGATTTTATGGGAAAACACAGCATATGCCAATTAAAGAGAAACAGTGTGTACAGTGAGCCAGGCTCTTTTCAAAGGCACGTCTGCTTTACTGGGACAGGAGCAATGATAAGAAGCAATTGGATTTGGCTAGTTATTAGTGGGATGTGTAAACTGAAAAATCAAAAAGCAGAAATGCTGTAGCCTGTATCTACTTCATTTCCAGGCTAAGGGCAGAAATATCATTGAGGAGGGTGCCATAGGGCAGCAGCAACACTATGTGGAGGCCATTCAGGGCTAGCAGCAGGATGAAGTTTCAGCAGTAAAATCCTTGTGGCTGCCCAGAAGAGCAGCCTAAGAAGAAAATATTACAAAGATGAACTTGCAGGTTGTTTGGTCATAACTATTAGGTTCATGCTACACGCATGGCTGGGGGAATGACGTGCATTTGAAAATCATATGACCCAGCATTAACACCTACACCTGCTGGAAGGCGATGTGCAATGCTGGTGTGACTGTTTTAACTCTCCACTCCTGCCTTTAAAATAGCCCTGAGTTTACCACCAGGAATCCCTGGGTGAGGTTCCAGGAAGCAGTAAACAAATCCTTCTGAAATGTGCACCTTTTATCGGCAGCCACTCAGGTGTGGCACCTAACACTTGTGTGACACCGTGGCCAAAAATCCCTGGTGTGACCCTGTGATTTTGCTGGAGGCAGCTGTGGTCAGTGGGATGGGGTGCTGGTGCTGGGGGTGGCAGGGAAGGAAGGGGGGCAGGGCTGGGGGCAAGCTGTGGTGAGGGTAGAGCCTGGAGCAACCTGGGAAAGCAAAACCTGGGAAAGCAAAACTGTTTACCTGTGAGCGAGGAGTGAAGGACACCACCAAGGTGGCAGTGCTTGCTGTCCTCAGGGTGCCAGAGAGCCAAATTCCAGCTCAGGAGCATGAAAGCAACACAGAGACCCTGCCAAGGAGCACAGCTTAGCCCCACAGAGTTTGTAGCATGCCGAGCCCTACGCCAGCATGCCATACTGCCCAGGCCTGTGCCAAAATAGCCTGTCTGCTGGTGCACCTCACCCCACGGTTCCAGCAGTGCTGAGGATGCTCCCTGCTCTGCTGCCAGGTGTCACTTTCAGTAATGAAGAGAAAGTGGGGCTCCTGCCAGTCCCTGAGCACTGCCACCCCAACAGACCCCTGGGTGGCTGCCCACAGTGGTCACCCTTGGTCCAGGCACTCTGAGATGCCCCTGGCAAATCAAGTTCTCCAGGGATGTCCTTCAGCACATTAGGGGACTGATTTTTTTTCTCATGTCCTCATTTCTGCAAGAAAAAAAAGAAAAAAAAGCAGCCCCAACATGTAGTTGACATAGCACTGTAGTAAAAAGCTCCTTTTCCAGCACTGTAGAAAATGGCAGGACTTGTGGCTTCTGTGGAGAAAGAGACAAATCCTAGCTTGATGTTACAAACTACTCTGGTGGCATCCTGGTTACAGTCTGTGCAGGGATCAGATGCTGGGAACGTGCCTTCAAACACACAGGGCACCTGAGAAATATGCATCCAGGGGCTGTGCAATGCACACTAATAGTGCCTATCCATTAACGATCCCTGGTGCAAAGTAATTATGACTGTACAGAATTACCTGCGTGCTGGCTGTGAGGTGAGCATTGACTCAGCCCTATACAAATCCCCAGACTCTAAGACCATTGCATTTTTAAGACCGTGTATTTTTAAGACCTGAAGACATGATGATAATACCCAGTTGCTCTTCTGGGGTAGTGAGAGCTTGAAAGTGGCAGCCAGAGATCACACCTTCTTCATGCAATACAGTCAAGCAGCCAGGAGATAAAAATCTGTAGGAAACCTTGGTAGGTCCAGTCACAATGGAGCTGCCTGTTTGTCGGTTTTTCTTTTGAAAAATCAGGACCCTAAGCAACATGATTTAGTTTTGAATCTGGATCTAGTTCATAACCAGAACCTGCTTCAAGTGCATGGTAGGACCAGCAGCCCTCGAGAGGTCAGCCCAACCTAAATTGTTTTTATAAGCCTGTAACCAGCTCTAACCACATCTGGAAGCCAGCCTTTGGAGCTGCAACAACCCTGCTCTCCAGCCTTTTGGCTGCATTGCAACTCCACCACCCTGCTGATCTATCTGCAGCAAAGATTTAAAATAGAATTTCCAAAAAAATCCCTCATCAGGAAAGAGGTGAAATGTCCTTTTCTGAATGAGGCTGCTGGGAGAGGCAGGAAGAAACAGAGCTGCAGACTCACGACTGACCACTGTGCTGGGGACATTTATAGGTTGAATCCTTAAACTGAAACTGCAGGAGCTGTTGCTTGAGTGAAAGAAAAAGGAGAGGTGGTATGAAACCTCACAGCATTTAACACAGCGGCGCCCCCAGATCCTTACACGGTGCATGAGTGGCAGCTGTATGCTGATTATGAGGGGAAAAAAAATCCCCACACAACAGATTTTAACGACAATATTGTAAGTTCTTGGCTGTATTACTCAGCCCTTGCTGAGACCTGCTCTCACAAACATGGCCCTTGGAATAAAACCATTATTATCTTTTTAATTTTCCTTGAGGAAGGACCAGATTTCCTGTTTTTGCTATAAACTTCCTCATTCCCAACACAATCCTGCTGTAGCTGCTGTATGGCCTGTACTCACCGGGGCAGGGGACAGGGACACGCACAGACCTCGACACAGGTAGGCAGGTGGGTTTGGGTGAGGCACAGCCATGCTCCCAGCACATGCATGCAGCCAGAGCTGGGTGGCAAGGAGGGGCCAGCCCGTGGGTGCCACAGGCCGCTGCCGCCCTGTCACCCAGCACCCTGAGATTGTGGGCAAAGATGGGAACAGCCAGAGGAAAGGCACAAGCTCGTACTCTCGGTGACTCCTGACTCGCACACCACTGACAGCCAAGCAGGCGGATGCAATTCGTTGCATCTTCCTCCAACACCAGCGTGCCAGAGTGCACAGGCTCAGGAGGCCACTGGCAGCTGGAAAATCCTCCCGTCTGCTGGCAGGGAGACCTTGCCGTCAATGGTGGCGGGTGTCCTCTGCTTTCTGGCCCCATCATGGCAGACCTCTGTAGGCTCCCATGGTTGTCAGTGCTGAGCAGGAACAAGAGCTGCACCCCAGAGGGACATCAGCACTGCCAAAAGCAGTGGCTCCAGCTACCTGTGCCCACTGGGCCCCCACCTCGGGCATGGAGTTGAGGACCGGGTGCTCACCTCCCCACCAGGGTCATCTCTGCAGCAACAGCAGCCCACCACAGACACCCCATCCCACAGCCATGCCAACAGCGGTACCCTCCTGCCATTTGGAAAACCTGCAACAGAGCACAAGGGTTTGTGGGCAGGGGAAGGGGAACAGAGAGGGAAAACAATCAGGAAATGTTACTGGAGTATTTTAAAACACGTTCTGCATATTAGGCTCACCCTGTTTTAAGACCTTCCAGTACAACAACCGAATTCCTGCTTCCCAGTGGCTTCTGCCAATAACCCTCAAGCAGTGGAATGATACAGGACAATATGTTCATGGATCAGAAGAACCCACCGGTGGGCATGAGGCAGGCTGGGGGTGGTGGCAGCATCCCAGGGCAGAGCAGCGCCCACCCTGCACACCGGAGAGTGCAGCCTTCCTCTCAGGGAGCAGGGAAAGTGGCACCAGAGCCACGTCCACACAGAGCAAAGGGCCCGTGCCTTGCTTCCTCTCACCCTCCTTTTCAAGGAAACGTCAATAGCACATTAAGGACTGTAATGGCATTAGCAACTCTCACAACACATAATGTGAGTTTTCATTAATCGGGATGGTGATATGGCTGCAAAACAAACATTTTAGCAATGTTCTGCTGTGCGTGTCCTTTGATGGAGAACAGATTTTCATTCTGGAAGGGCACGTCTGCTATCAAATTTCCAGAAATAAACAGTTTAGAAGAAAGATAAAACGCTTTTGCAAATTTGTAAACCTACATGTGGTGTTCCTATCTCATAATTCTCAAATTCTTTAGATATTTAGATACATATAGGCTTTGCTTTGTTCCTATACTCTTTCATCTTTTTCCAATAAGCTCATTCAATTTCAGCCATAATAAATGAATCCAGCAGATGAACAGACACTGTCATGAGAACTCAGAAGAGCATTGATCTGACAGTTTCCTCAGCTAAAGAACAGCAGTCAAAGGTATGCAGAATAAAATGGAGTCTCTTCTGTGTTAATTATTTCCTTTTCCTGGTAACACCCCCCTCGGAATCCTCTGTATAATGGTAATTTAAAAGTCTCTTTTTCACTGAAACAATAACTCTCAACAAGTCTTGGAAAGATAATACTTCTTGTGCTCCTTTGACATGTATGCCAGTTGCAGAGAGCTCTTTGGGGAGGAAGGCACTAGTAACACGTTAGGGTTTTGTCACGGAAAACCAGTAACTTGCAGCCGTGGATGTGCAGTGGGGTTTAACAAGCAAGATCCAACGAGCATAGATACTTTACTGCTTATGTTATTTTCATTCTGCCTTCTCTGCTATTGAGTACTTTCTCGGTATCAAGGACATTAAATCAAATGGCCAAAAGCCAACAATGACTTCAGTTATTTACAGGACTGGGAACCCACAGAACAAACTCCTCGGAATAATACTAATCTAAGATGAAAGCTCTATTTGTAAGAGGGATTCAGTTGGGTATTTTCAAGCATTCATTATAACTGATCCAAAACATCTGGGAAGCTTCCTGTCAAGGCCACTAAACTCAATGCTGTAACTAAAAAAAGCTACTTTCAAATGATGAAGAGCAGGCAAATAAGTACTTCCGCTAAAAAATTGTTCAGGGTGCATAAATGCCAACAAACAAGCCCCACAAGGTAAGGTCACGTTGTAACCCCTGATCCTGGAGTGGATCTCCACCTTGGGTAGCTCATGGGCAGCCTGTCTTTCAGGAATCTCCCTTCCAGGACAAATATCACACGGCAAAGTTGGCTGTCCTCAGCCAGCTTGTAAAATTAGATTTTGGGGAGGGGAAGCGTTGTCACCAGCAGCAGGAGAGACAAAGTGATCCCTGGAGGAATTAAGTTTGGGAACTGCCAGGTTGTAACTCCTCCTTGGATACAAAATCTGCCAGGCTGCCACCCAACTTGCTTCAAAAGCTTATCAACAGGGCTACATTTTTTCTGGCTGCCAAAAGGACATCGATATTTCAGAACGTTTCTGGAAAAGAGGAAGACAAATGTGCAACAACCCTAAGTCATTAATCTATAGTAATTTGATTTTTTTTGAAGCATGTATATATAACTGCCCAAACAAAAGAATTACTTTCAAGGCAGAACCTGTTCTGAAATTTGGGCCCTCAGACAGCACTCGTACACATCCCTGCAAAACCCCGAAGGAGAGCATTGCAGGGGAGCGGAGAGGGGGGGAAGAGGTATTTTTGTATCTGTAGAAGCCCCCTTAAAAGCCACAGCAACATCTCTGGCAACCCGGGCCTCTTACAACTGCTAGGACTGGGTCAGGAGCAGGAGCTGGGTCACTAAAAACCTTTATACTAAATCAATGACTTTTATGATTTTATAATGATTTTACTGAGTGCTCCCAATCCCAGTTACGGCTCAAGAACATTCACTGTGGGCTGCAATGCCAGTGATACTAAGAAATGAAGTATTTCCAGATTTTCTTCACTCCACCCTTTGATGACAACAAAGGAGGACATGAGGAAAAAAGCCTTCAGCTATGGGAATGGTTAAAAGTTTCCAAAGAGCTGTACAGGACACTGATTTTCATCTGACGAAGTGGTAGAACAAAGTGTTCTGTTAAAACATGCTCTATTTTCTTGCCACATAGAAATAATTCCAAGTAGTTTTTAAATATAAAATATTTGAAGTTTTGCAACTTAGAAAAATCCCACATACTGTATTTTTTTTTGTTAAAAAACATGTTACTGTTGATATTCAAGAGGTTGATATTCAAGAAAAACTATCAGACATCAAATTTTCTTAAAAGAATCTGATTGAGGTAAATACATCATTAATAGTTCCCTGAATGCCATTAATTCTCTTTTCTGTACTCAATCTTCCAGCTACGAGTTCAGCAAACACTTTAACTTGATCAGTGTCTCTTCAACTGTACTACTACTTACAGAAAATGGTAATTTTTTCTCCATCAATAAATGACTAACAAAACACCTTCTTTTTGTTATTTTACAATGACTCAAACAAGCAGAGAGATTTAAGCCAGAAGTATAGAGATTTGTGAACCTGGAGAGCCACAGCCAGGTATTTTTAGGGGACAGTCAATGATCACAGCATTTACTTCCATCTTGTTGCACTGGCAGGTTTGGCAAGGCAGGAAGTTTCTGGTTGATAATACTGCAGATGTTTGTTTTCAAGTGTCTCTGCCACTAAGCCCTCCTGACATGAGGATTAGGGCATGAATAAGACAAAAAAACTATCAATGAAAAATGTCAAATGCGGGTGTAAGTTCAGGCAGCAAACAAAACCCATCTGACTTTCAGAGTTGCTGAGCAGCCCTAGCACCACAGTGCCATAACATGGCAACTGCAGAGAATATTTCACATTACAATTTGACTTAAACTACATGCTCACAGGCAACTGCCTGTTCTTGAGACTGATGTAGTTTGTGAACGTGATCTAGTCTGGCTCAGGTGGAAAGGAAGTAGATGTGGGCAGGGGCAACTTGGTGTCCCAAAGTCTACTGCAAACCACAAACCCAAGGTGCTTTAGCTGGCTTGCCTTTCTGCGCCACAGAACTGAAGAGTTTGGCACTCTCAGCTCCCTGCTGCCCTAGGGACAACTGCTTTGGGGTGTGATCAGAGACATCATTTCAGCTGTGGGTGGTGAGCACCCACGCCAGTTCACCTCTTTTTAAAACACTCAGTTGATCCTCACACAGAGTTTTCAGGGCACCCTCGCTTTCCACTGCTCAGCAACCTGATGAGGATGCACATCTGCCTCCAGAGAAAAGCATCTCCTTTAAGGACACAGAGGCCTAAACATGTAAAACTTGAGCAACTTGTATCTAAACATTGATTACTGACACAGATAATTCTAGAGATTTAATTATCCATTAGTCATACAGCATCCCAAATCAGAATGCTCCTTTCAAAACCAGACACAACGTTTGCTTCAAGTCTACTAGCATCTCCTTTGTTAGTCTTGAACCCAGAACCAACCGATGGTACATTTTAGAAATGGTAACAGGATCCTAAACATCAAGCATATAGTGGAAACACTCCAATAAATTTCATTATTTATCAATTTAAAATGCTGATTTGTTAGAAATGAAACACTTCTAATTCAGTCATAATCTTAGACGTACTTCCATGTTAGAGATCTTGCCCTGTTAAACTTGGTTTTATTGTATCCAGCCTACTTGCAAATGATGCTTACTTTTGTAAATGGATTTCTGTCAATCTTTATATAAAAGCGTCATGGCTAACAGCTTGTTAAACTGGATGAGATCAACAGGTTGGCTTCCAAATGTCAATGAAAAAAATAAACCAAAAGAATGACAATGAAGCATTCCACAAGGATTTTCATGTTATTTGTGTTTATATAAAAATACTTCCTTAAAACAATTGCTAAGAGGTCAACTCATTTCAAAATGATAGTCTAGATATGTTGAAACGCAAACAAGAAGATAAAAGTCACTAACTTTTACAGGATTAGCCTGGGAAAAAATGATTTCTATAAAATAAATTACCTTCTACAGATCATACCATCTAAAGGAAACGCAAGAAAGTATAAAGACCACCCAAAACATTACCAAACCTTCTAGTGCATATTTACTAGATATATCATCTATGAAATAGTTTAATATTTAATATTCAAATTACAAGTTTCTAATAAAATAACAAATTTCAACGGGATCGCTTCCATTCTTTGCAGAGGCAAGTGCTGCTACAGTTACACAGAAATGTAAACACTTATTGAAAACCTAAGGCTGAAACAGGCATCTGCTATGGAAGTGACAATTTCAGATTTTGTCAGGAGAATCTACTGCACGTTGCAAACAAGTGTATCAACCAAACAGCTTAAAGAGGCAAAAAGGTGTTCGCAGAGCTTCATCTCGGCCCCCATTTAATGTCTTTTACACCATGAAATTGCCTTTTCAAAGCATGGTTGTCTGCCCACTCAGCATTCAGAAATGAGTCGTCATCATCCTCTTCTAGTTTCTGTAAAGAGAACCAACAGGTTAAGAAGGCAGCAACGAATGTAAACTGCCCTTAAACAAGAGCACAGCTCAAATACAGTAAAAAGACACTGTTACCTTAAGTTCCTCCTGCTTTCTGTAGTAATACAGCATCATCTGTTTTTGCTCTTCATGACTAATCAGAGGCTCACGCCCTGGAGCTCCCTGTCCTTTCTGAAAGGAAAATCATAAATTTAATTTATGATGGCATTTGCAATGCAAAAGAGAAGCTGCTATGCAAAGATAGCAAATTCTTTCTTCAGACAATGGGATTTCTCAAATTTAGTAAGGTCCCACGGGACAGGAAAATAAATGTTGAGAAACTTCTGCTGCATTCAAGCGAGAATTATTTTTTCATCTCAGCATCTGAATCATGTTGTCAATTTTGAGGACATGAGTGGAAGCGGCAAACAGGATTGAGTCTATTTTACTTAAACTTCTGCTCTAGAAGACATAATAAATCTCTCTGTTTTAAGGTCATTCTACATTCCTCAGGATGGGCCCATCCATCTTCAGCTCCCCTGCTAATACAGTCTCAAGATGGCATATGACTTAGTCAAGCAGGGAAGGCAGACAGTTACAAAACACTACAAATAAAATAAATTTGTTAGTACAAATAATTTTTTTTTTCCAGCTGTGCTCATGGAAGAAATGATGTGTGCAGCAGAAAATAGCTGTTGACAGCTATTGTCAACAATAGCAAATGGAACAGTTTGAATGGATATGGTGAATCCTTTCTGGAACAAAAAAGACTCTGAGGTGTTCAATTTAGCTCTCCAACCCAAGAATGCAGGCATCTCTTCTCAGATTGAAAACCACTGTATACCCTGCATTCTCTGAAGAGGTCCATCAACTAAATAAACAGTAAGACAACGTTCCTAGGAGCCTACACTTCAACAGCTGTTGAGTTGTCACACAATTTTTCAGTCACCCTGAACAATAAAGAAATTCTGGTCTTCTAAATGACAAACACACAAATCACTTATCTTTAAGGAATTCTATTACAGACACCTGAAAATAATAACATCCACCATAAATATTTATGCTTTCTGTGGCAGAGAAGCTCTCACTGACATGGAAGTAAAATGCAGCTCCAGAATAATTCTGAGCTACAGATAAGTACTCTTGAGACATTTGACATTCACAAAAGCACCCTCTGAATGTGATTTTATAGAGATACACATATCCACATGAATGGGGTGATTATCTTCTGACAAAGCTCGGAAAATGAAACACCAAACGTTCTTCCCTTGAGTATGGCATTCTCACCAGAGATGAAAACAACTGCAGAGTTAGTACAAAATCATTTTGTCCAAAAAATAATGAACAGTCCCAGTAACTTGGTACTAATCCTCATACTGCAAGAACATGACCATTGTGTCAGACATCAGGTGGTCTGACACACTTTTGCTGAAGCACCAGGTCTATAAACTGAGGAGCAGCAGGAGATCTTTGCCTCATCTTCACTCATTACGCCAGAGGATGACTCAGACCTGTGCTCACAATCAATACAGAAGGCCTCATCTGTTTTACCACAACTGACAGCTGGGAAGTCTCATTTCTTTTAAGAAAGTTCAGCTGGAAGCTTTAGGTGAGCTGCTGCAGACAGCACCACTGGGTGGTACAGGCCCAGTAGCTTGTTCTTCCTTCTAGCACTCAGCAAGTTCTCACTGAGCACTTTGGAAGAGCATAAGTTCAGTCTCTGCCACCACCTGTGTCCTCGCAAAGAAGATGCATGTCCATATTTCCAAGGCAACTGAGACAGTCTGAGGACCTGCCATCAAGAAAGTCAGGATACCACAGGCAGGAAATTACTGAGTTACAGACACTGTTTTTCAGACACACAGCAGACTGAAACGGGGGTGAGAAGTATCCACACCACATATGCACAAAATGCTAAAACTGTTTTTTAAAGGCCAGAATATTGAGAGAAAAACATTCACAAGTACAATTAGAAAAACTGGGCAGAGTGAATGACTGGGTCTGTGCACTGAGATTCAGTGAAGAGTCAGCAGAAGTTTTTTAAACTTTTCCATTTGTATTTCATCTATCTTTAAACACCTCTTTGCTGTACTTAAAAAAAAAAAAGGGCTATGGAGCAAGTAAGAGCAACTACAGTATTTAACTGACAGGCAAAGGAATTACTAAAGAAAAATTTAGAATATAGGATATTAAACCCTTAAAATAGATGTATAGTTTTAAGACACTCAAGCCGGAACTAATCTAATCCATTTTATACACCTACGGACAATTCCCTTCCACAGAGAATTGGGCAGACAAAGATGAGTAACTTGTAAAGAAATCTCCCAGCAATACTTACTTTCTGTATCTTGACAATGATGGTAGTTTTCTCATTTCTGCCTACATAGTCAGAGAGCAACTTTGTTTCTTTCAGCTCCTTTCCTGCCCACCATAACTGTGCTTCTGATTCTTCTATAACTTCAAGTCCAGCCTGTGACAAATAAACAAACAAGGTGAAGTGCTGGGAGGGGTGTTGATTGTTGCTTTTTTTCAAAATCAGAAAAATCTTCCGGGAAAATCTTTCTGGAATTCCTAACAGAAAGGCCAGTGTAATTTTGTGCTACTCTTCTGCTATATTGTTCTCTTCATACTTATCTACAGCATTTTCATTCATATTCCATTCAGTCTTGACCTAATGAACACTTTGAGCAATACATTCTCAATACTGGTATTAGAAAGAAATTACAAGCTATTTAAAATGAGTCCCGGACTTTGTACGTAACACTTGAATAAACTTCATTCATATTATCTCTAGTTAAACTATTGGTGTGCTTTCACATCAACTATCAGACAAAAATATTAAACAAAGTTTGCCATGCAAATGAAAAGAACCTTCATTGATAAAATGGAGAACAGCATAGCACATATTTAACCCAGGCACTACATATAACCCAAATACATTACTGCATACATGAGTTCCTGACAAGTCTTCTTTATCTTCAAACTCCATCCTAACTGGATCGTGTGGAGGCAATCCCATTGGATACACAATCATCACAGCCCCTCGGAGCTGGTCCAATGCATCTTTCACCATCTCCATATTAATGCACACATTGGCCTGAACTTGTTTCTGAAATACAGGCAGGGATCACTGGTAATTTAAAAAAATATGCAGAAAGACTTTGCTTTGTAGTCAGTTCAAAGGTTCAACAGTGTGTTATTTGAGCAAAGCTAACTGGCTGTGCAAAGATAATAGAAACGCAAATTTTCTTGTTTGTATCTTGGTTTCTGAATACATCACTTTAGCCCCCTCCATTTAGCTTGCTTACGCTGGGGGAAAAATAAAATAAATAATAATAATAATAATAATAATAATAATAATAATAATAATAATAATAATAAAAAGAGAGTTCTTCACTAAATTGTGCAGGAGACATTTAGTAATAAACATCTCTGGGATACAGATTCCAAGAAGTATGTGTATGACCACAGAAACTGGATGGGGAGTCTTTTGTTCCAAGAAGTTGTGATTCACGAACAAGATTCAAAACAGCAGAATTCAAGCAAGGGCTAGAGAAGAGGCCTAAAACTTGAGAAAAAAATACAGAGCACATGAGAGCAGAAAAGTAAAGCTTGGCGTATTGCATGGCATATGCAGTGATCTGTAAGATCAAATACTTGAGATCATTCCAGACTCTACTGTAATGGATAGAGGAAAAACAAGATGCATGTAGAAGACAAGAAATAAAGCTTTTGCTTATGGATTTAACAGTTCCAGTATTTTAACCGACAGGGTTTATAAAAAAAAAGAGTAAGAGAATGTTGCCTCCTTGTGGACATTCTTAAACCAGTTAACTGGCGAGTACAACTGGTGTCTGAATCTCAGATGATCAACTTTTTTTTTTTTTTAAATACACAGGCATATTTCATTTTCATCATTATAAAGTGATGAATCTAACAACCCACTTCCCACACTATCCTTAACTTCGTTCACCAATGAATGGCAGTAATTTCAGGAGTAATTCAGCACACAGTGCAGCAATTTTGCAACTTCTTATTGTACATGACAGCATAATACATAGTTGGAAGTTTCACTCAGGAAGACCTGCAAAGTGGAAACTGGATCTGCAGATATTTTTGACTCAAGAAGTAAACCTACACATTATTAATTTCCTCCCTGATTATAAATAGAGCTGATGAGATGCAAATCAACAGGGGAAAAAAAAGTCCATCTGGAGAAAATCTTTATAGTCCAGAAGCTTTAATCTGAAACATCTCTGATTTTGCTTAGATTTCGCTATGACTCAGAATGGTTTGGCTGAAATCCTGCCTCAATTCAGGAAAGGTCTGCTGCAACTCAGCACATTGGAAGCGCTGCCAGGCCACAGGGAAGCTCCTCTGTTTATTTCCATGAGGCCTTTGGAAACACAGACTTGCTTACTCTAAATGACCGATATGACACTGTTATCAGCAACAAAACAGCCAAGAAAGCCAATTTAAGTGCACAGGCAACATTAACAATTCAGTAACATTATCTATTTGCATAACTGGTTTAAAGATGTTTAAAACTTTCACACATACCAATTCCCAGAACTGTAAGGGCGGGGAAAAGAAGATTACTTGCAGATGTTTAAAACATGAAATCTGATAATAAATATTACCTAATTTGTGTTTCAAAGTCATACAAAAGCTGAAACACAATACAGAGCATCTAGAGATTTGGTAAAGTGAAGCTGAATAATTGAGACTACAGTCCCATCAGGGCATCCCCTCACGCTTTTCTTTAAACACACAAACTCACTGAGACTGATCATGAGACCAAGTGCTTGTAAAACCAAGGCCTAATCTAAGAGAATAGAACACATTTTTCAATAAATTATACATAAAACTCAAAAGACTATGTTAACAAGCAAAAGGTATTTTATTCCACGAACATCACAGAATGCAGTTAATTTTTCACCAGAAAACACGACAAGCATTCGCCTGAAGAATGCACCAACAGCAAATTAAGGGCATGTGGGTAAAATTAAATGTGATTTAATCATTCAGTGTGGTTTTAGCTGCCAGCATTCACTTGGAGTTTCAATATCTGATTCCTTAAATTGTTGAACCAGCTTGCCAAAAGCCATTAAGAAAATCATTAACAGAAATGTCAGTTTTTACTAGACTATTCACATCACTTCATGGTATTACTCAAAAATTGTCATCCCCTGTACTGAAAAAAGTCTATTTTTTCTTAAGCTGCCCAACTACATAGTACCTATTAAGAGAGTCCCACATATCACATGCTACTTCAGGAAACTTACCTTAGAGATTAATGCCTTAGCTTCCTCTATTGTCTTCTTTATAACTTGCTGCATTTTTTCATTTGGAGCTAAAAATAAGGGACACATATTTAACAGTCTACATTTACTACAAAGCAAAGGACCTGCCCCGGTTATTCTCTACTGTAAGCAAATGAAACATTGTTAAATCACAAAGCAAGAGAAAGACACTACTAAGTTGCTGTCTCTTTACCAGTTTGATAGTTCACTGCCCTATTTCTTACTAACTTAAGAAACAAACCAGCATTTTTCACAGGATAGCCAAACTTACTTTGCCAGGAAGACATTTGAGTGGTATTTGGGACAAAAGTACTGAGTAGAAAGCAACAGCCATAATCACAAACTCCCCACAACTGAAAGCAAGACTCTCTTTCCCCTGACTATCATGGCCTGTACTGGTAGATGTGCTTTAAGTGGGGTCAAGACTTTGGAGTTTTCTGACTTTTTTCTAATTAAAATCTCAATCTAACATCAAATGCAGTTTTACAAATAAAATGTGCATTTCATATCACAGCTACCTATTTTAATTGTTATAACAAGCCTTTCCTCAAATACAAGAAACAAATTAAATCATATTCACAGATGAACACATAAATGCGTAATTTGATCGAATTTAGTTTGGCCCACATCTATGCACTGTTCAGTATTATAACTTTGTTAATTACAAAGCTGTCCTCCCACTAACAAATAAATGCCAGGGTACAACTACAAGTAAAAGTGGTACTGTCCTTACACTGAAGTTGCTTGCAAACTTCTACTGCAAGGCCCGACACTGCTAACAACCATGCCAAACAAGACAGGCTTTGTCCGCATGCCTACGCATGAGACACTCAGCTCTTTCTGGGAACACAGGAGGAAAAACATTTAGCTAGAATTTAAGCTCTTTATCAAGTTCAGCAAAGGCTTAAATTTGATTAGGCAATGTGTTGTGCTAGAAGAATTATTTTCCTCAAAATGAGACACTTGGACTAAGCTGTTTGCATATGACAAGTTAAGACTAAGTTATTCAAAGATTCCTCCTCAACTGAGCTGCCCTGCAAGCAACGTCGAAAGGGCTGCTGACCCGACAAGGACTGTTGTGGTGTTGGGAGTAGAGGCACAGACAGCAAGAAGACAATCGCAGTCTCTTCTGTGCAATCAGTCCTCATGCTTTCGACTGTAAAGTGGTGCTCAATACACATACCAAGTGCTAAGGCAAAACCTCTTGCCTGGAGTTGCAGAAAGAAAAAGCAACAGGACTGAGTTTACTAACTCTGAGTCATGCTCAATGAGAAAAAAGGAGAAATATTACAAAAACAACCTGTTAATGTATCTTGGTGCCTCTGGAGGAAAACAGTACTCAAGTATACATTTACAAATGGGGAGAATAAATTCAAGTGGAACGGTCAAACTTGCTTCCGATAACTGTTTACTTATCTTTGGAGTTCACTTCTAAGCACTACAGTTGCAAAGTTAAACAGCACATATGTTGGAAATTACTATTTAGGCTTTTAAATTAATGTTACAGAAGACATAGGTATGTAACAGATAGTTTAACTAATCTATTGTGAAAACAGGCTCCTGAAATAGCTACTACTTAACAAATCTACAACTGCCTTTAACAGTTTATTTACAGGATGATCTTTATAATTAGCAAATAAACATGAGCTGGTTAACATGCTGGCCTGAAATCAAAAGTATACTTGGTATCTCCTAGTTTTTTTTCTTCTTCCAGGACAGGGAAGCAAAAGCAAAAGGTCCAAAATTACAGGGTTTGTGTTCCTCATTATATTATAGATTATCTGTGTCTGCAGGGAAAGAAACAAACATTTACATTTGATTTACCATGTCCATTTCTTCGCCCAATTTCATCCTTCTTGAAGACACTTCCACCACTGGGTACACACTTTTCCGCCCACTCATCCTTTAACTTCAGTTCTTCAATTTGCTCATCTGTCAGTCCTTGCATATTATATGGCAAGAAAACACCATGCTCTGCCAGCTCTGCCATCTCTTCAAAGCACGTAGAGAACAAGATTAAAAGTCTGCATTATTGAAAACGTATCATTTACAAAAGCCTGCCACATTATGTACATGCAGGTAAACCTTACTCCTAACCTTCAGTTTTTAAAGAGCTAAGTATATGGAATAAATAATAAGGTATATAAACACATATAAATGGATATATATACTGTAATTATATTACAATTCATATATTTCAGATATATATGAAACAATCTAACAAATGACAGTGCAGGTATGCAAACCTAGATGGTACTTGCTGGCCATAAACTTTCTGGTTTTCTTAAGTCAGCTTCAGCTGACTGAATATTCCTTTTTCTAAATACTTTTGGGAAAGCAACTTTTTTCAAAAACATGTTATTGCTATACAGTAACATATTCCTTTTCCTAAGTACTTTTGGGAAAGTGTAATAAATGTGATGATGATTCGTGTTTATGAAATATATTGACCTTTAATACAAACGTACGTGTTGTAAATATGTATGTATGTTAAGAGAAAGGTTATTGTGGTTTTATCTTTAAATCAGTTCGAGGCTTTGTAATCTCAGACTATGTAATGGCTACCAGACAGACCCTTGTATCAGACAGACCCTTGTTTTGATGGAAAAGTACCAGAAGGACCCTCGTTTTGGCAGGAAGAGGAGAAGTGGAAAAACACCAGAGAACCCCACCTCAACGACACCAGAGAACCTGAGAAGATTCGAGAAACTCCACTATGCTTGCACGGACTAAACACACCCATCTTATGAATATGTATTAGGAAAAGACTATAAAGGGCGTGGTTTTGTTTACACTGTGTATGTTGTTGGTGGAGTGGAGACTCCCTGGCGTAGCCCGTGCGGTTTTGATTATTCTTATTTCAATAAAATTATAAAACTATATTTGGCTTTTGGCTTCTAAATTTATAACAGAAAGCAACTTTTTTTAAAAACACGTTATTGTTACACAGTAATTAATTTCCTTGCAGTCGAGAAAATATGTAACTGGACTACCTATAGCTTTGTCCATACTACACCTGACCCAAAGAGTCAGAATCACACCCAGTATGAAACAAAAAATTAACAAAAGTCTCTATAGTAATTTATCTCTACAGTAATGTCTAATCAAGAGTACTAGACATATGTCTAATCAAGAAGCAACGGTCCAGGATAATTCTAGCTGAGACAACCACAAGGTGTAAATGCTGGTTACCAATGCACAGTCTCACACAGGGAGAACAGAGAGCACGTGGATGCGGTTTCCCAACTGTTACCAAGCCCACAGCATCCGACCCACAGCCTGCAAGCTATACACACTACTTTCCCCCAGAACAACTTGCTCAGCTGCCAGTCCACTTCACAGCACCCTTTCCTTGAAGGCCCTCCAGCCTCTTTACTATCACTATGTTAATTAAAGTATATCCATCTCATAACAGACACATCACAAGTATGAAAGTCCCAAAACCCAGCAATTCTATTCCTGTGGCTGGGAATACAGGCACCCACACAAAAACATAAAGGCTAAGACTAAATTAGCAAGTACTGTGGAGCAACAGCAGCAGATCTGTAGAAAGAGTGAGTGCTGCAAATACAGTAACTATGGTGTCTGGGTTTTGGAATTTTTTTCAGATTAGCCTCAGGATGGCCTCATACACTACTGCGGGTCAGCCTCATCTGAAGGGCATCTCAGCTCCTGTGTTCCCAGGCTGATCCACATTGAAGCGGCTCAGCGGGGACAAACAGTAAATGTTATTCAAAAGCCACCTCCTGAATTGAACCATAGGCCTAATTTAGACACATCCAATGACTCTCCACCATATAGCAAGCGGACGCCTTGCACACCAAGCACACGCCGGGCAGCGTGAGAATGTCGTTCACGGGCAGGGTATGCCGCTGGCCAGAAGGGATGTATGCGGCCACTATGGGACGGGACAGGCGGCAGTTCAGTCACTCAACGAATGAATTTTCAGCCGTGTACAGTAGAAAACTCGGGGCCGTAGGGTCTCCAAAACAGATGGACTACTAAAATACCAGAAGGTGGGAATTTACACACGGTTTAGGGTTCCGGGTGGGTATTCGCTGTTCTCTTAAATCGAGGGGAGGATGGCTTGTGTGCTGCTAGGCTGGGCCTTGAGCGGCGCCTCTTAACTCCTGCCAGCACAGAAGCCCTGCGAGGCCGCAGCCGGGCCCCCTCCCGGCGCCGCCGCCCGGCTCCCAGCCGGGCAGCCAGCGCGGGGCGCCAAGGCCCGGGAGCTCCAGCAGCGCTCCAGCGCGGGGCGGCCGGGATTCTCTCGCTCCGCAGGCGGCCTCCGCCCCGCCGCCTCCCAGCTCCGCACCCGCCGGAGGCGCGGCCAGGCCCGGGCAGGCGGGGGGGGGGGCGAAGGCAGCGCCCGCCGGCTGCCGGCAGGCCGGTACCTGAGCAGAGGCGCTGCACCTTCAGCCTCCCGTTGTAGATGCGGGCGACCAGGGGCGCCAGGTCGGCGAGGCGGGCGCTGCCGGCCACCTCCAGCAGGAACTGGCTCTCGTCGCCGCGCTTCACGTGCAGCCGCACCATGGCGGGGCCGGGGCCGGGCCTGCACGGGGAGAAGCGGCGGCCGTTAGGAACCGGCCCGCGTCCCTGGATACGGCGCTTCCCGGCCACCCTCAGTGCGCGGCGCCGCCCGCCCCCGCGTCCTCCCGCCGGCCCCCGGCGCTTCCGCTTCCGGCCCCCTCGTTGTCGTCACCAGAGCCCCTTAAAGGGCCCGCGCCCTCTCGCCCCGCGGGGCTGCGGCAAAGAGGGGCGCGGGGAAGCACCTGCGACACAAAGAGAGAAAAAGCTGCTTTCTTAAGGGCAGGTACGTTTATTTCATGAATACACCACCGCCTTCCACAGGAATGTTGTACGCCACTGAGTTTCAATACTGCAGCTCTGGAAAGGATACAGCCATAAAGATTTGTGTGCCACAAGCGAGAAAATCGTCACATTGAACAGAGCAATTTACCACAGGGAACACGGAATTCATGAAAATGTGTTGAGCGCTTGTAGTTTTAATTCTTAGTATTTTCAGAACTTCTGCTAGTAATTATTTTCATTAATACACGTTACAGCAGTTAGCTATATATATACACACACTATATTTTTGGAGCATTTCTTGTGATCTTTGCAGTACTTAGCAGTCAGTCTCTAATCCTGTAAAGTGTAGGTGCTGTATACCAGGTATAGTTTAGACAGTAGTTTTTAATCACTGTAATTAAATATTCAACAAAGAACATATTTATCACATAACTCCCACTAGCAAAAAGTTTCCCCCAAAAATTGTTTTGCTAATGTAAGAATATACCAAAAACACCAATCACACAGATGTTTATAGCAACAGTTTAAAACAAGGTAATTCACATACCGAAGCACAAAGATTATAGTACCACTGCTGTTTAAAATGTACAAGTACTGTTTAATGACCTAAACAGAAGAAAGCGCAGTATAAAACTCACTATCGTCACTCCTCTATCCAGCTGCAGCTCATGGCTAACCATATACTGTTTAAAGGAAGAGTGGATTATTTTATAAATAATGTTTTGATAGTATTTGAGAAATTAAAAAAAAAAAAGTACTGTCATCGTGTATTTTGCTACTATAAATAGAACTCTAGTATGTTGTGTTTCAGTCCCTGGTTGTGCAAAACCAGTAGTTTGTTCACAAGTAAGCCAATGCATGTAGGCATATATATTTGCAGTCCCCCAAGAGATAACAACAGCGTAACACATTCTGTTTTGGATGAAAGTATGCAGCTGCATATACGAGTGATGTCCTAAAACACTGTGAATTGTAAGGAGAACTGCAGGGCATACATAAATGGAGTTACTTTAAATTGCCTCAACAACATATCGTATTTTATGTAATCTCACGTGAGCTTTAGAAAATCATAAAAGCACGAAGAGTTGCATTTTTATAGCATAATATATAGAACTGTGACTTAGCCTTCACTAGCCTCAAAGCAGCACCACACAGGATGGTCCCTGTCTCTGGGTGACAGAGTCACTCATTTAGTTTTAACTGCAAAAGTGACAGAATGATACTGTCAGCTCAGAGAATTACTTACTGTTCTCCTGTTTTCTTTGAAAGTAAGATTTTAAACATACCGCAGTAAATCTGGTAGATAGATGTGGAGGATGCTGAGCAGACAGCCCAATCACATAAGATGACTTTCTCCTTCTCTGATGTGGTAACGTGGCTGCTAATTCCTTCACACTCAGGTCTTTCTATAGAACAAGAAAGCCCTTCTAACCTGCAGAAGAGGAGAGTGGGACAAGCCAACTCCAATATGTTGCCTGCAACTGGTAAAGACTGCTTTGTAACTCAAACCCCAAGGGGAATTTTTTTCCAGAGGTCAAGGGAAAATTTGTTGTATCAGTTGTTTCCAATTTGGAAATGGAAAAAAGTATCTTTTAAACAGTAACGAACAAATGGATGATATGGAAAAATTATTCTGAAGTAATGCTAGTGAGTATATGTCACAATAAGATTTAATAGCTGAAATGTACTGACACGGAAAATTAAAGTCAAATATTGAATATATTAATATGCAAAGGTTTGTTTGTATTTTGAAATTAAACTATTTTTGTTGTGTCTCAAATTCAAATATAAGCCTTACAAATATCCATAGCCTCTGTTATAAATTAAACAACTTCTAAACAATACTTGTCAACATTCAAATCTCCATAAACTTTGGCAGCTCTTTGGTAAATACTTATAAATATCAATTAACAAAACAGTAAAAAGGGAGTGGGGAGGCTACCAGCAGGAAGCCTCCTTTTTTGAAATTCCACAAAGGGGAACAGAATTGAGACCACTCCCTAATCAAAAACTATTTCCAAGATTGGTATACTTTAATGAGATTAGTAGCTCATCCTTCTCTGTCTATTCAAACAGTATTACACTGGGATTTTAATAAATTTCAGACAAATTTTTGTGCTCTACCATATATACATATTCAAAATTTATACACAAACAATAGTGGCTGTTTATGAGTAGAGTTAAGTTTCAGTGCATTTGACAATTAATTATTGCACACAGAATAATCTCAAATGCCCAATTATTCTACTAGATAAACGTAGCAACAAATATAACCTCTTATGTTTTTGAACATCTATCTTTCTGTAAAATCTTGTGTGGGTGACACCTTAGGTGCCAAAGAAGTGAAAGGATCTGTGGGGGATCTGTTGCTGGTTATTCTTGATGGTATCGGAGGTGCAGGTGGTCTTCTTGCTGGCATTGTATAGAAGCAATCAGTAGAACTTTTATTCCAGTCACTATCAAAGTTAAAGTCTGAACCTAGAAAAGTCTTTTGTTCAGTGCCCAGCAAATCTGGAGATCCAGCTGACTTCCTGGAAGTGATTTGCTTAAAATCTGGAACACTTTTAGATGGCTTTAGCTTTACATTGAAATTCTCCTCCTCATCATCATCAAACGTTACCCATCCTTTTGGCTGTACATTTTTTACCATGAAAGATTTACTTCTCAAGCAAGAAGTGTTTTCAGGTGCATCAACAGAAAATACAGGCTTGCTTGTATTACAGCTGGGGGGATTTAGAGAAGGAAAAGGATTGCAAGCAGCACGTCCTTCTGGTAAATGTGAAGTTATTTCAGACTCTTGCATTTCTGTTCTAAGTGGGTTTCCAGCATTAGGAGTTCTTTCAGTGAATGGATTTGTGCAGTTCAGTCCAGTAATAAATGGATTTGGAGAGCTGCGCTTATGTTCCTGGGATGTGTTAAAGGTTGGAACAGGAGGCATTGCTGGCATGCAACTTACAGTATTCAAAATATCAGCATTTCTTTGTGTTGCTGAAGGCAACTGTATCAACTCCTTTTGGTTTAAAGTCGGAACAGGTGATGTTCGAACAGATGTCTGCATCTTTGACACAAGCAGCTTAAATGACAAATCTTCAAAAGGGTCACTGTTTAACTGTGTTTCAAGTTTAGTGCCGTACGTTCCATTTGTTTTAATCTGGAAAGAAAACAAGGTGCTTAGTAATCACGTGGCTGGCTGTTTTAAGATTATTACTAACTCCCCATCTCTCACTCTTCTATGAGAGGAAGAGAAGCTCTTGGGCTTTAAATGAAACTTCAGTGCAATTTGGTTTTAACTTGCACAATACACTTGTAGTAGAATGATTGCTTCTTTTCTGGAAAACAATAACCCTTAACCCCTTATCTGAAGAAAAGCCTACTAGTCATTAAACACAAGTTTCCCCCTTGTTCGTTGATGCAGCCTGAATCTAATTCATGCAGATCAGAATGCTAGCCAAAAGCACTAATGGACATTGTATAAAAAAATCTTTAAGAAACTTGGGAAATGATGCTGTATTCTAAACAAGTGATAACCCAGCACAAATATGAAATTAAAAGCTCTAGGTTTCATTGTTTGAGAGTTTATAACGCTGATGTTACAAGCAATATTTAAGCATCACAGTGAAAGGAAAAATTAGTGTTATTAGTATATGCACTTCAGACGTTCTGTGTAGACATATGCATCTGTAGGCATCTCCAGTGCTTCCTGACATGTGAAGGTACAATCATCAGTTTAATATTTTAAAATGGCAAGTTATCATTGTTTAGAATAATAACAAATGGAGAAGACAAGAGTTTTCTCCACAGAACTTCTCATCTTTTAAAACCAAAATATTTCTGCTTTTATAAATTTCTTTGAACAACAATGCAACTTTTATACCTTGTAACAACTGTCCAGAAAGGTAGAATATGTACCTTTGTGCAAGTCATCACACTGACAGAACAGATTGTGGAGCTTTCCCTTATTAAACGAATGCAAAGAATTAAGCAAGTTAAAACAGCTTCCAAGAATTCCAATTTCACAAACAAATTTGTCATTTTAACACATCACCTTAACATACCCAAATGCTTAGGGTATTTAGCATGAGAATTCCGTTAACTAATGTTTTGTTGAATTAAGATGCTAGCAAAAACTATCAACTAAAATACATACTATAATAGCCTAACCTCAATCTTTAAACATCTTGTCTTTACTGCATTTATTGTGAATAGTTTCAAGCATGTCTCCACATATCCACTGACTAAGCAGCTGTGAGAAGTTACAGGCTTTAGAGACTCTCAGGAATAATAAAAATATTGTAAGGTTTTCCCAATGTATCCAATATAGCAATTTCTTTAAAAAAAAATTGCAGTTGTAGCTTGAATTGATTGGCAGGAGAAACAAAGTATGCTGGCAACAATGCATTTGCTATGGTGGGTTTTTTTGAAACAACAGTATCGGTTACATGCACCCCTGGTACTACTACATCAGAGAGTTTCTAAAATAGATGAGGCCTAATGTTACCAAACCATAAATAGAGTAGGTCAACGTTGGTATTTTTGTATGTATATACTAAGTGGAAAATGTAACATTATTTGGAAAATAATGTTAAAACAAAGGCATCAATGAAGTAACTGGGGGGGAAATGTGAAAAATGATAAATCAAATGCAGCTTGACACTAGCTGGTTAAGTACTGTGTTCATTAACCAAGTAATCAAACAGTACAAGATCCCAAAGAAACTATGAATCCCAATTGCTCTTTATTGTAAGTAAAAATTTGCCTGAATAATTTTGGAACCAAATGCTTTTAAAATTGTAACAAACAGTGTATTTTACTTTGGTTAATAGTTCTCTGTTCTTTGAGAAATGTGGGGTTTATTTTGAAAAAACTTTGGCAGTGTAATTTCATCAGGATTTATTTGTATTAAAGAGGAATGTTAACTCCAATGCCTACTCATATTTTTCCAAACAGACTAAGCCCAGGAGATTCAACAGTGACTAAGCAACATACGTGAGGTTCCAATCGTTCCATAAAAGATGATGAAGCAAAATATTTGCTATGGTGCTAATAAATACAGTTAACAGTATCAATTTTAATTGCATTATGAAAGAAAAAAAGCAAACTATGGTATGGCAGTCAATTCATTAACATGGACAGGTGATTTTTAATGTGAATGAGACTGCAGATGTATGAAAACTGGATTCATACATCTTTTCTGCTTGAATAGATGGAGACCACATACAAGATTGGTAAATAGTCAGATACCTGTTACCCTGATGGTTGCTCCTGCTTGTGAAAGAGAAACAGACATCAAAGGAAAGAAAATTAGGAGGAAAATCCAAGTAACAAAGCAACCTCATGTTAAAAGTACTTTCACAAAGCCATTTTCTGACACATGAAGACAGACCAAAAATAATTATTACACACTACACTAAATTTTAAATTTCTGTTGTATTCTATTGTAAGACTTATAAGCTCTACATTAAGAGTCAAAAATCAGCTCAAGCCAGTTCTAACGTTATTTCCATTCAGACATTCATTGCGCAGCTGATTGAGCTATTTTTTGAAGACTAATTATAAGAATTTGAATATTGATGGTCTAATAAAAGCACTATAGCCCTCATTCTGGGAACCATGTTGGTATAAACACTCATCTATAGTAACAGTTTATCAAGCTGAAAAAAAGTAAGACTTGTCATTCAATCAAAACCCAAAGTCTCCTTAATTTATAATAAATAAAATCTTTTTTACAATTATTACTTATCTTTTTTAATGTATTGCTTGGTAATCTACAGAATCCTAAATATTTACAAGCAATTATTTTTATAAGGAGAGATTTAGATTCTTAAATATCACAATCAATCTTTCAATCAAAGGATGGGCTTGGAATCCACTAGCTCTCAAAAGACTTTGTATTTATTTAAAGACTTTTTTCTGAGAAAACATCATATTTACAAATTCTAATCAAGAAATGAAATAAATATCACCTAACTAAAAGAAAAGCCAAACCAAAATGAAAATAAAAAACCTAAGCTGGGGACAATAAATGAAGCTCAAAGTGGTCCTTTCTTGTGATTGCTCAGCCTGCATTAATCAAAGAAATCTGACTGCAGAGAAAATTATAGCTCCCTGAAAACTATCTAGTTTAGATATTGTTAACAATATAGCCACAGCATTACACAGCTAAAAAACCTGTTTACAGTATGCTTAAGCATATTTTTGATTGCTTTGTATACACACAGAAAAATGTAATTTTCATAATAATTTTAAAAACTGCTTGCACCTCTTTTACAAAATGATCAGTGGTAAAACTACATTTAGAAGGTATGAGGCTTTCAAAAGTGACACAATGAAATCTGTTTCTATTCACAAGAGTGGTATGTTCTCAAGTACTTTATGCCTCCATGTGTATTCTCTGCTGGCAATACTTCATACTTTCTAACAACTACAAAAAATCCCAATATTCCACCTCTATATTCAAAAACATCCTCCATTTTTTGATGTAAGTTTCCAAAATAGAAAAAGTTAACAGGCAGAGAGAGAGGTTCAGCAGAAAGAAAGGAAGAACATTTAAATATTTTTTGATTAGAATTCAAAATCAACTCTGAAGACTGAATTTGGCTGCTTCAGTGTGGTACGAAATAGGTATTGACTAACTGCTTTAGTGAAACTGGGCTTCAGATGTAGAGATAAGGTAAAATCTAAAATACTGATAAAAACTTCGGTAGTCATAAATATCCACAGCTGACTTTATATTTAAAAAAACCACAAACACCAGAAAACAAAACTACAAATTTACTGTTAGTAAGAAGTGGGAACAAATCCATCAGCTTCAATAAATTTGTGCTTTTAATCAAGTAGTGTATTATCTGGCCTAGCACCTGATACTGTGCAAACTGACAGCGCTGGCCTTTAATGAAGAAGTTTAGCCTTATATATATGTATATAAACAGCACTGAAAACCTATTTCTGCACTTTTTAAACAGCAGTAAGAAACTATGGCTTTTCTTAGAGAAAGGATTTTTTTTTTAAATAACACTCTAAATGGTCCCACAGAAAAGAGTATTAATGTTATTGTATTAAACTTTCAGATTATTTTAGTATGTTTATATGTTTTGACACTGTGGAACGGGGAGAAATTTATTTCTAATTAAGTATCTATCAGTATTGTCTTCCTTATCAAGATAAAGCATGAAATCTATAAAGTTTACTTTATAAAAAACCCCTTTGTTAGCTAGTTACTATACAGTTTGTCATGCATGTGCCATTATAAAATTAAATTTCTTAAACTGTGTATTTTTCAATACAAAGTTGTCAAATGACAACATAATTTTAAGACCAAGCTGTCCATAAGTTGTAAATCTGTCATAAGAAATCTTAAATTAAATGTTTAGTATTTAAGATGTTAGTTATTCATGGACAATACATAAGCAATTAAGTATTAACCTACTAGAGCCTGATGATCTTTGAATCCAATGTGTTGACCTTTATATTTGTTTGTTTGCTTGCTTTAGGAGTTTCTCACAAATCTATGGTGTTCAGTACAAGCTGTGCTAATTTACATAATGAGAAAACATATATACAAGGTTTTTTTAGTTACCTGCTGCTGTGAAGGAGCAGATTCAGAAGGCAAACTGTGAGACGATCGGCTACGAGGAGGCGGTTGTGGGGGTTCCAGACTTTGTGGGGCACTTGTCTGAGATGGATGTGATGCCACGGGTATCAGAGGCTCCTGCATCTTCAGCACAGGCGGTGGCTGAGTGGTGGGCTGAGCCGCTCCAGCAGCCTGAGGCTTTAGTGGTTCAGGAAGCAACGGTGAGCCTGCAAGTGTATTTGCAACGTCTTTCATTGTAAAGAATCTCAAGAATGGCATGAATGAGAACATGTGGCTGTGGAAGCACCAGACAGAGCTGCAGAAGAAGGGGCTGTAAGAACAGCAGATGTTTATATCTTAAAAATATCTTAAAAGATCTTAGTAACAGTGGATGTTTCAGAAATGGTTTTCAGAGCAAACCCTATTGCACAACTCTTTACACAAATATGATTTAAAAACAAGCAAAGAAACTTTGTCACTACAAAACAAGTATCATCCTTGATCTTACTTTTATAAGATGTATGTATTCTACTTCAAAGACTTTTGGCATCTGGGCATAATGGTATAACATCCGATTCATTATGCTTGGCTGAGTCCATTTAACAACTTTCTAAATGCTTCTGATCTAACTAGATTAGAAGTTATCAAAAGCTCAGCATCTTTCCATTAGAAATTGCTATTATAGAGACAAAATAAAGAACCAGAAACCATGTCATTCTTATATGTACTTCAGCTGTATTCAAAATGCTGTATTTTGGAAGTCACTACTATAAAGTGCATATTTTTATATTAATACAATTTTAAAATCCTTTTATCTTTAAGTTTAGGAAGTGGCTTAGAGAGTCAAACATAAACACTATTCCAAATATTATGGCTGCAGACAACCAGTGCAGAGAATGGTCCAGTGATCAACACATGATAGGACACCCCAATGTGCTCACACCAAAACACAGTAATCTGATCAACATTTCTCTTGACAGCATTAAATCTATGGGTCTAGATCTCACCTGACTGCTGCCTATTATCTGATAAGGGTTTACAGTATTTGTGGATGATTAACAGAAATTGCCGAATCTGACTACATTCAAGAATCTTAATTTCTAGTGAAAAACAAAGACATCTGTTGAAAACAAAGCATTCAAACCAGAGACTACACCTCTTGACTGAACAGTGACATTTATATTTAACTTCTAAAGTAAACATACCCCTTGGTGGTTCAGCTGGTTTGGTCTGACTTTCAGGTGCTGGTCTTCCCCCAGAGGGACGGACATGGCTTTGTGGTGCACTAATAACTCCAGCTCGAGGTGGAACAGTCTGACATAGTTGGTAAAAAGAAAGTGTTTTAGTTCTACTTTGGGTCTGTAGTCATCTGCTGCTAAATGACTTAGGATAATCAGGACTCTCTGAAAAGTAAATTCGTTGATAAGAGTTGATGAACTAATTTTTTTATGCACATATAAAAGCAAAGAATATATTCTCAAAACATTATGAGTGTTCAATTCAATGCCAAGGATTTTTACAGCAGTCTTCAACTTAATATAAACATATACATGGGCAATGATGTTAGAAACACTTACTATTTGTTAGTATTAATAAGTTAGTTTTACCCAAGTCTATAAGTTGTAAGCAACAAAACCAACAACATGAACTACTATATTTGGAGATCTCATAAGGACATACTGATAACTCACCACCAATGCAGACTGTAGACACTATCTACCTTTTAGGCTGTAATTATAGCCTGCCATTTGCAAACAGCAGCTACAGTTGATTTTTCATAGTAAATGTCCAAGATATGCATAAAAGATCATGGTTAGTTCTTTTCTCTGAAACTTATGTTTGCTAACTGTAAAGCAGTTATTCCTGTTCCTCAGCAAACAGTATTAATGCAACATAACATTCTGCCTCATCTGAAGGCTGGAATCTTCCCAAACTTGTTGGAATACAAGTTCATATGCTGGGAATGGAACTGCTCTCATAAAACAAAATTTAAAAGCCTACATCAGTATTTAAAGGGAAATAGGAAACAATTCCAGATTACAACTGAAGATGAGTGAATTACAAACACCACACTTGAAAGCTGAATGTAAAGCGTTAGAATAAAAATGCTACATTGCAGGCGGGAAAAAAAAAAAAAGATCATGAGGAAGGATAGTTTGTAAGATTTGTTTCCTCTAAAATGTTTGTGTACTTGGTATATTCTGACAAAATCTTAGTAACAGTGGATGTTTCAGAAATGGTTTTCAGAGCAAATCCTATTGCACAACTCTTTACATAAACATGATTTAAAAACAAGCAAAGAAACTTTGTCATTACAAAACAAGTATCATCCTTGATCATACTTTTATAAGATGTATGTATTCTACTTCAAAGACTTTTGACATCCAGGCATAATGGTATAACATCTGATTCATTATGCTTGGCTGAGTCCATTTAACAACTTTCTAAATGTTTTAAACCACCTAACCTCTGAAATACCTGTCTGCCCTTTAATTGCCTAGATGCATTTTGTCATTTCTTTGAATATTCTGAAAGTAGGCAGAAGCATGATTTGATTATATTGCCAAAATATATTTTTTTAAAAAAACAAAAAATATATATCAAAAAGGAACAGCAAAGAAGGAAAAAGTCTAAAATAACCCTCAGGCCCACTGAGAGGGAAGCAGCACCCGCTGTGGCCACTGTCCCTGGTCCTGAAATCCTCGAAAGGAAATGCTACCCAAAAAACAACCAACCTGGGAAAAAGGAGAGAAGCAATGTCAGTTAGGAAATTCAACAAGGGTTGAGCTAAGGCTTCAAAAACCAACCAGATTTTAGGTGAGATCTTTTCAGACCTTCTATTACATTTGTTTGGTTGGTTTGTTGTGGGGTATTTTTGTTTGGTTTGGTTTGCTTGGGGATTTTTTAAAAGAAAATCTCAATGTCTGCAAAGTAAGAGATGCAGTCAGCTTTGTCTTATAAAATTCTGCTGGCAATTGCAGCACTATGGCTCTTTCTGGAAACTGTCAAGCAGCTCTAACTGTAGTCCAGCCTGGGTGTTAAGAAGCACAACACAAGAGAACAGTATCACTTTTTTTTTTTTTTTTTTTCCTGTCTTGACAACATGAACAAAAATTCTTGCACTTATACTGATTCTAAGGTACTGGTGGAGTCTCTTCTGTACACCAGATTTTAAAATTGAATTATTTTGATTTAGAAATGGCAAATCCTCTGCTGGCTCCAGATTACCAAAAAAAAAAAAAAGCGAGGCACATGGTGATAAATGAACACATTCTTTCCTGTGTATGCCAGTTCTTCTTTATACAAATTTTACAAGACAGTGTTTTACATTTCTGGGAAAAATCACAGAAAAGTGCAAAGATCAAGAACTGTTCACTGTGAGAATCAATATCTTTGAGAAAAATGAATCAGCAAAAAGTGATTTTGGGGGTGGCTTTCAACAGTAGTTTTCAGTGGTTTCAATACTGTACAAGAGTAGAATAGAAATGGCAATACCAGTAAGGTACACTCCTGTTAGCTCTACAAGAACTCTGCTATCTCTGCACAGTTGGCAGCATTCTTTTGTTTCTTCATCCTTTAAAAGGTGAAAAAAGACTCTACAACCTTTTATAAAACAAATTTATATGGATTTAACTTCAACTCTCATGGTTAGCTGCATCTTTATTTTAATGGCTTATTCACACTCTTTCTCTCATTCCCAACACTGGTCTATCTCTTTACCTGAAAGAAAATTACATAATTAAAGAAGAGGTGCTGTATTTGTAGATAGGTCAAAAACCTCATCAGTATCTATCCCACTGACATTTATGCAAGCAGAATGCCTTTTAGCCTTACTAAAGACTCATACGTGTGCTCTCCATCCTGTCAGTGTTGTGAACATTATCCCAATGAGAAGAGCAAAATGCCTTAGAGAAGGAAAACAAAGTTCTCTAATTACCAAGAAACTGATAAGAAAGAGCCAACTTTTGCTGCTTTTTAGCCTATAAAATGTATAGAGGTATGATCTAAGTCAAAGAGCCTGGAACTGCCACAACAGAGGGAGTAGCTATAGAAAGAAAAGTCCTTCATGCTGCTGCAAAAATTCTCTCTGAAATATGCTGTAAAGTCTAAAGAATTATCAACAAACAATATAATTTCTTAGAAATTCTTTAAGACCACCTATAGCTATTAAAACACTTAATCCTTCCCTAACACAAAGCTCCTACTTGCTGCTGTGAAGAGAAATAAGGCAGGTGCCTTCATTTCTTGCTTGTAGTGAAGCATTCAAGCACCCACAAATCCTACATTCACTTTCCTCACTTCAATTCCACAAATAAAAGAATGAAAGGCAGAACTAATGTTTGTTCAATATTTTGTGGAAATGGTGAATGTTTCATTTTTACATGAAGACCTTTATCAAAATTAATTTTTAAAACAAGGTAAAAAAGTCCATTACGCATCAAGTAATCAGTAATATAATACATCAGCTGCCTCTATAATACATTAACTGCCTGCAAGCAGTTAACTGCCATTAGGATACACATTTCAGCACAGAAGATAATAGATTTTATCACACCAAATCAGCAATGTAGTCAACAGGAACATATAATACAAAGAATAACTTTGCACTTTGCAGTTACTTGAAAGTGGATGTAAAATGTGGTATTATTTGGGAGCCCGTGAAGTGACTGCATAGAGTGCAAAACAATAAAGTCATGTCCAGTATATATATTCTGGAGTATTTTTAGCCAACAGACAGGAATTGCTGAGGAAATTAACTCATATAAGCTGTAAAAAGACTAGTCAATTTTGCAGTTTTCTTACATCTTGTTGTGACTTATAAAAACTCACAACTAGTGTAATAAACTGCAGAAACTTAGGAGGAAAATTATTTCAAGACAGAATACCTACCGGTCTGGTTGTACTGTATCCAGCAGTTCCTGTGCTTGAAATTCCAGTTGCAGGTGGAGGCTGATTACGAACTGGAACAGATGTTAGAGATTGCTGACTTAGAATATATCAATATTGTATTTCAAAATACTTCTTTCTGTATCATAATTAGTACAAAGCATGTATCTGTATTACCTAAGTTATCTTTTCTTTGTGTTCCAGGACTTTTTTGTGCTTTGAAGCATGGAAAAAAAATAGATTATCTGTTAGATAAGCTACTAATGGATATTATATGGCAATGGTACATTATCACTAATGGAAATGGGAGCAAAAAGACATTAGTGACTTTTTAAAAAGTTGTTATGTATTAAAGTCTACCCATCAGCTAAGCTGTTACTCTAGCACATTCTTATCCCATGGCACACATGAAGCAATTTGACCCTTCTAATTACAAATTAAGTCAAATCACCTCCTATTTGTTGCAAGCTAAAGACACCCACTTGTACAGGTACCCTGTGTTCTCAATCATGCTAGAAGTTTTGTTTTCTTTTGTAGTATATTCTGCAAATATTCTAACAGGAGTGTTTAAAACACAAAGAGGTTATGTAACATGCTGATTCAAAAAATCATGTGATCAGAAGAGTACATCTGTAATTATATGGTTCAGCAATCTACAGGGTCTACACCAAAGTTTCTGAACCTACTCTCTTTGTTTATGAGATAAATAAATTACAGCACCAACCTCAACATTTACATGCTGATGCTAATGACAACCTTGTATGCAACATTCGAGTTGTGAAGTGCAAGAGATGAAAAATTACCTTTAGCTCAGACAAGTACACAATTTCTAATAGGCAAAGAGGTTTAGGATTCTGGCTTGTGTTTCTGTTGCCTATTTCCCAGGAAGGTAAAATCACTGTGTCAGTTACAATAACTGGAAGGAATACTCTGTGGTACATAAGATACTTAGTTTATCAAATTGGCTTCCAGTTGTCAGACGACCTTGCTTTCTTAGAACCGGTTAGAATGGGTTTCTGGTTACAACTCTCCATAATGCAACTCATACCCTGAGCAACCTGGCACTACTTTACTTTGAGCAAGAGATTGGACTAGAGGTCCCTTCCAACCTGACTATCACTATCACTATATAGTGATTTTGCCAATTTAGAAAAATGAACCAATAATATAGTCAAAACTAATTGAAGTATACAGGAGGAGATCTTCACTGTGACTATATTAGGACTTTTATTGTCATACCTACATTTGCTACAAAGGGACACATTCATGAGGGGATAGGAAAAAACCCCAAAACGTGCCTCTCCTGGCATAGCTAAAACAGGACCCATTCAGCACTATACACACATACTCCAACTAGAATAATACAAGAGAAATGCTTCTCATAAATGCATGTCACACACGTTTAGGTATCAGAATCAAAATACCTACACTGTGCTCTTTAGAAAAAGACAAAATATTAAATTATAGGCTAAATTACTTAAATGGAAGTTTATCTCCCAAAAATATATGAACAAATGTAGTTCTTTATGAAAAATTAGGCTTCCTAGATTCCTGATTTAGTTACAGGTATAGTATTTACTGTAGCAATCAGTCAGCTACAGCTTCCTCTGAATCTGCCTTGAAAGCATTCTTCTTGATTAGCACAGTCTAAGTTTTTACTTCATATTTTATAAATGAAGACTGCCTTCTATAACTTCACACCACCACTGAAAAACAGAAAGCAACTTGGCTGTCTGAAAACTATGTTAAATAAAAGAAGAAAGATCCTACACAAGAAATACCTTAATGAATCCACTTTTAGTATCACAAGGGCAATAATATTACTCAGGTATTAAATTAGAAATCCATTTCTATAATACAAAAATTGTTATGTTACCTTCTACTTCTCTCCTAGCTACCCCAGGACTGGGAGGAGCTCCAAGACCTTTTCAGAGAAAGAAGAGAAGCTGTACATTGCATAAGAAAAGCAGTAGACTGAGAAAGTAAAACCAGAAAGAACACTGCCACAAGACAGCTTCACATAATTTTTAAATGGTCTAGCTAGATTGTAATTACTTGTAGGAGATAACTGTTTGTAGCAGCATGGGGAAACCAGACTGATAGGAATTAGAGATCAGCAAGTACAATCATGTTTAGAAACATGCTGTTATTTCAATTTCACATTACAGTTGAAAGAGAATTTCATTTCTTCATTATTCACTCTCCATAAACTTTTGTAAATTGAGAATGATATTAAATGTCAGTCTTGAAACTCTTCTAAAGCAGAGCACAGACCTATACTCAAAACACTTGAAAATAAGCAGGTACCTCAGTTATACCCTGCAACATCAAGTCTGCTTCCTGTAATTTAGGAGAATACTACATAGTATGTTTCTGCCAAGACTACATTTGAGTAAATAATTTTATGGAAGAAATAAGTTTCCCACTTTATATAATTTACTGTATCCTACAGAATTGTATTATTAAGTTATCTCCAAGCAGCACTCTGTACTTGGGAAAGCTGTATCAGCTGGTGCACAGTAGATGTTACAGTTCAGATTGAGAGAAAGAAGATTTTCAATCATGCATAACCATGCTGAATTACTTCTGCAATATGATCAAGCATATACTGGGTCCATAAAACTGTATGGTAAAAACATGTCAGGACATAGATAACACTAGATGGTATGCAAGGAGAAATCCTTAAGGCATGCGTATAGGAAAAAGTAACAGTAATATCTGGCAACTGTGGAGTGGCTCAAGTACAGAGGAAGAAAAGGGAGCCAGTGTTCAAGCCTACCTTAAAAGCAACTTTTGCCTTAGCGATGACACAGCCTCATGCTTTCTCATCATGTGCCAATGTGTGGTATCTGCTCAGGAGCTCTCTATGATCTGGAAAGAGTGCTGTGAATTTTGTCAGATATGGGTGGAGGCGTCACTCAGAGTAGGAAGAGTGAAGGTTGCAGATGAGGCTGGTATGTGATTATCTCCAGAGATGTCAGATCTCTGGTTTTGCTGAACATCTGGTTCAAAGATGTTAAATACTAAGCATATGTTATATATTCTGGGTGGGTTCCAGGCTCTGCCAATTAACATCAGATTTCCATTGCAAAAATTTCTGACAGTGAACTTCTCTGTGAGAGAAGCAGCACTGAGGAGGGATGAACAGAGACTGTTTGTAAGGAGGGGGCACAGGAGGAGAGCACTGCCTGAGAACATTTCATTGCTTTCAGGTGCTAGCTCTGCCCTTCTCCCATGCAACCCAGAGGAACCCTGGGGGAGAAAAGGCAGTGGTAACTCCTAGGCTACGAGAAGAATACCTGCTAACTGGAGGAAAATAAAGGGAGGTGGAGAGCAGCATATAGGACACTCCTCTAAACCTCTGTGGTTACAGAAACATAAAGCTAACTGTTCACCTCAGAGTATTAATGGAAATGACCACAATAAAACCTCTCCAAGAGCAGAAAACTAGCCCGTTCATTTCACAGTTCTTCTGCACTTTCACCTCCCAAAGCTCAACTCGGCCCATACTTTGAATAGGTATTTTCAGGATGCTCTTGCATAAACCAAGATTTGCTTAACAAGAGGATCAATAAAGTCAACTCCTTTCAGGAGAAGGAAGGCAGAGAACCTGTTTGACATAGACATGTTCCTGTGCTGGTGCACCATACAGAGGAAGGCTTTGTGCATGAGGATTTTAAAAGGTTTTGCAAATTTTAAAATATTCATTATATGGGAGAGAAAAAGCGTAAAGGTCAAATCCCCCAAATTACATTCACTAATAATAATCTTCAACAGTGATAAAGAAAATTATAGTGCTGTGATAATGCTATCATAATTGGCATTATAGAAAGATTTTATTCTTAAGGACAGTGAAAAATGTACATCTGAATCTGAAACATATTTTTGAGTATTACTTTAAACTGTTACTATAGTCTGTACGTAGCTTGAAATCTCCACTGTAGTTTGAAACAGTATTTTGCAAGTAAAGATATCACAGACTTGTTTTAAATAGTATTTTAAGGAAAGGGGTGGGATTCATATGGAAACAACCCGTAACTTATGCCCTGACATCTTTCTGACTGCATGTTTTCCAAAGACTACATTTACACATTAGCTTAATGGAAAATAAAGCAAACCCAACTTCTCATAAAGTAAAATGTGCATATATGCACACACATGCATATGTGTGTGTGTATATATATATATATATATATAAAATCTAGGCCACTTCACTACATTTGAACAATGCATTTATTGTTTTAGGATTAAAGCTTCTTGTTTCCTTCATTAGTGAACATTCCTTCTTGAGCAAGGAAAGAAGAAAGGTGCTCTTTCCCATATTTAAAAAACCACAACAAAACAACAGAAGAAGCTTTTTCAAAATGACTGCCATATCCTAATGCACCCAAACAACCTGAACTCTGCTTGGAAAAAAAAGAAAAAAAAAAAGCAGCAAGCTACAGGGGAAAAATAAAAATAAAGATCTCAAACAGTTCTTGCAAGGCTGTTTAATCTGTGACTATAAATATCAGTGTAAAGTAGTAAGTACTTGCTGCTTGGGTGCATGTATTTTCATAGCTTAACTTTCTTGAATTTCTTTTAATGTCAAAATTGTTACTGTATTTTCTAGGTTTATTTTATTTATTTGGAGGATAATCACAGTGAAAATGTAATGCATTTTACCCAAATTATTGCATATACTGAAAATACTGTGCATTCTCTCAATCTTAACCCTGTTTTAACAGTTTAAACCAGTGATAAAAAGACAGCTATAAGCCTTTCCTACATTAATCAGGAAAAGTCTGACATATTAAAGGAAAAAACCTCAAAACAAATGTTATTTCTAAACTTCACGTAATTGAAAATTAGCAGCCTTTATAATTTTGAATGTTCTGTAAGAATTTACTCTGTAACGTATTAAAAAAAATCTTGGGTAAACAGGGTGCAACATTTTAATTTTTAGCAATAAAAAACCTGAGAACTTATGAAATTCTTAGTGGAAATCTTTCGTATTAGCAGGCAAAAAGTCTACACTTTGCAAACCCCCGCACTGAGTACACAGACTTGTTTCCTTGAATTTCAAGTTACTTCTGATGTAAAATATGACCAAACTCTAAAAAAAAAAATCTTAGATGCCCAAATCCTGGTCCCACCTTCAAAGTATACTGAGCCATTAGAAGAAATGTTATGGGCACTGAAGGGAGTGAAGCACTCAGAAAATAATGTTAAAATACATGAGCAAAAACCAAAAAGTAACATTCAAAATGCACAACACTTTAAAGACATTATCAATGTCACTTTGGACGTGCTACAGAAGCCCAAAACCAACATCTGATACACTTATACAGTACACAGGGATATTTTCACAGTGCTTTAGGAGCCTTCATTCAAGGTAAGAGAAACAGATGCCATTTCCCCAAGCATAGTAACACACTGACATTTATACTGCTTCCAGTCCTGTGCTAGCTTGCTCAGTGCTGAGCTCAGGTACCACTGAAAAGCAAAGCATTATGCCTTACAAAGGTATGCCATGAGTGGAAAATGAAGAGGATAGAAAAAGTGGGATGAGCTTTAGGTCAGAGTAATATATGAAAAAAAATAAATATACTGCAATCTCTTTGTAGTATGTAGATTGCATAATAATTATGATTAGATAAAACGCCAGTTAAAATGCTTTGTGGAAAGCTATGTTGAAAAAGAGGGTAAGAAAGGTGGCCAGGCTTTGCACAGTTGAGAAAAACTAAGCAAACAGGATTATGTCAGTGCACATAAAGCTATATAGGACTGAAGTAGTACAATTAATTAAATCTCACGTATGTTATGCATTTCATATAAACTGGCTTTTTTCCAAAACTTAAGCATTTTAACTAATTTGAAATATTATGCCTTTGGCATAATAACCTTCTCCCCTCGGCTGAATCTAAGAGCCATGCACATCTCCACTTGACATCAGAATAAGTTAGCTGATATTTATATACTATGTAAAATATACTTATTTCCTAAGATTGCTCAAAACTCTTGAATTATTTTCTCAAAAAACCCCTCTTTTCTGCCAACTGAGTGGCAGTGTCTGAAAAGCCATTAAGAAAGTATTTCAGAGCCACTAACTATTCTCACTCTATCCCATATAGTAATGAGCTGATTTGAGTCCAAACAGGACAGCTCAACTATGAAGTGTGTGACAAAGAAGGACAAAGATTAGTGTCAGGAAGAAGCACTTCTGAGAACATGTGAATCGCTATTACAGGCAAAACAATAACAAGCTGGAAAAAAACAAAACTAGCCTGAAGGGTTGATAAGGCCCTCAGCATTATCAAAAGGGAAGGAATTAGGGGAGAATTCTTTTAGGATTTCGTTACTTTGTAAAGAGCTGTAGCTCTCCAGTGCCTTCAAAGTAACTGAATAAATTCCTTTGCTAAGCTTGTGTTTCTGAAGTACATGCTAGTTCCAAGAGCTATGGAGGATGTTTCATGTCCTTAGGAAGGGCTGAGGAGCACACTTCAGACTTGGAAACAGAAAATAAACTACCCATATGTCAGTGTTCACCTTAGAGACAAATATAGCTCAGTGATTTGGAGCTGTTAACTGGTGATCATCCAGAGGAAACTGGGCCAGGCCAGCAGTAGTTTCAACAATTAATGAATGGATAATCACTGCAAGTAGCTACAATCAAAATCCATTTTACAATGCTCCTTGTCATGGACTGTGAGGAAAAAAGCTAGCCTTTTCACAAGTAAAGACAAGCTTCCACTTTCACAGAAAAGTTAGCTGGGTATATGTTGACCAGGACAAAGTAATAAAAATCTGGAAGAACTTTAATCTCTCTGGCTATAATGTACCAGCTTCTGGTGAAATATTTTTTTACTATACAGTTAAATGTAATTCAGAGGGGAATACAAACCCTGAGAAAGAAGTTACATTAACATTCAATAATTACCCATTTTTATACTTTGGGACATCACCATATTAAGTATTGTCACAACAGACCACCATAGTAGTTTTGCTATGTAGTCATACCAAAAACAATTAAAATCATTACCTCCAAATTCTTTTCTAGCAGGTGCAGGACTCCTACCGCCTTACAGTATTTAAGAAATGAATGCAGCAATAATGAAAAATACCAGTACAGTAAGAGGAAAGAAAAAGAATGAGAAAGTTAAAAATGACAAGGGTCAGTTTGTTATTAACTATGTTGCCCATATGCTTCTGAACATCCAGTTTCTCTTAGTCCTCAATCGTTTACATTTTCAGATGATCCAGATGAAATCTACATTAAAAACTTGGACATGATAAAATGTATACATACTGATGCCAAAATTAAAGGAATATAAATCAATGAATGCACAAGATTACTCATCTTTCATTTTAAAAATGAAGATGCCCTAAAAATGAAAATGTTGTGTAAACACTGTTGTAGGAATCCCACATTTTTAAGCTTTAAAATAAATTCATAAAAATTTTAAAACATTCACTAAGCAAAGACAGTAATATTTAAATGGTACTGAAAAATGCTGTTATTTCCCATGCTGTTATTGCTATTAAATGTACCAACTAAACATTTTAGTGAAAACTGGTACATTCCACTGAGCCCTAAACCACAATATAATATGTAGTTTGGGTGTGGACTTCAAAGTTCATCTCACAGACTTGAGACAAAATATTCCTGACCACCTGATGTATGTCACCACATTACCTGATGGTGGAGGTGGCCTCTGTGGTGGAGCGGGGCGTGCAGGAGGAGCAATGGGGCGAGGTGGTGGAGGACGCTTGGGCTCCAAGCTCTGAGAAGACTCTTTCTGCTGGGTACCAAGCTGAAATTCAGCTGAAGAACATGACAGAAAACAATGCAAAAATTAATCCCTTGCACATTCTAATCACAGTAAAGCTCTTCTAATAGCAAGTTATTTTCACAGAGAGGACAGTCTGTCCCCAGCCCTGGGAACAAGAATACAGAAGTTTTTGAGAGAGGAAAAACAAGAGGAATCAACCAATAGTGAAAAGCAGCAGATTTCCTAAATAACGATTTTTGTCTCATATGCTTTAATCAGTATATGCTTTTCATTCAATTCTAAACATTCTTACAAATAGCAGAGTTCCAAATTTTGATTTTGACACTTATCTGTGAACTAAGGGCTTTGGAAAAAAATGATCCAAGGGAAATTCTGAAGGCATTTTAGCAGTCTTTGTAAAGTAACTCCAAAGTAAATCTAAAGCCATTCCAAACAGTGTAATTCTAAACATCCACTTTGTCACTAAAATAAAGTTGTCTTTAAACAAAAGCTTTCCTATTCCATTTCATACAGCCAATTTACAAATCTACTGATTACAATTTACATATTACAGCTGATAGGAGCTTTAATTGAAATGGGCTGTATTTGAAGAGTGACTAAAGCGAACTAGGATTATGCTGACATACTGCATCAGAATTTTTGAACAGAGGTTTCAAACTAATCAACTTAGAAAGCCTATTAATCACGTAACTTTTTGAGATGTCTCTTTCAGGGTGAAATGCTAAAGAACAACAGCAAGTTAGGTAGTTTGCAGCAGCATAGATCCATGGACAGTGTCCTAAGTATGACTCAGGAAACAAAGCTCTTCCACTGTCCATTAGGAAAACCTAGACCCAAAGAATGAGGTAACTTGCCCAAGGCCACTTATGCATAATATGCTAATGACAAGAATAGCCTTTTATATTCATCTAAAAGCTCTATTAAAATAATCTATAAGCTAGTATTCTACCACTGGGCCATACAGCTGCCAGATTGTATAGTAGTAATAGAGGCAGTCGACCATGGTAGTACGCACTGTGTGTGGAAACAGGCGGTCCAGGAGTTTTTGTGGGTGCTCTGCTCGGTCTTACTGGGAGTGTAGGTCCATCTGAGAGCGTAGGGGATTGACAGGGGCTGGAACGCGGTGAAGAGCTTGGGGAGGTTCCAAGACCAGAGCTGGAAGTTGGCTGTAGATGCTGTGGAAGGATTTCTTCTACTTCAGCACTGTAGTCATCAATGTCTCCTAAATAATAAACCCCACCCCAAAAAAGAAAAAGCATGCAAAATAAAGGGAACAATAGTTACTGGTTTTAAAAAGTGGGGAAATTATAAACAGGTTCTGGGTATGGGATTTTCTGCAAAAAGCCCTCAAGTTCCAAGGAATTAGCTCAACAACCAAAGTATGATTCTTGCATCATAAAATTACACATGAAAAATGCATATGTATTCAAACTAGTTGAAAATACTCCAAATGCACAATATATATTACAGATATATATTATAGATAAATATAATAGTGTAGCAACTGTAATGTTGCTTAATCTAAGAAACAATTGGCTTTACAAAGGTGACCTTTGCAAAAATTATTTCCCTGGTTTGCAATCACTCATTCTTCAGAAGGCTGCACAGGGGATTTCAAGATATCTGCTAATTGTAATACCTTCTGTTTAAAAAGGCAGAATGATGTTTTTAAAAAAGGTTCAACTTGAGTGTTGAAATGCTGGGGTTTCAAACCCAAGCCCCAAATTAAGGTTGACATATGGGTGATTCCCACAGCCCTTCACAAAGGGGTGGTGAGTTTGCCTTTAGGCCATTAGGTAAATGAGCCCCAGGTGTCCCACAGTAAGTAAACAAAGGTCAGTGTCCCACTCAGGGATAAAAGCTGGAACCACCTGCAGGAATGGGCAGTGTCCGTGTGTGAGGAGGATGCACTTTGCAGAGTTTCCTGTTGGGGAAGGACCTCCTGCCTCCCTGGAACTAGGCTCCAGTCCGGTCTGGCCTTTGTAAACGTGGGCTGTGTAGAGATTCAGTATGTGGCTTCCTTGGTCTTATGTGTTTGGCTTATTGACTCAGTTGTCTCCTGTCCTTTCTATGAGAGACTGCATTTCACCATTTATTCTACCCATTGTTGGTCATGCGGTGTTGTTGCTGGGGTCAGTGGGATTGATATCAATTATGTATAATATGACTGACTCGTTTGTACCCCAAGTGATCACTGATGTACTGACCCTTTCTTATCAAATACAATTTGGTTATTGGTTCATCTTTATGTTGGCTGTGTCCTTTATGCTAGGCCTGATAATTGGCAAAACAGGTGTGCCTTTAAAAAGTAAATTGTCAATTTAGAATATGTTTATGTTGATATTCAAAATTCCTAAAATAGACAATTATCCCATCACACTCCAATAAGACTATAGTAAGCCTTTCTTCCACAACTTCTAGGCTTCTCTTTCTTCAGGTACATGAAGGACACACAATGTTCTACAGAAGTTCCAGCTTCAACTCTCAGCAGTGACAGAGTAACCAGGCTGCTAATTCAATACTAGCTCTTGATCTAAGAGTCTTGTGAGATTTGAGAGATCACATTTTAAGGGAATCATACCACTTCATGTAGGACTATTAATAAAATCTACCAATCATACAGGCATCTAAAATGTTAAAGTCCTATTTCCTACCTGCGTTGGAAAATGGATGAAGTATCTTATGACACCAAGACTAATGCAAATTCCAGCTTTTCATACAGATTTCCCATATCTGTACACTTACCAAAACATATCTTCCTTTATGAAATACCTGTACAAAAAAAATCTTAGTCTACTGTTTCCAATACACAAAGCTGCCATCTCTTTTCTTGAAGCTTTTGCAACATAATGTTTGCCACTAAGGAACCTGGATAGAAATTCAAAGCAAATGAACTACTCAAACTTAGAATCAATCAATATAGACACAATGACTATATCTAAAAAGTATATCTGTTCAAGAAATGGCAAAAACCTGACCCTGTAGAATACATATGGAAATGCAATACATGCAGGAAGAATCAGCAGGTAAGCTGTCTGTGTGGGTTTTGCAGCTGTTTGAAAAACAGCTGTTTTACTTGCTAAGAATATAAGAATAAATTTTAACGTAGAGAAGAGAGTGAAGCAGACCTTTCATAAAAATAAATTAATAGATCAAAAAATGAGCTGTGACGAAGTACATCGATTAGACATGTACAAATAAAGAAAAGCAAAAAGGCAGAAGCACAACTGCTGCAACAGTAGTATTCAGCAACTTGAGGATTCCACTAGAAAAGTATAACATTAAAAGATACAAAAAGCCTGCAGAGAAAAACCAAAACTGACAAAAACCAGGGAACCAGAAAACAGCAATTCATCAGTGCTGAAGATCAGCCTGTTCCAAAGAGCAAGAGAGGCTGAAGGTTTCCTTGCCGGACTCATATTTGCCTCCTTGTCAAAGGCTCACCATGTGTCTTCTTGGGGGTGGTAAGCAAATCAGTGCTTAGCATGGGAGATCATTAGTCTTATTAATCTATTACATGTATTGGCAAAAAAATAATTGCTTTGCACTCTGCAGTAGTGTATATCCTGGTTATAGGATATCTCCACAAACAGTAAAATTTGCCTGAATTAAGTGCCCCTGAGAGGGTAGGTCACAGGATAAACTGAGAAGAATAAAGAGAATGTCAGCAAATTAGTAAAAAACCTAGAGATACAGTGCAAACTGACACTGCTCAACAAGTTGTCAAGATACTGTTGGAAATAAAGAGATTTCTAATTTATCTGTTTTAGGTGGGCATAAACTTCTTAAAGTATTGATATATGCATTAAATTAACCACATTATTTAAGACTGTAAGCATTTCAATCCAAGGAATACTTTATTTCAACAAACCTTCCATATCATAGTCTGCAGTAACCTCAGCATCTTCACAAAGCAAAGTGGAGCTTGTTGATGAAGGCAGCCCAATATTAATCTTCTCTAGATTCATTTCATCTTCCAAACTTCTGATCCAATCAGGATTTTTCAAGCTTATGTTTATAATTCTTCCTAGTAGCTGAATTTCCAAAAAGGTATGCACAAACAGAAATTGTTAAAAGCAGAAATATTAAAGCTCAGCATTCTAGATTTAAAAAGAAAAAAAATTTAAAATTACTGAAAATATCACAAATAAGGTTATCAGAATTTCTGGGATGAAACAATTACAATGGAATGTCACAAGAATAATTATGCTTTTCACTTCATTTTGATAATTAAATGCATTCGTGTAGTTTAAACTATTTAATATTTTTCTAAAGAAAAACTAAGAACTTGTCTTGTAAGATTTTCTTTTCAGTTAACAGAAAGCTTCTGGTTTCTTTGTTCCTACAGAAATACTAGTCTTTGTAAAGAAAAACAGACCTGCTTATCAACTATTAAAGTTGCTATCAATTATTACAGCCATTTTTAGAGACTGATAAAACAGCAGGCCTTCATTCTGCAAACTGACACATGACACTGAGCTCTACCCTGCATGGACTGTCAGTAAAACTCATCAGATGCAAGGATCCATCTGCAAACACCACACTTAGAGAATCTAAGTTTTAACAGGAACATAGAGCAGTAAAAATCTGAAGATGAAGATTAGATTTTTTATAGATATTAAATATTGGCCCTACAGAAGTCAGTGAGAAATGAAATTTTGACATTTTAAAGTAATTGCAGTCCAGGAGTGCTGTATTTTAAATAATTGCTGGCTATAAATATGATAAACTGGCTCATACTACAAACTCAAGACAAAACCTCTGCTCTCTAAATGATTTAAAAAAAATTAAAAATCCTTCATTTGATGAAGATGCCTCTCAATATGGGCTCTTCATTTCTCTAACAGTCCTCCTGCTAAAAAGAAATTGTTTGGTACTTCTCTCAGCTGGCTTTCAAAACTCAACATAATGCAATGTGGATATCAAAAGTAAAAAAACAAAGATTAGATGCAACAGTCTAGTATGGATCATGAAAGACTTTTAGGAATTAAAAACAAGGAAACAAAAACCCCATCCCCCACAAGTATTCATTAAAAAATTGGATTTTCTCTTGCTATAAGCAAGTTCAGTAATTTTTACATTACCTCAGTACCATTCAAATTCATTACATTCAAAGCAGAGCTTCCTTCCAAAAATGTTACCCACATCTTGTCTTCCACGAACCTGCAAAGTTCATTGAAACAGTAATTAAAATACTTTATCCTACCTAATAAATTTTGAAGCCTCTTATCTTAAAGGTTTTTCAATGTTTCATTTGATGGAGAAGAATTTTTTAAATTCATTAAAATATATATAATTGGCTAACAAGCTTTAACTGAATGTATCCCTGCAACAAAAAAAAAAGAACGAGGTAAATATCACACAGCAAAGGCACTGTCCTCTTAAAAATGATGTGACTACAGTTACACACTCAGAAGTATTTGTGTGGCTACAGGTTAGATATTTGTATTAGGCGTTCCACGGTACATCACACTATGGACTTGTCTTCTGAAAACAAAACAACCAACCCTCACAAAACCTCAAACAAAATACCACAGCATTCAGAGTTCAAATAACAGCTTAGTGGAAATGAAACGTTCACAGGGATGCTATCATCTTCAGTTCATTTAAAACTACAAACCCAATTTTAGAGTACAAAATTTCTATAAAATTGTATCAATAACAAATTTTAATTATGATTTCTAACAAGGACAGTATGATACTTTATCGCAGAAATAAGAAGTATCTGGAAAAATTAAGTCTGAAAACTGAGACGCATACAGGTATAGAAAACTAATTTTCAACTGTAAAGACATTAAAGTTGAAATTTAAATGTTAAAAATCAAGCAGATCATAACTGAAATGCCTGCTAAGAAAGTAACTTTATTCAGGAAATAGGTGGGAACAACGAAGAGAGATATAGCTTAAAAAGTAAAAAGTCTTTTTAACCTTATAAGTATAACTTCGCCATAGGTTGCAAATTTTTGAAGAAGATCATCAATCAAGTTATCATCAAAATAGTTTTCTTCTGCTGAAGAACTTCTGATGGAGACCATTACAGTACCATCAGGTGGTCCTTGCATTGCAATCACCTCCTTATAAACTTTTTGTCTCTCTTCCGCTTCAATTTCAAATATATCGATGTCAATCAATGCAACCACAGGCCTTGAAAAAATATACACAAGAAAAACCTGTAAGCAGAGTATCTGAGCAACAAAATATGAGTATTAATTCTTCAGTGATTAGGAAGTAATGTATAAAACAAAACTGAAACCTATGATCAGATGTTTTCAGCTCTGCTCTTCCGTAGTGCAACAAAGTACCAGGATTCCACGTATAAGGGACATTACTGTCATCATGAAAACTAGCATTCAGAAGATCCAGGTCTTCAGCTACATTGAGTATTAATGAAAACAAAAGGGAAAAATACAGTGATTACAAGAATATGCTTTAAAAATTAAGATATGTAAAAAGATAAAAAAGAAAGTAAACCAAAACAGTGTTTTACAGAAGAAAAAAGAAGTTCTTTTTGAACTTTTGAAGTATCAGTAACTGGTATCTGACACTTGATCCTTCTGTTCCGCATTACTGTATTCACTGCAGGTGCTGTTATAAGCTTTCTGTCTCATACAAAGGCAGGGATAGAAGCTCAGAATCACTGGCACTGTGAATGTCACTAATCTGATTCTGTAAGCAACTTAAAAGGATATTTTAAACAGTTCAAGGAAGCACTCAAACCTGATCGGTCAAAAGGCCATTTTCTTCTTCTCCAAAGAATACGATCTGTCCATGCTGGTGTGCGACATTTTTCACTGGTGTCATAGTCATCAGAAAACAGATCATATTTGTATGTAGGCGCAAAATTTATTTTTCCTTCCAAAAATCCCCTAAAAATCTGTAAGAGACAAAGCAGTTATATGTCATGCCAGAAGACAGAAACAGATGGTAAACAGCTTGAAACTAATCAGAATTCTCTTTTCTAACAGTGAAAACCTGTATACATATTTCAGAAAAAAGGCATTTGATAATATGAATCCTTCTCCAAATTTTATCTGCTGAAAACATTCTACATTTACCACTAAGACTACATAATGACCCACATAGATTATCTTTAAACAGAAGTATGTCAACATTTATATCTTTAAACCCAGGCTCATGAACAACCTACTGTTCCTCCAGTGTCATTCAGAACTTGAGGTCATCCTGAACCCAGACGCTGCTCACAGCATTTTAATTAGTTCGTTAGTGTCTCGTGTCAGCAAAAGCTGTGAATGAAGGTTTATATTTTATGTACCTATCTGAACATGCAGAGCATTCCCCCAAATTGACACAAAATGCCCCACCAATAAAACAGGAGTTAAGTATAAAAAGAAAAAAGATAAATAGAGAATCCTTAATACATTCAATATGAACTGAAAGATTAGAGAGATAGTATCTCAAGCAAGTAGGAAAACAGAATAAAAGGAGATAACGTGTGAAATTATCTGCCAAGAGTACATACGGTATTTAGAGATAGAGTCAATTGAAATGAATCAAAAAATCCATTAGGTACTTCGCAACATAAACAGATACAGCCAGCTGACAAAAGACCCTAGAAGGCCAGGAGATTTGCTCACTCCTTAAGTGTTTAAACCAGACATAAGGTAAAATCCTTTAGTTAACCTAACCAGCTCCAGTCTTGGTTTAATCTTGGATGTGCTGTTTTACTTCACATCAGAAAGCTGTAAAATATAAATCTAACTTAGATCTTATAGTCAAGTCTGCATCAAATGACAGGTTAGCCTGCTTTTCTTCTTGGAAATATTCATTGAAATCCAGTCAATTTAAAAATCAGTGTCAGAAGATTTGCAACTTCTGAGATAATTTATTAATTTCTTTGCCTTCAGTAATTATTTGTTAACCTACTTTTATGAAGAAAATTGGTATGTAAATGCCTTTCCTGAACAGCCACATGCAACAACTCTCCCTAGCCAGCTGATATCCCTTGCTGCCCAGCCAGCCACTTCCAAATAACTGGATATTACTCCAACAGTGCAATACTAGCCCTTCTTCTCCCCAGCTAGGAGACTGTTTTGAGTCTTTTTTTGTATTCCGGTAGTTTCCATAGATCTTTCCAGCCCTATAACTGCTGTAAGTGTCTCCAAAGCCTCTATACCTCTCTTGTTTTGGTAAAATTAACAATTATCAAGTTAATTTTAATCAAATTTAAAAATATCAAATGCTTTGCCTCCTGTTCTGGTGCACAAGATACCAGCACAAATGGAAGAGTACTCTAATTCAGAAAAAAACCTGCTTATGATCAAAGTGCTGGCAAGTAGAAAAAATGGACAACAGAGGATTGTCTCTCATTGTACCATCTACAGCATTCCCACAAAGCTGGAAAGAAAGAATGTAACTTTCACAGAAAAATTTGATTTATTACAAATATTCCTTTAATTGCTGCCTCTCAAGAAACCCTAAAAGTCTAAAATCTGAAGCTTTCTTCAGACTTCATTATTCCATGCTCTTTTTCTTTGTAAGTAAAAAGGCTACCATTTGGACTACTCCTTTTTCCAACAGAATGACATAACAGCATTAGACCTATTACTGCAGCAATTTAAAGTAAACAGGAACATTACCAAAAGAACTGCTACAAATATTTTTTAAAATACTTGCACCTGATAAAAAGATAAGTATTGTAGTTAGTAAACTCCAACATGAAGTTCTAAAGAGATGATAGAGTTTCCTGTTTTTTCAGGAGAGAAAGAAAAACCTCACTCCTACAGCTACTCACTGCACTCGTATCATTGCCTCTTCAGGTCAGTTACAAGAAGTTATTTAATGTTGCTATGCCCCACCCTTCCATACCACTACCTGGACAAAAGTGACAGGTGAAATATGTTGAGGATACAGATTTACAGAAGCACCTCAGAAAATTGCTAAAGCCAAAAAGAAAAATAAAGTATTCTTAAGTGTGGTAACGTTTTCAAGATACCTGTCCAGAATTTTTCTGATTGATAAGTTGGTCTCCTGCTATAAGGGTATCCCAGTTCTGTTGTCGTATTAGGTCCTTAACCTCCTCATTTGGAATATCTATTCGATAATTAAAGTCACCACACCAAAAGATATAGTCATGGGAAAAGAGCATCCTTCCCTGTAAAACAGAAGCACACAATGAAGTTAAAAACAAGCAACAAATTTACTACTTCCAGGTGTAGAAGTTCAGTTTTTAACTGTAAAATATGCATCATTTCTAGCTGATGAGAACAACTGAAATACATGTTCATATTTAGTGTTCATATGGTTAGAAAAACATAGCCAACTGTATGGTATTCACACATACAGAACATGAAAGAAGTAGTAACATTTCTTATGTAGTCTGCATTTCTAAAGAAACATGAATCATCTGAACTGGATTCTAAAATTCTTTGTATTTCTACTCCTGTTTTAGAAGTCTGCTCTAACACGATGACTGCTACCTGTGTGACAAAGAGGTTACAAAGGAGAACAAAACACTACCCTGGGATCCTGTGCCACAATACCCTGACAAACTGCAAACCAATGGCTTTATTACTAGATTTAATTGAAGACTTTTCAGTTATATACAATTTTCATGGCTAGAGAGAGACAGAAGGACTCTGTTTGTTTAAACAAAGCCTAGGGTTTAAAGTGAGAACTTTCACTTCTCTCTTTGTTTTGAATTTTCCATTGCCTTTAAGTAAATCAAAGTAGATACACTGGCAGACTAAACCAGCAGCATTTAGGAAACTGTTTCTGGGGACCATAAGAACACAGTACTTTCAAGAAAAACTGAAACAGGACCATGGCCACAAATTTAGAAATTAAAAAACAATGTCAGGCTCCTGCACAGAACAAAGGACATTTTGACTACAAAATTTAAGACAGCTTTAAGTCTCAAGGAAGCATTTTGTTGCATTGATAAAATTATCAGGTATTTATTTGGTGTTTGATAATCACAGAATCATCCAGATCGGAAAAGACCTTGAAGATCATCTAATCCAACCATTAAATAATAAATAAATAATCCTTTATGAGAATATAGAAGAGAACTATACAATTGACAAAAATGAATAAATAAGTTAAAATGAGTCAGCAAAAAATCGTTCTTGTGTACTGAATATAGCGCTCTTTCCCATGGATTTTTTTCTCATAGTTGATTAACTCCAGCGCATACAAAAATTCTACTGCATGTCAGCAATCCATAAAATCTCCTTCCTATGCTAAAGCCTTGATGCCTAATGAAGGTGAATTCATCCTTCATCCTGTCTCTATCAGTCATTGCACTGGAAAGGTCTATTCTTTCTGCATCTATTTTAACAAAAATTGTGGGAACTTAATTATCTCTGAGACTTCTAACACAAAGAAATTTGATTTCCACCTGAATCTGGAAAGGGGAAAGAAAAACAAATAGAGCTTTTGGATGACACTGCTAGAGCTCAATGGAATTTGAACACTGTTGCTTACCATTGGAAAACCAAGCTTGCGAGCTATTTCTATGAAGTCTTCATTTCTCTCTTTAACTTGTGATTGCCCTGCAGCAAAATGACTGCAGACAAAGCAAAGACTGGATGTATGAAACAACATCCGAATTGCTACTGCACCTTTATTACCAGTGGCGCCTCCCATGCCAGTCTTTACAGTATCAACAGCAACATCCCTAAAAGAGTTAAACAACTATTAAACCTTGAAATACAATGGCACATACGTTAATGTCATACTCCGACACACTTAAAGCTGTTGTGTTGGTAAGAAAACATTTTCACATTGTTCTTTCATCAGCAAGGCCACTGGGCTATTTTAAGAAAATGGCAACAGCTACGGAGCAGGTAACAATATAACCCTTCAGCTTTTCAAGCTTTCTTGGCAACTGATGAGACATTTAAGAACTAAGATAAAAGAATTTAAGCGACTAGTTCTCCAGAAGATGGAACAGCTCTTTTAGAGCCCCATATGCTTCTTAGTACACTTGTATGTTAGCTTGCAATACAAAGCAAACTGAAGGTGACCCAGCTTGTGCCCAGCTGTGTGTTCACTGACCTGATAAAAGGAGCATGCTGGGGCCTGATGAACACAAAAAGGCAGACGCCCACCAACTGCTCAGAAGCCAGCAGCACATACTTGCAATCTCTTGATATAGTCTTCTGCAGTTCAGCAGCCCAGAGCTTCTGATTGGTTGTGCTAGCAGTGAGATTAAAACCACCAGTTTTAAAAGAAAACAAATTAGGCAAGTATCTAAACTGATGATCTAGCGGAATAAGCTTCATACAATAATCTTAACTAAACCTTGGGGTAGTAAACCAAAGCCAAGAATTGTGAATGGTGCTCAAATGCCTCCTAGCAGAGACACAGGCTACAGACTGCCATGATACTATAATTTCAAATTCAGCTTCATAAAACATTGTCTCACTTTTCTCAACACCACCACAATGTTAGAAGCCAGGGCTTCTGTATTTCTTAGGCTAGACTAGAGGAGCAAAACCTAAGAATTTTTCTACGGAGTTACTTCCTAGCCTAGAGCTCATTCAGTATTGGAAGACAGAGATATCCATGGTCTTAGATCAAGAAGAAACTTCTTTGGAGACCTAACAGACTATGGTTTTCAGAGCAACCACTGGAGATAAATGAAAAATATCAAATCTGGAAACAGTGTTAACTAGACATAGTGTGAAATTAGGGGGGTGATAAACTGCCACTTTGTCCTCAAAACAAAAGCCTGTGCAAAGGCTAACAGTGTTCAAGCTTGCTAAACACCAGAAAACATGCAAAACAGGCAGACAAAACAATGGACAAAAGTGAATACAATCCTAGGACTACACATAAAGACTTCAACACTGGTATCACCCACCATTGTTAAAAATGTATTTTCATAACCTACTCCACTAGGGGTGCAAAATCCAAACTCCACAATAATATACACATGTAATACATGGAATGACCACAAAGCCTGACAGTATGGAAGGAAGCCTTGCTTTATACAGATCAAAATCTGATGCAAGACACTATATAAAGGCATACCAACAATACATGCTTTTGGAAGGAATTTCACAGGACTTGCTGTTCCCAGCAGTGTGAAGGCACAGAGACTGCAGAACACTATGAGCATTGAAGGTAAATTCCCTCAAAGTGTTAAAGGAAGGAAAAAGTTGAGGGGCTGCTGAAGGTGCAATCCAAAATATGGTCAAGTACTGACTATTTGGATCCTTGAGATTACATTATACAGGATCTAAGTGATCACAGCTTTGCTAGAGAAAGCTGAGATGAAATCTGCAATCCTGGCACAGCAGAGAGAACTGGAATACAGTCAAAAATTAATCCAGACTAATCCCAACCATTACAAAACAGGAGAAAAAAAATTTAAATAACATTTTACTCGAGAAATGTGATTATCAGCTAAACCAGTACTGTATAGATTGTATCACCTACCTTGCATTCACAATGTTCCCTGCATTTAACTCCACCATTTCTTCAAATCCAATGGCAAATATATCTACAGGCTTGCTTTTGCGATCTGCATTTAAATATTAAGAAAACCATTTGTTGTTTATAATCGACTTAAGAACCCAAGACCTCATATATCTATTTTAATATTTATGATCTAATTACGAAAATCAGAGCTTTCAATAAAAAATTGACAGAATACAAGTCATACCTTGGAATTCATGAATACCAGCTAACTTTGGTGCATCTAGAAGCCAGTCAGTGAGGGTCTGATTTCTAAAGGCAATACTTCGAAACTGCTTCCCCCCATTGACGTTCCATGTTCCGACGCAGACTCTAATTTTTTTCGGTTTTGCATACTTATAAAAGTTTTCACACATACTCTTTAGCACTTTTACAGATGCTGCAAAAACATTTGAAAAGACATTATTTTTATATAGAATGTTTCTTCAGAAAACTTGGCAATGAGATATTTCCCTTAAAAAGATGGCAACAAATCCATGCACAGATATATAGAAAGTTAAACCGTGAAAGCAAGATGAATGCAGCTTTTCACAAGGGAAAGTACATTTGCAGACATTACTTGTCTGGGTAGGGTACTGACTGAATGAAAGACAGTAGTAATTTGCTTGAAGAAATATATATATATATATATATAAAAATAATATATGAAAGAAACATAATTTCTATGTTTTATAAATACCTGTCACTCACCCTTTCTATGAGTCTCTATGAAAACCATTCTTTTTCATACATGTCAACACCGATATCTACCTCATTTTCACAGACTACATTTATGAAATTCAATCTCCATTACAAAAACAACATACAAGTATGTTAATTTCTAGAAGTGTAAAAATTACTGATATACTACACTTACTAAAACAGATAAGGTACATTATTTTGTTATGCTAGAGTATGTCTGTTTAAGGCACAAATCTGAATTACTAGGTCAGTTGAATTCCTAAAATTATGATTTAGCAAGGAAAGTAGGATAGGATTCAAAACAATTCAACTCATTGCTCTGTCACACCAGCCTTTCTCTGTGCCTTGTTTCTATCTGCCAGATGGGAGAGAGTAATGACCCATCTGTAAAGGGCACTGTGAGAAACAAACAAAAAAAATGTTCTTCAATGGTCAGACACTAGAGAGAGATATTTTTAAAGTCCCTTCATAAATCAGCTACAAAATATACTCATACAAATATATTTCCTAATGCAAATGTACAGATCTGAATATTTTCTAAAGTTCCTTTCTTTTTTTTCCTTAATCGCAGTGGAATAAAAATTGCATCAGGTGTGAACAGTATTGTTCGCATTGTACTTCATTCAAAATAGGTAAATTAATATCACTTAGGTAGTCTCATGGTTAAGAGACTCCGTGACAATTGTATAAACAATATTAGAGGGAACTCTTCCTTTCACTGTGTGCTGTCTTGCAAAATGGTCGGCTACTGGGCACAATATTTTCATTCACATCCCCAAAATAGGATGATTCATGAGCTGTTGTTGTCTTTTTAGCTATTCTTTAAGCTTACCACCTTCAAATCTGCTACAGAATCTTGGCTACCCAATTAAAACAAAAATCAGAGATTCTTTAGCCCTCATGGTTTTGAAACAAACTAGAAAAATATTTTTTAAATAATATAATGTATTTGTTGTTTATGAACTCTTTCACTGCTGAACAAATAATATCCATATATGGGCTAAACACATGCAAAGGACAATGAACTGACCGGTGACTCCTTGGGGTACTGCAAGCAGATCATGCTTGGGGATATGATTTCTTTATCATAATCCAGGTAAATGAAGTCAAGAAAATAGCAAGGAGCCAACAGAATACTTTACACCTTCAGATGAGAGACTGAGTCTACTTCTGAATGTGTCTACACACTAGGTAACTGTCAAGTCAAGAAGTCCACCAAATGCCAGAAAAGCCTCCAAGTGTCAAGGACAGAAGCTACCCAAACACCTGACCACTGAAGAGACACCAATCCAAGAAAAGTTGTAGCCATGATATAAACAAGTACCCAAATTATCCAAAGGATTAGGTGAACCTGAGAAATCCATATTAGCATTACAAATAGCTTTGAAGATCTGCACCGATTAGCCTTTTTAGTACTCTGAGCAAGTTTAAAAGCAGAGTTTGGACTTTTATTCTCTCCAGTTCCTTCTTTTACTTATGCAAATTCAGCAATTTTCAGTTTAATTTTAAATAGTTACTCCAAATAGTTCATATTTGCTACCAAGCAGCTTTTAAGAAAAGCTGCAAAATTTAATTACTGCCTATTTAACTCCTGACATTGTCATGAATCCCTAATGTGAAAAATCTTACCAGGATAAAAATCTAACTTTAGAAGTGAACTGACAACATGCTTATTACAAACCTGAAATTCATACTTTTAAACCAGCAAGCTTTCTAAATTGTAAATTACTCTTTTTCTAAATTAGAATAAAGAAAATAAATAAAATTTTAATCTGCTTTCCAAAATACTGAGCCAATTGTTTTTCAGAGCTCCTGAGCCTCCTGCATACATTATCTTCCTACACATTTCTAGCTCTTTTATCTTTTCAACAAAATTATGTCTCACTCCACAATGTTAAAAATCCAATCAATTACATTTTCTGTTATTCTGAAGCAAAAAACTGCTGTTCGTACTAGGCAGGCAGATATGTGGAAATCAGTTCTACAAAAGGAGTATTAATTTAAAATTCTTGGTGGGATATTCTGTGCAACTGAACTTGATTGAACTATTTTACTACAACATCCAAATTACTGTAGATATGTTTCAATATATGCAATTTGTATTCAGATGATACCCACGGTGAAATGTTACATCAGGAAGTTATGACTCTTCATGAGTTATAAGCTAGGCTGATACAGTCTAGATGGTAACACCATAAATGACAATGTGACTGTTTATTCCATGAACAGTTTTTCACATTGACAAAATGCTAGTCAATCAGTTAATTTCAGATGTATGTTACCTGTAACTCAGATTTCATTATTTAAGTACTCAGTAAGAATTAAGCAGATACAGTAAAACATTAACAGAAAAAGCAAAGCTGAGACAAATGTAAAGGGAAAACACATTTAAAGCTCAAAAATACAGATTACTGTTGAAATGGTTTTCCAAGGGGTGGGAGGGGGAAGCTTTAAACACTTCAGATGTATTTGAACAACAATCTAGCCAACAACAAATCTTCACACTTTCTTTCAAGCATCCTACCGTCTCAATCTTCAGAACCTGGGGCTAGTGGCTACTCTCTGAGCACAGTGGTTCAGGGGATACTGCGCACAACTTCACTATTCTCTTAAAATGGGACACTCATCTGAACAATTAAGAGCTTCCTTGTTTCCTTCCTCCCTCCTCTCCCTTTGTCTTCCCAGATATTAAGAACGTAGTTTTTTCTTCTCACCCAGAAACTAAGCATCTGATCTGGTTTCACTGAACCTACTTCCAAGAGGTAGTACAATGAACTCTGATAAGGCAATAGCTCAGAAATGGCCATTTAAATTTTCCTCAACACATAGTAAAATCTGAACATATGAGCATTAGGAGTATTTTATTTTAAATAATAGTTTCTGGGAACAAGGAGATGATGAAGTGTTGCACAGCTAACAAATACAGCTCTTCCTTAAAAATATGGAAAATGTATAGATCACATCTTCCCAAATGGAGCAGCTTCGTGTAAAGAGCTTATATTACAATAAAAAGGAGAATTTCCACTAAGAATTCAAAAACTTTGAAAACAAAGTTCAAAGGCGTTATGTTGCTTATGTTTCTAACTTACAAAGATAATAACTATGAGTTTTCACAATATCTTAAATTGAAGAGACCTTTCATGTCATTTTTCTCTATCTGGCTCATCTCTACTCATTCTTATTAGTACATATTACTTCTTTATGTATTATGTCTTTCTTTGGTATTGCTGAATCCTCCAAAGCCAACCTCTCATATCTGAAACCCAACATCACACACGTTGGTCAAGATATTACTGCATAGTCTCAAAGTAGAAGATTAGGAGTTAATTACAGAGTTCCCTCTTCTGAGTTTCTCTTTACTGAAAGTTTTACCTAAATAGATGCTCTAATACTTTCATTTTGTGTCACGTGCAGTGGTTTTGACTACTTTTGTTCCACAAAACACAAGTGCCGGCATATTATTTCAGATTGTTCCAGTACAACGTTAACCTTTGCTGGGAGATATTACAAAACCAGTCCATCTCATTCAAGAACACAAGCAGGTAGAGCCTTCTAATGGCAAAAAGATGAAGTTATAAATTGTACTGAAGAATTTTACCTCTTATCCTAAACAAAACATTTAGACAAAAGAAAAATACAGAAGCTCTCAAACCAGATAAAAAAGCAAATTCCTCTACAGCTAGAATAAAGCATTTGCAAAAATAAAACCCAAATAATTGGTTGCCTCTTTTCATAACTCACACTCAAGCACAACTGCAACATTTTTCATCCCTTATATTTTCACTTTTCTTTTATTAAAGAGTTTTTCTTGGATTAAATGATTTTGGGGCACAGGAATGCCAGATCCAAACACTACTAGGAAAATGTGAGCCCACAACCAAGTATTATGCAAATAGGCACAAGAAAAAAGCCAGAGAAGAAAAATAGCTGCTCAGATATTTACAGCTTAATTTACTATACTATACCTGATTGTAAGGATTGCTCTGAAACTACGGATGCAGTAAGAAGGAAACAAGAAAAAAATTAGTCAAATAAGTAATTGGTTTTTAAAGTTTTCCAGCAATATGTGAGACAACATGCTGTAACACACATTTTATTACAGGTAATTTGCATCAGTTAAAGCACATCTTTTATGCTGCAAAATCTAAAAAGTTCCACAACAATATTAACAAATTCTCTTTTCTTGCTGTATTAGTAATGGATTTACATACAATGAAGTATCTTTCTAGTTCATTCACCACCTAGCAGACAGTGCAATGACATTATGTTCAGTGAAGAGGGATTAATGTTCCTCAGCTGACAGGAACTGCAAAAATTGAAAGAAGAGCTTGCATTCACAGAGAAAGTGAGAAGCAGCAAAAACTTTCAACTAATTTTGAGGTAAGGCTGATTTAGCAGGTTTCAGATACAGGAAAAGTTTCAATAGTATGAAATCTTGTGGTAAAGAACTGTGAGGAAAACAGTCTTTCAGGTTCCATATAGAAAATAGGTAAATACCCACAAGATGAAGAGTACAACTGGGCAAGAATTTTTTTTTCTTGTGCCACAGATTTGCACTGAAGTTTTGACACATTTTTCTCATTCTAGGTTGAGAAGTGTCCAAGAGAAGGGGGAGGGGGGCAGGGGAGAAAAGGAAAAATTAAGGATGTTGTTAAACCCTAAAAATGGCAATAACCTACCATTTGAGACACTCTTACCTGGGGTCTTGGAAAGAAGACTCAAATTTAAGTTCCTTCATTGCCCAAGAATTAGCTTCTCCATTTTTTATATCCCAGGAGAACACTCTAAACACAGCCCCACACCTGGCCTACTCACTATTTCCCTGCCCATCAGACCTGCAGAAGGATGGGACATCACTTTAGTCTGGGTGACCATGTAGGCTCCACCTGTCTTTGGGGATGCAGGATGCTGTGGTTCAGCTCTGATTAGGTGAACCACTGCCTTGTAACCAGGCCACCCAAGTCCCACATGGCTATTCTGCCTAAGTCGAGTTTCTCACTGAAATCTCTCTGATCTCGATGTACAATTTCACCCACAGCCTGACAAGCTTTTGTGATGTACACATTCCTGGGAAAGACTTCTCACAAAAAGACATTTTGTGATGGAAAATTTTTCATGAGGAATTTTCTGATGGCTCCTGTTATCTTAAATTTTCTTCCATTACCAAAAGTCCTTTTGTTCCTCAGTACCTTAGAAACCAAAATGAAGATAATTCCCAGCATTCTTCAGCTTGAGAAAAGAATAAATGCTTTCTATTTAGTTTAACACCATGGTGAGAATTTCTTCACTGACATGACAGATCAAATTAAGGAAGGCATTTAATAAACAAGAAAAACCCCTAATATTTTAATGAATCAGGATTTTCTTCTCCGAATTCAGCATGTAATTGTCATGATTAATACTTGCTATAAATGGATTTGAAGAACTGAACAGAACATATCTAACATGAATCTACAGTAAAGTTCTGACAAATACACTCCACAAACACTTACTTATTACACCACCAGACATCAACAAAATATAAACAGCAAAGAAATTACCGCTGCATGTTAGTTTGGTAATATTAGTAAAGCAGAAGTAACTTTCATATTTTAATAAGCCAACAGAACATAAAATAGCATTTATACTTTCCAATATTGCTTTGAAAACAGACTCCATACAGCTTTCTTACACCAAATAGTTATCAGACATTAAAATCCTGAAAGACACATACCGCGTAAACTGCTGGTGGTTAAGAGAGCCCGTGCTTTATCTGCTAAATCACTATTTAGGGTATTTCCCAATAACAAAACATCAATGGCCTCCTGCTTGGAGCTATCAAAAAAGTTATTTTGAATCGTTCTGGTCACAGAACGAGCACCATCCTTCAGCTTTCCAGCCTGTTAGGGAGGAACACGTATAAAATATTTTATGTTGGACACTGCTCACAATAACATTGGCAATATTCAGTAAAATATTTGTAAACTGCATTAATGATTTTAAAATCTAAGGCAATTTCCTTCTTCAAGTGTTAAATAAAGTTTTCTGAGCCTACTGTACTATGTGTGCTTTCCCCCCCAAATGCTAAGTAACACAATATTACCTTCAAGGCATATCTAACAACCAGATTATTCCAGTTTAAATTCTTTAAATTAGACAAAATACTGCAGGGAGGGGAATAATTTTTTTCCTAAACCCCTGGTCTTCAAAAATTAAATTGATACAGTGCCATGTTTTGACCATGATATGGGATTTTGGTTTTTTCCCCAAATAGTGAGAGATGAGCAAGCACTTGAGTCCAAATGTCATGATACGTGATTATGTATGTGTATGCACATATGAACATATTAGTTCAGAATTCACATTCTGAAATATCCATGTTAAAAAAAGAGATAGCTTCAACTTACTAAGACACCTTAACTTTTTAAAATAACATGCAAGTCTCATGCAGTATCCCAGAAGGAACATACACACTAATCTATAGCTACATACATACAAAGACACTGTCGTTGCACACACTGCACACAAGTGGCATGATTGAACAGTGCTCCAAAACAAGTGTCCAACTACCTGAACTATTAAACAAGAATCTCCAAGACATGTACTGCTACTACAGGTATTCCCTGTGGGTCAGACACCTAGAGGATAATATAATCAACATGTCATGCAGTCTCATATTCGATTCAAAAACCAGCAGTGTTAATCTGTCTACACAGCACTGACACTGACAGACACAAAGACATTTTCTTGATTACATGGTTTATTGTGTCCTGTGCAAACAAGTGTATTTTTGTCTGTGAGGTTTATGTAAACACATGCTATTGCACGGATACAAAATATAGACTGTATTACCATCCATCAGGGATGCTGCATGGTATTACATTATTATAAAAAATACTCTAAGTTTATAGCTTGCATTGTTCATAAAGGTCTCTTAAATGCATAAGAAGAAAAAGACAAAAGCTTAAGAAAACTTGCCCACCATCTATGAATTGTACTGCACAACAAGAAAGAAACTACTCTTGTTAAGGAGTAGTAGTAGTAAACTGGCACCATGATTTTTGGAAGACAATGTGGATGAGGTGTTGAGGAGCATACTGTTGCAATAGGATTTTAATAGGATGCCGCTCCTTTTCTGTCAGACAATGTATAACTTATGACATGATCCAAAAAACACACTCACCATTCATATATCAGGCAATTAATTGAAAGGAACCCAGAGAAAGCAAAAGAAAGAGTAGGTAAGGAGTTAGATGTAATGAGTATTACAATACTTTAAAAAGGTTTCTTTTTCAGTATAGAAATGTGTATTAACACTTTTAAGGTTAAAATATTTTTTCTCCTATACTGAATGTCCATATTCTTACTTCTAACTATTCTTGGACTTTGAAGAATCAAACTGACGAGCAAGAAATTTCAACCATCAAAGTTTTCATTTGAGAAATGACAATACAACTAACAACTAACAACTACACTGTAAAACATATTATCACAGTACTCAAAAATATACTGAGTAGTGACCTGGTCAGGTTTCACTGAAACAATGGCAAGTATTGTATGGTTTTGCAAGTATTAAAGATCCTCTTCAAATAGATGGACCTCTGTCAGGGATGCTATGTTTGATTTATGAGATGTGGTACTCATTAACAGTTGTACCAGGGCAGGGATCCTGTGTTATTATGGAGACAGAGTAAATGTACTCTGTGTTGTAACATTAAAAATAGAAGCATAAATACAGTAAATGCATTTTACAAAGTAGAAAATTTAAGTAGCCAAATGAATGGTAGAAAACTATTAATTTACAAAAAAAACACGTAAGGTTGAATGAGAAAGTCAGGAGAAGGGAAAACACCTCATAAAATACTTACTGTAGTTTTTTCCTAACGGTCTGGGTGACATTTTTTAAGAAAATAAAACTAAACATCTTCAACCAAATTCCACTCTATACTCAAATACAAGCAATTCCCAAATGAAAAGGTCTTCTATGAAAATGAAAATTCCCAAATGAAAACATCTTGTATGAACCAGTTAAGGGCAGAATAAGCAACAAGTCTATTTTACTTATTTTCCTTTTATGTAGCTTACTGCAATGCCTTGTACAGAGAACCACCCTGATATGGTTTGAATGAACAAGTGACGGAAAAACAAAACAGTTGACTATGAGTACGTAGTATATACTATGGAATGAGAAGCAGCACATTCTTGAATAAAAAGAACAGTATGAAAATAAATGCTTGAAGGAACTAAGAACAAAAATTGCTATGGTTCAACATTTGTTTGTCTTGACAGGTATCACCTGATAAGAGAGAGAATTATGGAGACAAAAAAAGCAGCAACATTGTTAGGAAAAAAAAAAAAGCCAGCATTAGAAAATCTGTACAACTCAGGCATCAACAAAGACAAAGCAAGTTGAAGAGAAACACAGCATTACACTGTCATGTAGTATGGAATTGTTACACAACATTAGAAAGCAAGGTAAAAACAGATTATTTTTTTTTCCCCAGTAATTGCAAAACTAAACAGAAATAGCTGGAGGAACATGCAAACAAAAACCACCCAGCTGCAACCTGTTTCTTTTTAACACTGTTAATAAACACTAAAAGTATGAACAACAACATCCAGCAAAACATATTTCAGAAGAAAGGAGACATAGTAAATGAAACAAACAATAGGAGGCAGAGGTACAGAGACAAAAATGAAAATATGCAAAGAAACTGAAGCTGATTTGAATATACATTTTTCTGAAATATGATCTAAAGAAAGAGGTTTTGAGCCTCATCTTTTACTACAGAATGGTGTTATCTGGGAGGCATAGGTATGGCTAAGAAAGGATGTACCGAAACAAGATCTCATTATCAACATAACCAAACTTTTTATATTTTTTTTTGTTTGGTTGGTTGTTTTTTTAGGATTACAGCAAAAGCACATTTTAAAAAAGAAAATCTCATAGTTGCTATATTATTGATAGAATTTTTTTAAATCCATACTGAATACTGCAAATTCTTAATAAAATGTACTTTACCTTAGCTTTTCCTTCAAGGGCTCCAGTTCCAGCATAAATTTTACTAACAGAATCACCATTCACTGACCACATGGATCGGAAAACTTCCTGAAAGCGAGTAACCAACTGAGGCTTCTCAGCTAGTCCTAATACCTCCAGCTGTTTTGTTAGCATCTGCAACAGTTGAAGACAGCATTTGCAAAAGAAAAACCTTTAAACATAGTTATTAAAAGGTACATCGTATTTTTTCAGCATATATGCATAAAACAAAAAAATCTTTGGTTTATACGCATCATTCTGAACAGACAGATACCACGTCACATTTGGAAGGCTGCAACGTGCATGTAACTAGCACCAGCATTTCATTTTCTTTTAAACATAGGCAGTAATATAGAAAAAGAATTATGTAATTGATATGTAAATATTTTCACCTAAAAATTCCCTAGTTACAAGGTAACCTATTTATGGTTCTCAAGTCTTCCTACTTACATAATTTAGAATTAGAGAAATTCATGTTCTTCCCGAAAAACTGTAATACCAAACACACTGACCTCTATTATCAAATGCAGCGGAGCTTTGCAATCAGTGAAACAGCAATGGCTTCTGTCATTCACTCTGGTTATATGCGTAACACATGGCAATCTTTACCCTTACAATCAATATGCCTGAAGTCAATGCATTTAAATTGTATACATATAATACATATAAATGTATTATTTTACATTTAAATACATTACTTAAATGTAGCATTATGCTAATGGATGTAAAATGGGACATTGTACCTTGTTTGAAATAGTGGTTTATGGAATCATAATTATTTTTAAAAAGTCAAGTAAGTTTCTAGCCTCTGTGGCTACCAACAGAATACTGAAAATAAATATCAAAAATTAAAACAAAAAAAAAAAAAGCTATTTTCAAGAGCTTTTTAAAATCCTTAAAACCTTGAGGTGTCCAACAGCAAGAAGGAGTCATCTAAGATGATGAACACAAAATGACATAAAGGCAAAATTCTGAAGGTTGGGCAGGTATTTACAAAAGTTACAAAAGGAAACTTGCAGACAAGTGAAGAAGCTTCAGAAATTGGGTGTTTCATCTTGTAATTTTAGGTGGTCATCCAGAGCTCAGTACTTGTTATATCAAGTATCTATGATGTTAAAAAAATTAAGAATTTAAATATCTCATTTAAATAGAACCTTAACATTAAGTAAGCAGCCATTGAGGATTTAGCATCTTCCTTTTTATTGACTGGTTTTATACTTTTAGCTCTCATATTTTAGCTGAAATCATAATTTAGGTCTCACCAAGGAAAAACTTGGCACATCTGGTCAAAAAAAAAAAAGTATTTAATCCTGTTCTTAAAAGGATCAGAAAGATAAAATAGAGCTGCAAAGTTAAGTTTGCCATGTAAGTTCTATACACATTAAGAGTGTATAAAGATTTGTTCTTATGCTATAGAAAGCCACTGTATTATCAGTAAAATACAAGAGGCAATGTTTCTCACAGTTCATTTAAGATAACCTAATTGCTTACTTCAAGCTTGCATTTCTATCTACAGTGAACTGTTAAACTGCAGGAAACAGATTTAGGACCAGAAAAGACTAAGGTAATCATTTCTCTCCCCCACAGCAAGGTCAATACAGGATGGACAGATATACAAACTACATAATGCAATACAATGCTATGAGATTTTCAAAGCCTGCTGCTACTCTTTTCAACATACAGTGAACTAAAGAAAAATAATTATTTTTCTTAATTTTAGTAATTAAAATGTGAGACCTCCTGTGGTAAATGCAGAGCTGAAACAATGGAGAAAAAAGGCATTAGATCTCACGAACTGTGTTGTATCTGCTACAGTATGTACTAATGTTGAATGTTAAGAGAACAATTTTCAGAGTATTTGCATGAGGGTAGACAGTTCACTACTCCCTTTGACTAAAACACCAGTGAACTGGCAACTGTGTTCACTTGATAAATGCATGCGTAGCAGGCCAATGGATTTTGCAGTTCTCACAGAAATTCCTCCTATAGATGCTAAATCAAGAGCATTTTAATTAAATACAATTCAGAAACCAAAAGAATCATTGTTTTACTTAGTCTGATGTTACCGCACCCACAACTTTTCCTTTTTAAACATGCAAATGTTTTTCAGAGCTACTCTTTTAGCCCAAGCAGTACAATTTTACTCCATCAATTCCTGTGAGGTTCATGTGTTCCAGCTCTACTGTATAGGCCTGGAGGCTAGAACCTTTATTTCAATATGCTGAAGCACAACCCTGCAGGAGGACTGAATCCCATGGTTAATTTTTAACTACTCGACTTGAGTGTGGCCAAAGCCTCAACCATGATATTGTCCCATGAATTCACAGCACAGCACTGTGAAAACAGGAATACGCACAGCACTGGCAGATGCTAAGAACAGTAATCCTACGTGCTGAAGAACTTAAATCTAATAGAGTAATTGTGAATGCAAGTGTTTTTGTGATGGACTATAACAGTACTACCTCTTCTAGAATTGCAAGCCTGAACCTTAACAGATGTAAGAAACTGACATCTAAAGAAGAATGAACATTTTTCATAATGCTGCATGACTACTGTTTAATTACAACTACTGCTCCTGTAACTATTAAGATCTGGATTGCTCCAAAACAAGAAAAGTATCATGCTATAAATCAAACTGCCATCTATGAAACCCTTTAACTCATCTTTCATAGGGAAGGTAATGCTACTTTTACAGCCTAATTGCTGCAAAAGCATCAGGAGTAGTTGTGTATCTGGACACTGTTTTTCCTACCTCTAAGCCAAAGAAAGCCTGCACGCTGTTTGTTCTATCCAGACAGTCCAAGCAGTTTGTTCTGACAGTACCGCTTTGAGATCTGTGCCAAGGACAATGAGAGACAGGGAGAGAAAACAACTGAAATAACTCATTTAACACACATATCACCAACAAAGACAGGGACATCAAGATCTGAACCAGAACAGTAAATCGGGGTATTGTCAGTGCAATGTTACTGTCACCGCAAGTATGTTTATAAATGCATCAGCAAGAGGGGTAGCTCCAATAACAGCAGTGAATTTTGCAGCAGTGTTCACTACATGAAACTAATCTATTTTCTGCAAATGACATGAGACTTTCTTCTTCAGTTTTTCTGAATTCTCCCTGCTTGCTTGCTTAAAATGCTATGCAGGATTAAGTCTTCTTTTCAAACAATCCAACTAACACACTTCCCAAAAATTACAGAGATAAATAATAACTCTTAGTTAAAACAAAAATGGAAAAAAAAAAAAAAATTAGGACAGTTCTTGGATTTGTTTAACTAAACTAAAAGTAACAAGAATTTGTGATAAAACTAAAGCCAATTTCAACCCCTCATTACTTTCCTCCCCAAATAAAAATGTAAAATAAGCCTCTCCTCCTTAGCTCGACAGATGCTCAAAGCACTCAAGCACTCTAGACTGCTCCCCTTTCTTTGAAAGAAGCTCATTAACTCATGCTATGAAGCTTTCAGAAGAATCATTCATGCCAGTCAACATCCTTGCTCTTGACTGGCTGAGCACCAAATTCTAATGGCTCTCCCAATGATACACACTTATTCCTTACCTTCATCATTCCCACTACACACTTTGTCCAATTAAGTCAGTAAGGCTTCATCACATTTACTTGGAGATCAAATCAAACTCTGGAAAGTTCTGAAGAACCTTCTCCAAGGATATTTTTTTCAGTATTTGATTTTAAATACAAAGCAACTTGCTATCTGTGTTAGACAAAACCACGACATTCTTCAAAGGAGATGGTCCATGAATTTATATTAACTTTTATTAATGCAATTCTTCAAGCTATAACAAGCCACACACTATTTTGCTTTTGTTCTGTTGTCAGTCTTTTAGATGGGTGATAATATTGTTTGAACCTCCATCAAGACCAAATAGTGTTCTCCCAACACAAAGTGTCACACCACTTTTAAAGCTTTCTGAAAAATGGTCAGTGACGTTTTGAGGTGGAGATGGAACCTAAACACCTTTCCACTAAATATAATCTTATTCAGGCCTACTTAAACCTGCCCCTGCGGGATTCAATCCCACAGATGGGTTAGAGCACAGAGTGGCACCGGAACCTTCTTCTCTCCCACTGCGCTTGAAGATGAAACCCCAATCCCCTCACTCAACAATTCTTTCTCATGGAGAACGTCATTCAACAGTTTGCTCTGGTATTAATTAAAATGAGGAAGGGTGTGGAAGGGAGAAGCGCAGGAATGTTGCCTATTTCTAGCCCTGCTTCCCTTTTCCTGCTGAGATAAGCACAGCCTTTGCTATAGGAAGATGGGTGGGGAAATAGGTACAGAAATACAACTACAGCAGGACTGGGAAGTACAGAGCAGGACAGAAAACATGCATCCCGTTCATACATTGTGGAGAACTGAATCTCTCAAATGGGGGATCCAGGTGCAGACAGATTTAGAAAAAGACTGCACCAAACATCAGCATTTACAACAGAAAATGGTATGTTCCATCGCTGAGGAAAATATGATTAAAATTATACAGGAAGATGGAAGAATATTCAGGAAGATGGAAAAATATTCACTCTTTGACCCCATGTGGGTACATCCAAGAAAAAGGACAACTGCCCATTTTCACCAAAATCATGAGGTCAAAGGCCTGAAATTAAGTCATGCCCCATCAATGTCTTAGAGACATTTTCCATTAAGATTTTTAGAGCATATTCAGAATGAGACAGAATTTTAATAGAGTAAAGTAAGTGACTTGTATTCCAGTCGTTAAGCATTATCATGGATACAATAAAAACACAGTAACGGAAGTAACATTTTTTTCTCTTGTTTTCTTGCTAAGGGGTGAGAAGCATCATGGAATCATAATTTAATTTGAAGAAATTTACAGAAGTTATACACACAAACCTTTTAACTTCCTTTCCATCAAAATAAAAAAATCCACACTCTAAGAATTTCTGGACTTGAGGTTTAAGCACACTATGTAGTTTTTCTGCTTTTCCACCTTTAACCATTTGATGATAGTCGAAGTTCACCATTTTGACATCAGCTGAATGTTCAGAAGCTTTCAAATGGCTCTGACATTGTAAAAGGAGAAGAAAAAAATATAAATATACCAATATCTGAACATATAGTCATATAAGCTAAATAAGAAGCTAAAAATATTTTTAAAGCTGTTTTATTAGCTATCTTGTTTATTACATGCCTTCTCTTAGGTAAAATGAAATCAATTTTATCGCTATTGTTCAACAAATCACTCAGAACTGATTCATATGTCACCTGTGTTTTTTCTTTTTCTTGTCTCACTCCAAGAGGTTTTTTTCTTCCTATATTAGGGGTCACCAAGACAGCCTACAGCCTCTTCTACTGCTAAAATGCTTCAATTTGCAAAGAGCTCTTTCCGTGAAAGCCCCTTTCACTAACAGTCACCATTTTAGACATACCTGCCAGCAACAGGGACTGAGTAAACAGTACTAAATACTACTAAAAAAACCAGACAAATTATTTAGGTTGATGTGGAGGGTGGCTTAAGCAAAACTTTCCCTAATATTCCCTGAAAAATCTTGAAGTGCTCACACAATCTTTGTTGGCAAAGCTATGATCTGCATCTGGGAACACTAATGTCTCATACCAGAATAGCTGGATACAGAAAAGGTACTAGTGAATGGCCTAAGATATTCAAAAATTATAATACAAAGGGAAAAGGAAAAGGGAAATAACAGATGGCTATTGACATGTTCTCTGGTTTCAGATAGAACTTCTCAAATTGTCAGTATTCATGGACTACAATGTGACAGTTATTTTTAACCTAACTGTGGGAATTCATGAAAATGGTCACTTAGAGTTAACATCTTCTAAACAAACATTTCTATTTAATCATGAAGCAGCTTTTATGTTTAAAATAATAATTCGTGATTTAAAAAAAATATTAAGGAATATATCCAGGAATTCCAAGGGCAAGATTTTTAAAAGAAACATCACAATATTAAGTACCATAAAGTATATTTTTTTATTCACCAATTTTGTAGAGCAAAAAAATATTTAATTTTAAAATAAGCCCTTAATAAGCATCAAATATGACAATAACTAAAAAATCTCTCAACATTGCCTATGTTGCTGTTAAAACTTTTCAGTGAAGTAACAAATCTGAACATAATCAAACACTAATTGCATATAGAGCTTTTAAAAATTCATTTCACATTATGTATCTTAAGCAGCATTTTTATGATAAATACAACATTAACCACAAGTGGTAGTTGCTCCAGAGCAGAGCATACCTGTTTCATTTTTCAAAGGCTATATGAAAGCTTCATCACAACCAAGCAAATTCCAAGGATATGTACAGTGAGAGAATTGTCATACTCACCTGAAATGCTTTGCTGAGCATGTGCTCCCCTTCTTTTGCCCCAAGTAAATTTACAATAATTTGCTTGCCATATAAATTTTTGAGAGTTTGGAAATGCCTGTTAACAAAAGAAAAATTGCACGCTCATCTTCTGGCATGCAGAAAAATTAACACAAACACCTGCAACACTGAGATGCTACAGAAATGTACTGGGTCCTCTAATACCTGCTGCAAGCTTTTTATTATGTCATGTCCAAACAAACCAATATAACTCAATAATAGCATACAACCACTGACTGCTATTTAGTTAGGATTATAGCACCAGTTTAACAACATACATTTAGTTAAAATCCTAAGTCTGTAACGCTGAAGTGTCATAGCAGGAATAAAATCGAAATATAAATTTTACTTTTATACAGCAGCTGACAAATATAGATTATTCAATGTAAACATGCTATTATTTTTGGTTTAAATTTAACAAAGTATTTCACTATTTTAAATTTTCTTCGAACTTTTCAACAAAGCACTCAAAGGCACAAGCAATCTTGTGGAAGTTTGAAAAAGCTGCTCAGGCAGTTTGCTGCTTTGCTGAATCACACATTTGTACAGACAAAGCCTCCCATTTGGAATAACATATCTCATCCCTCTGATGCATGACTTATTAGAGCTTTGTCATGCATTAACAAAAATTTAAGACATTCTTTCACCTGTCAAAAGCTGGTGCATTCGCCTCAAAACCCCGTGACATTCTGACACGATGGGATCCCACCTATGGCATGAAGATCACATTAAATTATTTGTCTTTACACATTTGATTAATTATTCTTCAAAGACCTCTTTTGATCCTAAATATGGCCTAAAAATTAATTACAATTTCTAAATTAAACCTTCCAAATTTATTCTGCTTGCCATGATGTGCATTCTTTTTATAGGCTTTTCTTATATTCCCCTTCTTTTCTATTTAATATATGTACTCATATCATCTAATTATTTCTTGTTTTGAGTAAGATACACGTAAATGTTTCAGCAGTTATAATGCAAAACGATACGTCTAGTTTAAAGAACTAGAGTCACTGTGAGGCATGAACTTTTTTAATCTTCCCTGTAAAAACTGTATCACAGCAGTAATTGCTGATACAATCCCTCTTTCAAGAAAACTGGGATGAAATTATATTACAGTAACACTTGATCCATATTGACTCCTTGAAAAGACTTATCCCTAAGAATAATTCTGAAGAAAACAGTCTCTTTGGATCCCCTTAGATAACCTATTTTTAAAAAGAACTTTAAATTAAAACAGAAAAATCCAGAACTTCAAAGAGAAAACATCTAAAAAGCAACAGACATTCGGGTCTTGTGCAAAACAACATTCAGAGTCTTGAAAGTAGCAGGCTTGGTGAACTAAACAATAGCACCAACCTGCTCCCAAAGGATAACCTCATCCTAACAGATAACTGTGCTTAAGAGCCTAAACACTACTGTAAGATGTTTAAAAAGACATGAATAAGAATTATCTGTATAATGAAATCTATCTCCTGCTTACCTGCAGACCTGGCTGTTCCCAAAATAATGGAACAGATCCTCGAATCTGTATGAAAGACGACACGGAGTCATCTAAAAATATCACCTGTTAAAATACAAAGCATAGTATTAATAGGTATTACAGAGTAAGGTTTTAGGTTTCTTAGCCTTTGCTAAACATAGAGTAAAGAAAATATATTTACATATTACATATGCAACACTACAAGCTGAAATATTGTGTTCCCTACACAATATTGTATTGTACTGGTTTCAGCTGGGATAGAGTTAATTTTCTTTATAGTAGCTGGTATGAGGCCATGTTATGGATTTGTGCTGAAAACAGTGTTGACAGCACAGGGGTGTGTTTTAGCTGTTGCTGAGCAGTGCTTACACAGTCGAGGCCTTTTCTGCTTCTCACCCCACCCCACCAGCGAGGAGGCTGGGGGTGCACAAGAAGTTGTGAGGGGACACAGTCGGGACAGCTGACCCCAAATGGCCAAAGGGATATCCCATACCGTATGGTGTCATGCTCAGCATGTAAAGCTGGGGGAAGAAGAAACAGGGGAACATTCAGAGTGATGGCGTTTGTCTTCATAAGTCACCGTTATGCAAGATGGAGCCCTGCTTTCCTGGGGATGGCTGAACACTTGCCTGCTGATGGGAATGGGTGAATGAATTCTTTGTTTTGCTTTGCTTGTGCACGTGCCTTTTGCTTTACTTATTAAACTGTCTTTATCTCAATACATGAGTTCTCTCGCCTCTTCTGATTCTCTCCCCATCCCACCATGGGGGCTGGTGAGCAAGTGGCTGTGTGGTGCTTAGTTCCCAGCTGGGTTTAAACCACATCTCTTTGTCCCCCCTGAACAATTCATAAAAGAAGTTCTGACACTCTCATGCTTCCTTGCAGAATTATAATTCACAATGTCTAAGAAAATACAGCAAGCTTTTATTATTTTGGCCTGAACAACTTATGTGCTAAGAGTACCTTGTTATAGAAAACTTGGCAAGACCTTCCTGTAGGAACAGTTAAAACATACCAACGCAGAAAAAATAACAATGTACCCTACACAGATTTTGTGCATCAGAATCCAAAACAAAACAGTCTATTAAGCATACAGGAAAGGAAACTTTTAAGTGGAATAATACACCACAGTCATCTAGTGACATTAGCCTCCCAAGAAACTTGGACAGAGAAACTGTAACAACAGTGTTCTGACTAAACTCCTGAAATTGGATGTGTACAAGCAGAGCCCCTTCCTGAACAAAATTCTACTGAATTCACCTAGGTTTTGCAACGAGTCAGTCAGTAAACCAAAGATGTCCGCTCACATGAATACAGTTGCAGGAACAACATCTAGGTAAATAAGTTATCGTAAGAAGTGAGCAAAGAATGGCCAGCAAAGAATGATTTAATAGCTTCTTGCATTTCTGTATAAGGGCAAAGACATGCAATCAAATGCAGCAGAATTACAGTGGCTTTAAAAACTACCTTTCAGAGGAGCTGTGTTAAGTAACCATAGGAATGCTTTTATCTTTCCTGAACCGCAGGGTACCATGTATTTGTCAAAAATGTCCTGTGCTTGTTTCTAAGATCTTTTACTTTACTATTAGCTCAGGGCAAAAGTAGTACACACTCACCTACAGCTCAGCTCAGGAGGCTAAAAGGAAGTACAGCCACCTACAACAGTTCAGCTGATGGACAACAGCTTCTTAATCTACTGAAACTCAGACCCATGCATGTCCTTACCCTAAGCTACACTAAAAACCAAGATCATCAAATTACGTAACCTACTTGGATTCCTTATTTAGCAGCAAAGGAACTATTCCATTATCTGTTGGTTACAGACTTGACTTGCGATCTGTTGATTCAAGGCAAAAAAATATCCATACACATGCTTATCTTGAGTTCATCAGTCAAGCAATGTGCGCTGTAGCATAACATACCTGCTCTGTTTCAACAAAATTAGCAACATGACCATCATCGTTTGTTCCCCGAACATTAAATCTGGTGCCAGCCCGTTCACAGCTTAGTCGTGAAATGAGACAAGCCTTTGCCTGCTTGTGAGCCGCATAAATTGTTCTTATCTCTACTCCTCCACACATGAGACGTAACAACCAGTCATCACAGTTCACACCATAGTGCTTCAGATGTAAATGCAGTGACTGGTTCCTATCACGAACAAAAAAATAAAATTAAACAACTGGAAGGAAATAAAATACAGCTCAAATTGCTAAGCCAGCTATTATATTTCACATCCACTACTACAAATAAGCAAAATATGCATGTTATAGTTTTATGATATAACTTTCATTTAAACATATTTGAAATAGCAAAGTTTACAAGAGAACTGCTTAAATGCTTGCACAGTAAGAATACAGGGTGAAGCCATGAACTTTAGTGACCTTAAAACAACCCTTGTAGCCTCTGCTCTTCACCCAGCAAAAAACAACACTCCAAGCTTGTTTGTATTTCTCTACTCAGACTTGCTTTTAGATGCCAAAGATTACAGACTCTGGGAAAAGCAATCCAGAATTCCAATTATGGGGTTACTTTTTGTGATGGGTAAAGCACCATTCAATTTCACACCACCGCAAAATAAAGCTATAAGAAAATTCTTGGTCAACATACATTGATTATTTCTGTTATGCATCACCACAACACATCACTAGCCCAGACAAGCTTCCAGGAATACATTAATAGCTGACTGATTTTCAAATTTCTGTAAATATCAATTTCAGGGTTAAGTGTTTGTGCATTATATACTGCACATACCACTCTCTAATACCAATTACTGCTCAAATGAAAGAAAGATCCACATTTTGGATATACCTGGGCAGTAAGTAGTACCAATGAACACTACGGTAAGTAAATAAGACTGAAGTTGGGTCTTGTGAGGTTTTTTTGTTTTACCTCACTCTAGTGAGACTTTTGATCTTCTTTGGAAACATTTCTTGTATAAAAAGGAAGTAAATTTTTCTGCATAGCAAAGAAAAGTAAACTCTAGTAAGACGACTGGTTTTGTCACCGCCTAGAAAATTCTACCATAATTGCAAATAACATATTTGGTGAAAATGTTGAAGTTATTCACTTTAATTTTAGCCTTTTCATTCTAAACTTCTAATTAAAAAAAAAAAAAAATCTGCTATTTATCAAACACCTCAGTTCAATCATTAATGAAGATTGAAATCCTGTGAATCAAGTATGCATTCACTTTACAGAAAAGTATACAGATGCATTACGATAGGAGACTGAGAAAGCAAACAGTTATCATTCCCCTGGGCAAACTAAGACTGGAACTTCTGAATGGGAAAAATCCAAGAATGCTTACTGAAATGCATAAGCGGAATACTTTCTGTTATTGACTTATAATGTTTACATTTCTATATCTTGGAATCTGGGATGTTCCATCTACCTACTGTGAGTACTGATTCTTACTGAAAAAAAGCCAGGTAACTGAAGAAGTTTTATGACAGGGGTCAAAATCAGCCAAGATTATTTGGACAGAGTCAACAGGCATCACCGTTTCTCAAGCCTTGAAATACTGGCTTCTCAACAGAGAGCCCAGTCTTTTTCCATATGTAGAGACACAAACAGCTAGGTTCCTATAACTCCTGTGAACCTACATCAAGGTAGATGTGTTTCTGAAGACTAGAGCTTATTTTCTGTCTTAATACAGCAATCTGATCATACTCCTCTATCTGACCAAAACAGTGGCAAAGGGTAGAGTAGCACTGGCACATATGCCAGAGCTGGTTTGGTGTCTTTTATATTGGACAGAAGAGGGGGGGAGATGTAACTTTTCACCTGTTCTAATGGCATACTGCCACATCTTCAGAACCCTTCCAAGGTTCATGGACACATACACCATTTTTAACAGAGGCTGAAAATATGGGAGTAGAATTTCTTACGTAACAGTATGCATCAACGGCATTATTAAAGCTGCTTATTGGCAGAAACAGCAGTATTCCTTTTACTAAGAACTCTCTGTATGAAAACCTATACTTTATTCCAAAATATTCTGTAAAAAGACAGTGAATTCAGCAGTCATGCAATGTTCACTGTAGCACAGCCTACCAGCTCTGTTTCAACGAAATCAGCAACATGACCATTATTTGTGCACTAAAACTTTTAAAAACCTTTCATATGTTGAAAACCCACTTGGAAACTATACATAAACACCACAATTTTTTAGAATCCAGAATGTTCAAGAGATTAAAATTTTCTTTAAAGCCTCCATTACCACACTCATTTTAAAAACTTGACATGCTTGATGAAGAATTAAGAGACACCAAGGCTGAAACACAATGACTGTTCAGATCAAAGTGTAATATCATAAGCAGTGAAAATCTGTGTCTTCCAATTAAGAAACTCCAAGTGGTCATGGAAACGTCGTATCATTAGTAATATATTTATGTCCTTAGAGTTAAAATAATGCTATTCTATCTCATCCACATTTGTGGGATAAAGGTGTACATTTAAGAGCTGATAAAAGGATAAAAACTTGATGCAGATTAACTTGTACAGGCATGCATTGTTGTATATAATGTCTGATAAAAACACATTATGAACTCACCAGAAAAACCTATTGTCAGTGGTGTGCTCCTGCATGCTGCGGTGAGCATTGAGACTAAGATCTAAACTGACACCAGTTGCAGACCATGCAAAATAGAAGTTTCCTGAGTTCAAAACTTTGCGCACTTCTGAAATACGATCTTCATCTGCTGAATCAATTCGTAATGACACAAATTCAGTGGAAGTAACTCGAAAAACCTCAGAGTCTTGAATCTTCCCCACAGACATGCATCCTGTTACTAGAACCAGATAATGTAACAGTGTGTCTCCTGTAAAACAAGAAAAGGCATGGATAACAGAATGCATCAGCGGAGTATGATGTTGATGTATTTATATTCTTAAATGCACACCATCTGACCCCAGTTTGCCTGAAAAAAGTACAAAAAAACCCCAACATCAAGAACTCACTCTCAAGTTCTACAGAAGAAAAGAAAATGCAAATAGCAGAAACTATGCTGCAAATAACAGGGGTTGTGAAAACGGAAGTTATTTTTGACCACTCCCTCATTTCTGGGAGTGCTCCAAACTTGCAAGTTACTCTACAAAGACAAAAAATAAAAAGAAAAAAAGAGCCCATTTCCTGTTGCAAAGATCCCGTGCTGTGCAGTTTTACAGGAGCAGCACAATTTTCCTTCCCAAATGAAAAATTAAGGTTTTACATATTTTACTCACCGAGGTTTAACCTTAATACACCCAAGAGCCCATATGCATCCATGACTTTGGAGTAGGAATTCTTGATTGTGTCTTTTTCTGCAGAAGCTACAGAGAGAGAACATAAGATTTTATGATGTAAAAGACCATATACTACAGCACAGAGAATGAGTCCACTCTAAACTGAAAATCCAAGAGATTACAAAAGTAGTGCTTACGTGAAACTTCTGGAAAGAAATCAAAATGTATGAGCATATGGCATTTTATAATGGAAAATGAGTATTTGATTTTATGGCAAACTATGATCATGCTATGTTTTTAGGCAACAAAAAAAAGGACTTGCAAAATCTCCAAGTGATACTAAAGGAGAACACTGGCATTTTTAACATCATCATCTCCTAACATAAAAAGCAGCTAACACACAGGCAAATGAGTTCCATGAGAATTCTCCTGTAATTAGTTAAAATAAGAGTAGTGCTAAATGGTGCACTTTTTTTCCACGAAAAAAATTACCTTTTTCTCCAAGAATAAAACTATGATGTGGCAGTATTATTTCCAGATAAGAAAACAAGATTATCATAAGTGCATTTAACTTGTTTTAGATATATTCCAAGCAAATCAAAACTCTTGTAGGCCCACAAGATAACGGTACTTAAAAGCCATGTCTTAGCTTAGGAAAACACAATTTTCATAGACTTTTTAAAATTTTGTAATATTTTAGAAGAAATTGAAATATATCTATGACTATTGACCTGGGAGTTAACGTTTGTGTACACTTTAGGACTTTAATCAGCATTAGAAAAAACAGACCTACAAGTTTGACTGCAGAGCCTGGTGACAGAGATGCTGCAGAGCAGAAACCAGATCCCACCTGTCCTGAGCTTTTGCTCATGACTCAGACTGCCCCTGAAGCCCAAAGAGTGACAGTTCCAGCTGTGCCACTGGATCCACAGGGATCGAAATTTCTGGTCATCAAGGATCAGCACCTTCTCCCTCCTCAGAAATGATCTGCTAATTAATTTTCACATTGACACTAAAAGATCAGAATTTGACATAAAGAAAAGCGTAAATTGAAATGCCTATTGCTCTGGCAATCTGCTGTGCTCTCTCCCACACAAGCTGTATTTTCTTTAGAATTGCTGTTGTAATCTTTCTAACGAGTATTCCCTAATCTTAGCATAGCCCTGCCTGTGCACAATCCTATCCCTGCTGTTCAAATGTCTGCCAGCTCTGTTAATAAAGTGGATCAGAAACCCCAATATAGATGAAACAATTTTAACTTCGGCCTGAAATCTCAGCTTATTCAATGTTTTAAGTGGATTTTACAAAAGCTTCTTTGATTATTTGCACTGATATGCTGTATTCCTGTTATCTAGGTACTAAAGACAAGACAGTTACAGCACCATGATAATATCCAAAATTCTCACCCATAATGAGTGTTGAGACTCGCAGCCAATCTAAACACACTGTTTACAGACAGTGATTATATCAGCATCACCAAACCATGTTTTTCTTAACCAGATCACCATCAGGCTGGAAAGAATAGCTTCTAAACTTCAAAACCTGGCTCTTCGAATCCATTTTTCCAGGAAGCATTTAATGATGTCAATACTCAACTTTCAGTAACCAGAGAATTGGCACGTTCTTCTTTCACATTTCAAATTATTAACAAAAGACGAGATTTAGTTTCAAACTTTTTGCAGGATTTTTCTTAAAAGCTGCCTACCAGCATTTAATAACATTTCAGAACAACATTTTTTCTGTCTTTAGTCTCTTTCCAATGCACAGAAAGCCCATTATCCTTTCTAAGCCTTAATAAGTAAATGCCTGAAGTAAATTAAGTAACATGGACTTTGCAAATTCAGATCAACAAAAGAGGCCACCATTAATAAATCATCAAAGAGTTGCAAAAACAAACAAATGGAAATAGAAAAACTTGCTGTGGCTAGCCAATTATTGTTTTCTTAACAAAGCACCCAGGCACCAACTAAAAGCATTTCATGTCATGTTTTTCAGTTGCATTAGATCTAACGCAGTGTGAACTCTGAGTAAATCTTTTCCACAGGAGTAAGTAGTTCTATCTTGCATTGCCTGCACCTTTCCCTTTTTTTTTTTTTTTTTTCCATTAAGGCCGAAATTCACATAGGAAAACGTCAAGCTTCGCACACCTCAGAAGGTTCACTTCATCCATCCTGCCCTGGCCCATCCTCACCTATCCCCAGGTTTCAGCCACTGCCTCCACAGAGCCCGAGTCTAGGCACGAGGTATATTTAATAGGCCCCACAGCAGGCAGCCAGGACGCTAAAGAGCTTATGTGAAACATACTCCTACCGCCCCCTCATAAGGCACATCACACCTACTAGAAGTTTATAACACACATTCTTAAGGTAGAATCCCCTTCATTGAGGGCATCCATTTAAACCTCTAACCATCACTGCTCATGAAACCTGAAAGCATTAGGACATTTGGTGATGCCAGCACAGAGGGGTAAAAAATGGTTATCACATAAACCTCCTTTTCCTTAAGAAACTGAAGTAAAAAGAAAGCAGTCACAAAAGTAGCACCAATAGCAGAAAAGGGAGCAACTCCACAGCACTGCACTGCTGCCTCCTCCCTACTGTAGCAGCACCAACCCACACTACACAGGGATGTTTTGGATGGCTGACTGCAGCAGTGCTCAGGCTGCTTTCAGGGTAATGCACAATAAGAGACTTCCTACAATCAGGAGTGCTACAATTTTAAGGCAGGCACTTGAATTTTCTGAAAACCAACACAAAATCAGAAACAAGACACAGCTACACCACTTTTCTTTCCATTTTCTTCCATTTCAATTGTTGGGACACTGTTGGGACCAGCATCTCCCTTGGGCCCAGGGTACTGGTAGCCATGGGGGCTCCTCCAGGAGGCAGAGCAGGCTGAGGGCAGCACCAGCCCAGGACATCAGGCACCTCTGGGGAATGGGCTGAGGCCAGGCCAGGATGTCAGTCTGTGGGCAAGGGTGAGGCTTGGTCAGATACAGCCCCAGGATGGCCAGGCCAAGGCTGGGCTGGAACACCAGCCCTGTTTGGCAGGGCCCATGTCCAGGCTGGTCAGGACTGTGGAAATGCTGCAGCATGACTGGTGTAGGGGCTGACAGCCCTGAGGGGACTGAAATGGAGTCCTGGGTCATGGGCAGGGTAGGGGAAACCCCAGAGGGGCTGATCAGGGACAGTCAGGGCTGGTGGTATCCTCAGGGCCCTGACATCAACAAGTAGTAATGCTATGAAAACATGCAAATGGTGGTACAGCTGTTTTAGACCAGAAGTCAATTTAGCCTCCAAACATTTACAAGAATTTCCTGAGCCAGCACCTCCACCAGTGCTAGCTCCAAGGATGCCTTTCATTTAAGGATGCTAAAAGAAAAAAAACCCAAACACCCAGGCCAGAGTGTAATCTATTACTGACTGCCACTGCAGATGGCATTTTCCATTTCTGAAGATACCAAAATGAAATTTGCAGGTTTTCATGTCACTCAGTACCAGTGTGAATAGCAATTTAAGTGCTCTGAAACCATCCAGATTCTTCCCATAATTATCATATTTAACTCTTCGTTCTTCACCAAAGCAGTAAGCTTCATGAAGACCTATTCTCTCTCACTTCATTCAGCATGCAAAGTCATCAGATACAGCTGGATATGCAAGAGCCACTGAAGTTACAAAAAAACATGGCTAAGACACCATCACTATAATGTCTTACATTCAGTGTATGCAAAGCCAATTTCAGCTATTCATAGAGGAAGCTGAAAGTTAACAACTGGGTGAACTGCAGCTTATAAGTTAAACCACAGGAAGGCTAAGGTATTCCTCACAGAAGGAGAGAGCATTTCCTCATTTCCTCTGTAACATTCTTAATGAATAAGAACATCTCTTTCCAGAATGGTAGGCTGGCCTGCAGCCATGAGAACCCTTTTGACTTTTTGAGCTCCATATCTTGAAAAAAATGCAACTAATATAAATATGCACTCAGAAAAACATAAAGTCCCACAAATTAATGAACCTAGTTCTCCTTGAGAAATTGACTTTTCTATTTATTCATCTTTAAATAGCTGGAAGTAAGCAAACACAATTAAGGCTGTCTGGAAAAAAATAAAATGCCGTCACTTGCTAAAAACGAATTAAGACATGCAACTTCTGAAAGACAGAAATTACCGGCTGGCATTACAACTTTCATCCGTAACACTAGATTTAACAGATTTTAAATTATACCGTAGAGGAGCACTAAAGAGTAGACAATGAAAGCATACATATATCTCAGTATAAAGATGGCAACAAAACATTACGAAGCAGTATTTCTTCTATTACTTTGTCTCAGTTCAGATGTTAAGCAGAAAGGAAATTAAAAGCAGCTTCTGCTTAACCCACTGCATTAATTAGATTAAAGTTGATTAATTTCTAAAACAGAAATAATGACTCACTATTTAACAGTACAAAAAAAACCTCAAACCCACAACACTTTTAATGTGGCTTTCAGGTCAAGTTGTAATGCATTCTTGTAGAAAGCCGGCATGCCTCATTTGTGGTGTCAAGAGAAAAAAGAATAAAATAATTTTAAGTCAATCTTTAATAAAAATTAATATGTCATAGCATTTTTTAATGTTAACATCTAATTTGTTCCAAGTCAAGTCACAAGCATGCATCTGTAATAATCACACTTCATCAATCACTGACTCATTTAAGAAAGCTGACAAAATTATTTTGAAGGGATTATGTCAGCCCTCTTACTGTTGCTCACATGGAATCCTGTTAAAAATCCTGCCTTCGGGACAACTTGGTTCAACATGTATTCTGCTTAATTCCAGATTAGAAATTAGTTTTGCACTTTTAACAATTATAAAGCTAAGAACACATCAAAAGTTATCATTTAGGCCTTCCACAGTTAAGTTCTCTTGGTGGGTTCAGTTCACAAGATGCCATGACAAACACATTGTAAGTTAGTAGCTACAATTCCAAGCTAGAATATGGGACACTGAACTGGAAATTATGTGCAGTTCCTTCAGAAACAAAATTTCTCATTTAAGTTAGACAAGAAAAAGTCAGTAGCTCATGCTACTTTAAAAAGTTTAAAATCTGAAAAATTTATGAACTACTCTTAGATAGTTTGGTTTTGAGATTTTAAGATTGAGGTTTTCAAGCTTTTTGTCCAATTAGGACAGCTAAACTTTTGGTATTTAAATTAAAGCTAACACTTTAATATTACCACATAGGTGACATTAAAGTCAGGGTTGAATCATCACTTTAATTTCTAAATCAACCAACAGAAGAACGATTTTATTATTTTTGATACTTTGGTCACACAAAAAGATGCACAGAAAACTGGATGACAGCTGTTGACAGTGCCACAACTCATATGATATTTGCTTTGAAGTAATAGAACAATTTTTTTTGCCACTCTATTTGCCAGTTCAAATTATGAAGTACCATTACTCAATTCACAAAGACATGTGTATGTTGCCATAATAAACATGTATCTTAAGACTATGAGGAGGAACCCCCAAATAACAAATCACCTCTACCCAGCAATGAAAATAACCCCAGACACCTCTAGATGTCAGCAATATTTAAATACTACACATCAGAAAACACATGACTGTTTGGAACAACAACAACAAAATAATTGTAAGAGATGAGCACCTAAAAGGCTTTGCTGCTTTAACACTATTTTTCAATACTGTGCAAATTTACTTCACAAAATCTATCATTTCAACTAACAGCACTGAGGAGGGGAAAAAACCCCAGAGAAATAGAAGTGTGAAAACAAAGCTGACCTACGTGACAGCCTACAAGCAGTTTGCTTCCATCAGATTTGGGCTTTCTGACCCATTTACATGTTCTCCATTGAAAACAAAACTTTATAGCCAATAATCTACAAAGATTTTCTTCTAATACTGAATGTTTTGATTAAAATAGTTATTTTACATGAAAGACAACTGTTGCTATTTTTGCTTGTACTAGACAATTCACAAAATTGCAGAATCTTCGATTTAAATACATGCTAGCATGCAAAAAACCTACCAAATTATCTAAAATGTAGAAATGCTAATTAATTTAACATAATTTTTCTAAATTATGTTACAGTAACTCCAGAAGTATGCAAACTAGGCTTCTTAACAATTAGCCAGAGCTATCATTCACTGAATGCCCAGTAGGGCAAACCCAAGACTTTTACTACCACATGTGCTACCACAGAAATTAAAATTTACTGAATTGGAACATTCATAAAGAGAATTATTTGTTGTCAGTGAAATTCCTTGCTGAAATCATGCAAAAGGCTGTGGTACCCATACAGAATAGTCTTTACTATTGCTGTAAAGCTAATCTACCTTAAGAAACAAAAAGCCTTCAGATTCTGTTGAAAGTAACTTATTTTTAATATTTGCAGAACGGTGAACCAAATTCTTGCAGATCCATTACGCCATTCAAAGAGGTCACAGTCAACCCAGACAAGAGTCACTACCTCCACCAACCTCCTAGGAAGATTCTTAATGTACTACTTGTATTTTTTTCAAAGTGTGCTAGGCTAGCATACGTGGCGTCCGTTAAACCATGTGATTTTGTTGGAAATACCTGGAAAGCAATGAGCAGAACATCTTCCCAGTAGATTTGAAAGGACAGCGAATTCTGGCAGGATCCTAGTAAAAGCACTTGATGACAGAAGGACAGGTTACAGCCTCCTCCACCAGCACGGCTGCCCTTGGCATCTACTGTTGCTTCCCTGAAGCTTCTTAAGTGTTTTAAGGTACTCTTTAATGGTAAGTCATAGTCCGGAAGATGACACTTAGCCAAAACAGTAATGAAGACAGGAAGGTGAAACAGCTGTTTGCCTTTGCATCCTAGTCCCTTCAATTTGGCTTCAGATAAACACAATATTACATAAAAATACATTCAAAAGTTGTTTCTACCACAGCCTCTGTTTGACCTTTCTTCTCTAACACTCTTCTCTAAGCACTCTTTCCAGATGATAAATTACTGCCTGAAGAGTTTTAATTCTTACTATTGTACCTTTATATATGTATATGACAAGAAAATATTTATATTAAGGTTATTTTATAAGATCTCATCATGAAAATCAGAATGTAGTAATTTATTTTGAAACATTCTCCTTCACTAGTTAAAGGGATGTGGTTTCACTCAAAATGCTGTATAAACATTATCGTAGGGGTGGGAAGAATCACACACTGGCAGTTTATTACTGGTGGCAGCAAACACCAAAGGAAAAAAACTCTGGTTGTGGGCATCAGAACATCACCCTCCTTTATAATTATGCACATTATAGCAGGTGCTCATCAAATGTATCTGTCAGTATGTTTCTTTTCTGGGTATCTAAGTTTCCTCAAGCACTGTATCAGCTGCAATCTCTTGCAAAATTATTATATCCCATCTGCTACTGTGGATAGATAATAGCATACCTTCTCCCCGCCCCCCCCCCCCCCCCCTCCCCAAGAATGCAGTGTAGAAGCATTTTTTTTTTTAAAAAAAAAGAAGCAGAATGTGAATGGGTGATAGAGTAGCATTGCTAAATGTGACTATGAATACCAGGATGCTTGCTGCACACAGGTTATTACAGCTCTTACTTTATCTAGCTCTACTGAAAGCTCTGGGCGGGCATAGCGCCTCTTCCTGTCCACACCTCTTCTCAGCTTTACCATAAGCCTGAAGTCAAAGGATGTGCATGAAGCTCCTGCTCTCTCCACTCAGGGCTCAGTATTTTCCCAGACGACAGAACATTCTCCTTTACTCATCACAGGCAACAGGAGTAAAGACAGCTTCCCACTTGTTTCGTTATGACTCACCACAGAGGAACAGGGAGAGAGAACACCCTCCTGCTCAGTCAATGAAATCTTTACAGGTAGAGATATCTCATTAGAGTCCTACTTCACAGAATAAATATACTGTCTATTTTATACGTCAAAGAAGAAAAAAGAGGTCTATGACATCCTCCCACTAAATTCTAAACAAATCATCAGTGAAGCTGCTGACATTTAAAACTAAGTGCTCTTACGAGGCCTTGAGAAGCAAGTTGGCAAGATTCCCTCAGACTTCAATATCTTGGGCTAACCCAATACTAGGAGTGTGTTAATAAAAGAGGTATTAAGTATATAAAGGCAAGTGAAGTATTTCTCAGGTGTTTTGGTCACTGTAAAGTTAGCTAATCCACATTACAAGCAGTATATCGAATACTTCCAGCAGAAGCATGACTGGGGCTGCTTCCACATTAAGGCTGAACAATTATGCAACAACCACCTCTGTGAACCATCCCTTCAACCCTCTTCCTTTCTTCCATCTTATTTTGTTGATTTGAATAACAGATTCAGTGCACACACAACACACACTGAAAACCATAAAATGTTGTATAATACTTCATACAGAGGCCTAACTAAACTCCGAATCATCTTGCAATCCTTCACTGAATATAAAGCTGACAAAGGTTAAGAACATTATCCTTCCCTCAGCACAATGACAGACATAGTTCCTTTAAGATGACAATTCAGTAAGTTTTCATTCCTTTCTCTTAGCCCATTTCAAATCCAAATTTCTATACATGAATATCCCAGAAGATGCAGTTCACTAAGGCTCTCAGATCGGAACGACATGAACCACTTTTAATAGTAAAGTGCAGTTCACTAGGTTGTGCCTGTATTGTACATTCTACATACAGGTAAGAACAATGATTGGGTATAAGGCTGAACATCTTATTTTATCTTCAGTATTTACTAAAATCTTTGAAAATTGTCTGACAGTTTAAGATCAGTACTGTCAATTTTTGTAGACTCTAAAAACTGTTAGCACCATCAGCAAAGAAGTTCTTAACAGTTTAAAGTGATGCAGTTCTGGATTTAAATTGATATATACTTGATCTGATCATTTTTCTATCTATTCACACAGATTTTACAAATATCTGAGGAATCTTCCCCAAGGGCACCTTTCATTAACTTTGGCTTTCAGTCTGTACCAATATCCAGAAGTTTGTAAGGCTACAGACTAGAATCTTCTGACTGGTTTCTGTAGCATGACTAGAGAGATGGAATAGTAGTACTTTACAAATCTTCCCTAAGCACTAATACTTGTACTCCTTTAAATAAGTTTTTAAAAGAATAGATACCAGAAGTGAGCAGCAAGCAGAAAGAGAGTAAAAAATAATCCTGAGCTAGGGAACTCTAGCGCTTTTTCTACTGTCAGTTCAAGGGTACAATTGTGATCTTTCAACTATTAACAAAAGAATCATGTTCCAGTGCCTAGAGAATTTAGGTACAAGAAGGGAACTAAAGCAAAGTGCCACAGCTAAATATGCATTAGAAAAATACGCCCATTTACCAGATAGAAGAAGAGTAAGGAGTTTACTCGTTAAGGTTACTGAAAACAATATTCTATTCAGAGTGACTACTTCTAGCTTAGTATGAATGTTTACTATGCTGTAACCTACCAATGAGAATACCAAGGACAAACTTTTACAGATCAATAACATGCTATTAATAAATACAGAACACAAGAGGAGAGAAGCTTTCAAACTTCCTTTGGGTTCCACTTCCACTGTTTGGTGACAGCATGAGACACAGAAGAGGGCAGGAACTGTGATACAGTTTTTAATTTTTAGAGAAGAAAGTTTATCCAGCCACCTGCAGTATATCACAGCACAAAAAGTTACTAACTTAATGTCCTTTCTGAGCGTAACTTTCAGGAATAAACTATTTTCAATACATTGCTCCTTAAGTAGCTTAAGCATGTTCAGCAACTACTAAATACATGCTAAAATAAAGTTTTCCACAATCTTCAAAGCATTTTTCCCCATTTTATGAATTTCACTAAACCTGATCACTTTATGACTGGACATTTATTCCCAACCCAATCGACACTACACAATGCCTTTCAAAAGCTGCTGGCAAAGTCAATGAGATTACTTAAATACACAGTAAGAAGAAATTATCAGGAAAAAAAACAATTCTCAAAAAAAGGAGAAAAGCACTCATTGTTTTTCACCTGGATCATCACATAATCGCAGCTATAGTGTCAGTCATGCTGGCATGTCCTACTGCTAGGCTTCTAACAGTTAATGGCAGCTTGTTCTAATCGCACGTTAAAGACGCCAACTAAGCTGTGTGCTAGACAATACTTGTTCATACAGCCTGCCCAGTACAGATGACTCTACAGTCCATCTTCTAAGTACCTTACACAGGACACAGGGACAGTCAGGTGCCTCAGAAAGAGATCACAGCATTGCCAAGGAGCACACTCAGGTATAGGAGAGCCAGTTGCAAATACCGAAGAAACAAACCATATCTCAAGTTCAACACTTCTTCGGAAACAACATTTCTAACTCAGAGTCCTGTTAGAGAACACACTCCCCATTCAGCCCTATTCCACAGTCTCAAAGCCAGAGCATCCTCCTGAAAGGTAGGTTTTTGAGTCCCTTCAGACTGGTAACCAAATCTCCCCTTTTCTGCTCAGGTGCTCAGAATAGCTAGGCTAGAAAACCACAAACGGGCATCAGAATGAATTAATCAAAAAGTTACTGACTAAAAGAAAAGGAAATACTTCTGCAGTATGAAAGCTTTTTATAAAAGAGTCAAAAAGAAGCTTAGAAACCCTGTGCAACCAGGTGCTCAGACCTTCTGGAGAATGCAAACCAAGCAACATTTAAAAACCCTGTCTATAGGCTTCATGGATCTCTTCTGCATTTCTCTTTGTAGTGTCCTCCTTCAACTATGACTTTTAAAAAAAAAAAAAGGGAGGAAGGGGCCAAAAGCATTTAGGGGAAACATGTATTTATCACTGAAAACAGGTAAAAATAACTTCGCAATGCAAGACACCTTGCTCCAAATATTGCTCATTTTATTACAAGACAAACCAATACAGAGTCTCAAGGTAGGTTAAAAATACAGGGACAAAATAAAGCTAAAAAATCAAAAAGCCATAAAAAATCATGATACAAAATGTGATAAACAAATCAAGATGATATACCATTTAAGAATATAGACATTTTAATTATGAAATACAACATCGAGAGAGAATTAGCTTTTCAATGAGTTATCATGTATTCAAAAGAAGGTTGTTCAGAATCAAAGAAATAAGCAGATGTTGGAAGGTATTAGAAGAAAATTTAGTATACATGAAAGTATACACGCATGATGAAACGTAATTAAATATGTAAAATTTTCTCTCAACAAATGAAGATAGGAAAATGTCTTTTTTTCCCCCTCTCATTTAAATCAGAAGCCTCTCCATTAGCAAACACGAAAACAGAATAGTTGCTTCTTTATATCCCATAAATAAACAGCTTACACAATGTCAAGCCTGCCAACTTTTTACATTGTAGTTATTAAAACATATCGACTTACAGAGAACAGCCACAGCTCCAGATTCAAACATGAGACATTCTTCTCTGTTTCTGGTTTCCACTATCACACTGAATGGAAGCGGATCCAGCTTGTGATAGACACGGTATCCTTTACTGAAAGCCATTTTGCCTTTATCAGAGGCAGTCCTGTCCAACACAAGATGATGTTAGTAAAATCTTCTTGTGCTTCCAGATACATTCTGCAAAGCAAAGTGTGACTTGCATCCTTTCCTAGGGATTTTACATGTTTAACAAAAAAAAAAGAAAGACCTGCTCCCTCTATCTACCTCGTGAGACTTATTTTATCTCATGTTTCAAAACAAATATAGGGACTATCTAAAGGCAACATAACAATGTTTCAAAACCACAATTACCCAGAGAAGCATCTTTCAAAGTAAAGGAATTATTTAAAAGCTTCTCAGAGACAACGAGAATTTATTTCACAAATAGCATTTCTTCATAGAAAAAAAAAAAAAAAAAAAGAAAATAACGTTCTCTAGCCACCACAAATATGTAAGAGTGGCAACTATCTTAATCATAAACTGATGCCAAATGCAGAGGACCTGGGCAGACTTCACTCTTAAGATCTATATACTGATTCCGACCTTGTACAAAAGGGCAGTATATTTTAAACATTAAAGCTGTTAAGACGTTTTAAAAGATCATACAAAATGTTAACCTATTTTGGTTTTCTTTTTTAAACGAAAGCAGGTTTTTGTCTGGATATAAACCCTCCCCTGCAGCGGCTGACGACTGAAACATTGCAGCATTGTACTAGTGAGACTGCCTGTAAACCAGAGGCGAGATCTTCCTTTAAAGCAACGAAGGAACTCAAACAATAAGAAAGTATAAACAAACACGAGAGTAGCCACATTTTAAGGGCTTAAGCTCACAAAACACACAGCGAGGGGAGATTCTTCTTGAAAGCCGGGAGCAGGGTTTTCCGCCCGCTCCCTTCCCTTCACCTCCGAGCCCGTAACCTCCAGGGCGGACACGGACGTCACGCCGCCGGTAGGAAAGGCGCCGGCCCCCACCCTCCAGCGCAGCACCGCCCGGGGAGCGGCGGCGGCGGCGCTGGCCCGGACCGTCACCCGAGACCCTTCTCCCTTGCCGGGCAGGAGGAAAGGGGCCACCGAACAGCCGCGCGTTCCCCGCCGCCCGGCTGAGGGGCAGCCCCGGAGCCGGCACCGGGCCGGCAGATCCCCGCCCCGCTACCGCCCGGCGCCGCCGCCGGTCCCCACGACGCTGACAGAGCCTCCATCTTGTCTGGCGCCGGCGGCGCCCCCGCGGCCCGAGCCCCGCGACGGCGACAGCCGGGCCGGCTCCGCCGCGCACTGACGGGCGCAGAGCGAGGCGACCCCCTCCCCCGGCGCCGCCGCCGCCCGCCCCCCTCCCCAGCCCCGCCGGCCGCAGCGGCACCAGCGCCCCCCTCACCGGCCGCGCCACCTGCCGCCAGCGGCCGCCCGCTCCGCGCCGCTGCGCTCCCTGCCGCGGGAGCCGGCGGGACCTCACTTCCGCCCCGGCCCCGCCGCCCCTTCCGCAGTGCGCCTCGCGCCGCCGGAAGTCGGGGGGGGCGGCACCGGGGGGGCAGAGGAGGGACGGGGACGGGGAGGAATGGACAGGGAGAGAGACGGGGAGAGGAATGGCGGGCAGGGAGGAAGGAGGAGGGAAGGGGAGAGGGGCGGCGAGGGAGAGGGCAGCTGACGGCGGGACGCGCTGCAGCGGGCAGCCAGGGGTGGGCCCGCGGGAGCAGCGGCGCCTGGCCGGGGGAGGCTTTGCCAGGCAGGGCCGGGTTCCCCGGAGCCGCGTCTCTCGTGTGGGCCCTGTCAGGGGCAGGTTGAAGCACAGAGCGCAGCCGTCAGGGGGACTTCGGCCTGGGAAACCTGGGCGCTGGGGGAAGAGTAAGAGCGCCCTTCCAAGAAGTTCGCCCTGCGCGGCGTGTCGTTGCAGATCGCAGGCTTCAGAGATGAAAAATGTGCTGTGGGTGCACGGTGAGGCTGTCATAAAACAGTGAGCCCCAGCCCAGGTTATGTATTTATTACAGCAGGGAGAAAAATCTTAGGGACAGGCTTGTGACTAGCAGCGCAAACTGGAAAACCTCGCTGCGCAAAATGCGCGATGGGCACGGCAGCTCTCGGCGCAGACCTCACCGAGTGCCTCCGGTTGGGTGGGAGCACTGAAGCGCCGCTGAAGCCTGCCTCTCCCTGACAGGCTTCCAAAGTTTTAGGGACAGACCATAAGCATCTCTTTGGAAATTTCCATTCAGCCTGTGCAGGCTGTAAGTGGAGGAGGAGCACCGCTTCACGGGAGCTTTACTGTGTTGGGTTGGTGGTAGGTTGCAAGCTGCTGAGGAGCCTACAGAAGGCAGGTTTGAGAGCTACGTGCTAAAATCAAGAGAGAAGTGGGCTTTGCTGCACTTCAGATAACGCTGGGGCCAGGATGGCAGTTTGAGTGGAGAGGTGAAGTAGAAAAAACAAAATCTGAAAAAAAGAGAGAAATAAAATGCAAGAGAAGACATGTGATGCACAATGCAATTGCTCACCACCCGCTGACCGATGCCCAAGCAGCGATCAGCCCCCCACGGTCAACTCCCCACAGTTTATATACTGAGCATGACATCCTGTGGTATGGAATATCCCTTCGGTTGGTTCAGGTCAGCTCTCCTGGCCATGCTCCCTCCCAGCTTCTTGTACACCTGCTCACTGGCAGAGCATGGGAAACCAAAAAATCCTTAACAGCAACAACCAAAACATCGGTGTGTTACCAACATCAGTCTCACACTAAATCCAAAACACAGCACTGTATCAGCTAATAGGAAGAAAATTAACTCTGTCCCAACAAAAACCAGGACAGAAGGGTAAAAATTCAAAACAGAAATACCTTTCATGTTTCTTGTAAACTTTATATTGAAACACAGACCGTTATGTTTGATATATATTCCCTGAAGAGCTCTAGTCTATTCTAACAAAATAGTAGCTTTTATACATAATATTTTGATATTAAATATGGACTTATCCCACATACATACCATAGGCTAAGTAGCAGTTCACAGATGGGAGAGAACCAGAACAGCGCAAATATTTGTGATGTAAAATACAGCGTAAGTAATCTTCATGTATTTTTAGCTGGCCAGCTTCCTACACACATTATGATAACCCCAGTGAAAATGTTCTATAGATAAATAAAAGTATGCTATTTAAAAATACTATTTAGAGGCAGGTTTAATGGGTTTTGAAATTACTAGAATGCATAATTGCTAACAGCTTATTACAGTTTTTCTCACTCACTCATGGTAGACTCTCACATGTTATCAAATTATCTCTAGCATAGCATCAAAAAGAAACACATGAAACCTTTTTACCATTGAGAATGTAAAAATAAAAGAATGACAATGTGGCTGCTGTGGAAGAAAAGTAAGGGTGTATTGGCTTTATCCATGCATAAAGATCACTAACAGGTACAGCAATTTAAAGATGGTTTTACAAGCTACACCCAAGGCTTAAATGATACCTGTATCATAAAACAGTCAATGTATCGTTTATTTCGCTTTTCGGGTTTTTTTGTTTGTTGGTTTTGTTTTTTTTGTTGTTGGTTTTGTTTTGTTTTGTTTTTTTGTTGTTGTTTTGGGTTTTTATCTTCAGCAGATAAACCAGATTCAGATGGCATGTCTGGTGGTTTTCTTCTGAACACATATATTTTGCCTCAGGGTAATATAATTTTTTTCTGATAGCTAATCATTATTGTGCAGTTGAAAATGGACTACTCCATTATTTGCTTAATGACTTTTCAAAACATCAGAGGAGTGCATCAGTTGAAAACATAATCATAGAATCGTCAAATCACAGAATAGTTTGGGTTGAAAGGGGCCTTCAGGGATCATCTCATCCAACACACACACACACACACACACCCCCACACACCCTGAGGTGGGCAGGGACACCTTGCACTAGATCAAGTTGCTCAAAGCCCCATTCAACCTGGCCTTGAACACTTCCAGGGGGAGTGCCCATAACACTTTCCTTATGCCCTCTTTTAGTTTAAAACTGTTGCCCCTTTTCCTGTCACTACAAGCCTGGGTAAAAAGCCTCTCTCCATCTTTCTTATAAACCCCTTTTATATACTGAAATGCTGCTGTAAGGTTGCCCCAGAGCCTTCTCTTCTCCAGGCTGAACAACCCCAACTCTCTCAGCCTGTGCTCACAGGGGAGGTGCTCCAGTCTTCCCAAATATGGGGCCCTCATTCTTGTGTCCCTCCTCTGGATCCACTTTAACAGGTCCATGTCTGTCTTGTACTGGGGCCCCAGAGCTCGATGCAGCACTGCAGGTGGGGTCTCACAGAGTGGAGCAGAGAGGGGGAATTCCCTCCCTTGACCTGCTCTTCACACTTCTTGTTATGCAGCCCCAGATACAATAGGCTTTCTGGCCTGCAAGTGCACATTGCTGGGTTGTGTCCAGCTTTTCATCCATCAGTATCAGTTTACATCAGCTGAGAATGTAAAAAAATCTATTGCTACCCAATAGTGGGAGCTTTGATAAAGCTATTACTAACTTCAAAAAATACTGCTGTTTATAAGTTAATGGAAAATGAGAATGAATATTTGATTCTAACTAATTGACAATGTAATATACTACATAATATAGCAAAGCACATTACATAGAAGTTTCATTTGTTCTTCAGTTTTGAGTAATAATGTTTTGTTAACTTTTTCCCCACTTGCCAACTGAATTTCAGAATCCCACCAGCCTTAAATATATAGAAATGTTGAGACATGCCTCAGTACCTACGGCTCAGGGAGCAGGGAGGATGTAGAGGAGTCAGGAATGAAGAAGAGCCTGGGATAAAGGGGAGGGAAGTAGTTGTGTTAATTGTCTTTGTTTCTTGGTATCCAGATCTATTTTAATTGGCAATAAATTAAATTAATTCACTAAGCCAAGTCCATTTACCGTGATGGTAATTGTGAAGTGATCTCCCCATCTTTATCTTAACCTATGAGCTTTTTCATCCTATTTTCTCTTCATGCCCTGAGGAGGGGAGTGAGAGAGCATCTGGCTGGGCATCTGGCTGCAGTCCAAGGTCAACCCACAATGACTTCACTGGGCTTTGGAGCCAAGCCTATTTAAAACTTCTTTCCTGTCTGAAAGCAGAGTTGTCCCAAGGCTTCTCAGCAATGTACACAACATTTACCTTTGGTATCAAAAAGGTGAGGAGGCCCAAGGCCATGCTGCATCTGTCACAGAGAAGACAGATGTAAAGGCAGAATTAGGATGCCTGAAAAGGGGAAAGGAAGGTTTCTGGGCCTGCAGATCGTTCCGCAAAATTGGGAGGAGGAGTGCAAAATACAGCAGTGGCAAAAAATGGGAAGAGAGTGAGCCTCAGCCTTAGCAGTATCAGCAGCTTCACACCCCCCACCTCTCCCGTTGGCAGCAGCAGCCACCCAGGGCTGCCAGGCTCTGACACGTGCACTGCTGGCAACAAGGCCACCGACTATTTTATACATTCCACTAAGTGTTCAAACCACTATTTTCTCAGGGACATCTGTGGTGCTGTACATCGCTAAATTGGCATATCAACAGCAAATAAATGAAAATTTTGAAATGCTATTTGGTTTGCATATCCTTCCTAGCACTTACCACAGACCTTATTCCTGCAAACTCCTACCACTTAAATCTTTAAAGTTGACTTTGCTCTATCCACCACTTGTTTGCAGATGCCAGTTCTCTGAACTGCTAGATACTTGAAGTAGTAACCATGTGTGTACATTATAGTTTTAGTATCTTTAGTTCAATGAGTGTCTTATCCTGATTGGAGATTTTGGGTGAAATGGTAAATTTAATTTAAGTGCAGTACAATGATCACGTGTCCCCAGGGTGTGTGAGGCCCATAGTTATGCAGCCTATATCCCACTTAATATGGGATGTTTACTGTTAGGTATCACTGAAGTTTTAAGACAACACTCAAGAACTTATATGAAATCTAGGCCATGAAAATTTCGGCTTAAGCATGTAAGAAAAATACTACACCAAATCTTGGAGATACATCTGTGCTTCACTCCAGGTCTCTGCTCTACGTAAACATTTAACTACGCACATAAAGCATGAAAGTGGAGTCAATAGGACAGTTCACATGTTTGAACAAAACCGTATGCTTAAACCACTGTTTAGAGTAGAGCCTTAAATTGCAGGCCCTTGTATTATTAAGTTTGTCTCTATGCAATTATTTTATCCCCATTAATTTATTTCTGCATATTTAGGTCAAGAGTTTTAGTTACTGAAATTAAGTACTCTTGGCTACATTATTTCATGGTGCATACAGACTAATTCAACTAATGATTGTAAGGCTACCACAGTTTTATGTTTGGAGTACCATATGCAGGGCAAAACCTCTCAACTCTGATCTATCCTGTTGGTTGCATGCAAGCTTCTCAAGAAACCACAACCATCCTCCCTCCTTGCAGCAATCTTTTCTGAAGCCTTCTGAAAGTTCTCTTTTCTATACATGCCATTCATTACTAACTCTTGCAGGAATGGTTCACTTGTGACTCCACAGGTAAACCCTAATGGTCAGATCACAGATACTGCTATTTCCTTTTAGAGCACTGATCACAGAACATTTAATTTTCTCTGGGCAACTAATAAGATGATGGGAATCTGCTTTTAAGCACCACCATGCATAAGAGGACAGTTCAGCCTGTCAAAACGAACCCCACCAAGCCATTCTACCAAAGCTGTATACTACATCAAAACTGCTGGTGCATATCCCTTCCCCCCCAGTATCCAGGGTTCGTTCTTTAAAAGTGCCTTTTTTGCAGAGTAACTTAGGGAGAACTGAAAGCAGAACCACCAATTAGCAAACATTTGCAGAAAATGAGATGTATCTAAAAGGAGGAGAAAGAGGAATCATGTGGCTCCCTTTATCTGCGCAATTTTCCCTCAAACTTCTTCATTTCACCTTTCAGAAATCATTGTTGTTTTCCTTTATAGTAAAGGACAAGGTTTCCCCTTTGCTATTGGTGACCTTTAGGGTGAAGGTATTTCTGTAATAACTGTAATAATATATAACTGTATAATTAGTTAATTATAATTAAATAATTGTAATAATTATGCTATATATTATCCTGTTCTTAAAAATGCCAATGACTGACAATTTTACATGCATTTTTTTCTTACATGTTCTACATCTTTCCTTTTCCTGAACAATGTTAACTACTAAAGAGGTTATTAGACTTCTCAAGAGTCCCTGTAGAGTTCTGAGCAGGAGTAAGATTGCCATGTCACTGAAAGTGTTAGTACCTTCTCACATGGACGTCATCATCATCTAGGATATCAGTCTTTTAACATGTTATAATTATTTGTTAATTTTGATAGTGAACAGTGAGATATACATGGTAAATCGTGGGAGAATAATAAAGTAGTTGTCCTGGGATTATACCTCAACCAAGCTGCAGTTGTGTAACATTGTTTAAAGATCATTACATAAAGTATGACCACTTTGCTACTAGCATTTAATTTGTATCAGTAAATGAGATACAGGGAAAGTGGTAGAAGTGCAAGTGGCTATTTTCTTGATACATAAAATTACATAAGGTTATTTGCATAAAGTTTTCAAGCATCTATACAATTCTAACCATTTATACATGAGAAAGACACCACCTTGCCCGAAATGAGGTTACATTAGTTATCACTTGTAAGTATACTTGCAAGTTTCTTCATGTTACTGTTCACCAAATATGACATCGTATGGGGATAGGAAGGAAAAAGTCCTCAAGCCTGCACAGGCTTAGGTACCAGAGCCACGTGGTGTCATTGTAGTAGAGGGAAGAGAGGCTAAGTGTAGTATGAATAGCTGGTCTTCTGCAGCAGTTAATTAGGAAAATGACTACAGGCTAGCTTGTAAAAAGATTCTCTGTAGCTATAACTTATAATGAGGTTACAAGGCAGATACTCTCTTCATTCCCTCCCTTTCAGTCCTACTCACAATCTGAATTGGAGCAAAATGCCTGTTTTGTTTTGTTGTTTTTTTTTTTTTTTAAATAAGGCTTGAGCTTTGCTGATCCACTAGTCTGGAACTTCATTAGTGGTGTGCACACCTACTGAAACTGCAGTTACAAACCTGCATTTAAGCTTTGTATTTATATGTATACCTATATATATATACTATTAGAAGAAAAGCAAAGTTTGAAATGGTAGCTGATGGCTTGAATTTATGGCTTTTCTCCTCCCTGAACTACAGCCAGAAGAGAGTGAGGGAATGACTCATTACAAGTGTTCTCCCCAGAGAGGCAGGAGAGTGTGAATAAACATGATTTCCAAAACAAATCCAGTTACTGTTTATTAGTTCAGCACACCACCTCCACAGGGTGACGGGGTGGACAGCAGAGCAAGGCTGAAGAGGGCTCTCAGAGCAGGCAGATTACCATTGACCACCTTTTGTGAACAGGCGTCCTCTATCAACAGAGGCACCCAGCACCAAAACAGAACAGTTGGCTCCAACCCTTTTCCTGAACTCTCTAGCATTACTACCCCCGGTGTTTGTAAAATTTTGTAACTGAAAATCCAAACTCTGACACCTCCCAATCAAGTACTTTCCTTACTTTACAGAGTTGAAATCTTTGAATCTACCACCTTGCCACTTCAGCATTAGATGGCAGTCAAAATTCTGGGTGCGCACTTACATTAATATATTGAGAGAGGACAGGCTTCTAAATTTTTGCAACTTTTTCAGTAATTTCAGTTGAAGGAACTGTCTCAACCAAACAAAGTACATTTTCACGCCTGCAGTAATACTGTTCACATTAATTTGCAAACAGTAACACTACCCAGTTAGACAACCTAATTTAGCAGTGTCTTAGAATTGCTTGATGTTATTTTGTTGTCCACAGAACATACCTGTCTCCCCCCACCCCATAACCACAGGTGTAAGGGTAGCATCTATTCTGAACACTGGCAGTAGTTTTGCTGTACCATAAAAGCCTGTGTTAGACTTTATCCCAGGAAATTAACCTTCACTGAGCTTTATACTGGAGTGGCTAGACTAGAAAGAGTAGCCAAACTAGACTGCAAAAGGCATCTGAAGTGTGCATCCTCACCCCTGGAGATTCTGTGACTAGAAGGCAGGCATACATTAAGATGCAGAAAAGTCTCTATACAGTATTGTTCCTCCTTGTAGAAAAAAAAAAAAATCTCAATTTTGCATATTTTTGATTACACTCTCTCACCTTCTTCCTTTAACTATGCTAAAACTTTCGATTCTCTCTGATGATTGTCACTTGAGTATACTCTTTTAGAAACATTGGTAGCATGGATTATTTGTATCCTCCTCAGTCTAACAAAACACTAAAATAAGTAAAATTTTAAGCACAGACAAGGTCAAATCTGTTACCATTAAATCATGCAACCACCAACACGATAATCTTTTGAAATATCTTAATTACTCTTTAAGTAGTTATACAAATATCAGTGTTTATCCTATTGCTTTTTCAAAGTAAAGACACTCTTGTTCACTCCAAAAATCCACCTAAGGACAATTTTTTCTGACACATTGAAATAGTAAACCAGCATGTGTATCATTTCCTTTACCATCTTCCTAAAGGAATGAAGTTTACCAAGTTGCACTGCAACAGCTCCTTGATAGATGAGTTTATTGAAACCATTTTTAAAAGCAGGTATTTCTGAACATACTCCAATCTCAACAGTTCAGAAAAACAATTGTTCAGTGTCCAAATGAAATGTGCATGTACATTTTAAATATACTCATTTATAGCACATGACATGAGCATAAAATACAATGATTTCTATGTCACTCAGTATGCCAATTTATTGCTACAGTTCCCCAAAAAAGTAGGGCACACCTGGAAATAGCTCTTAACCCAAGGCTATTACAGCTGTTCTGTGCCTTGGACCCCAAGATCAAGTCACTAGCGTTCCAATGTAAAACACCAGATTTTTAAAGTGTTTTCTTTTTAATTTACATTTAAATTAAATGCCTCTTTAGCAAGACTATTCTTAGATGGTATTTAGTGGGAAGTGTAACATTTGAAAATTTACTACAATATAAATACTTCACATCATAGCATATACAATTTTCTTCACCTTCATTTTGCTTGACCTCTTTAGCCATACCAATCAGAAGAAACAGGTTCCATAGATGAAGTTACAAAAAAAAAAAAAAAACCCAAACAACCAAACCTCAAAACCAACACAAACAGTGAATTTAACCAACCTGCACAAGGAACAAAGCTCCAGAGTTCATGGGTAAACTATTACTCCCACAAAATAAAAGGTGTTTGGGGCTTTGGAAATGCTGTCATGTATACTTGTGCAGTATTCACAAGTTCTCGCTGTATGTCTGTATTAAAAAAAATGAAATTAGGCATTGTTCTGGGTCTTCCTTTCTGTTTTGTTTCTAAGAACAGTCTTGAGAGTTCCATATTCCAAATGCTGCTTTTTAAAGGACAGGTTCCATCTGAAAGTGTCTCTATTCTTTAGCTCAAATGATTTTCACATATTTGAATATTTTGCCAGCCCTTTTGACCAATAATATGATCGTTTTATTGTCAAAATAAGTAGTTTTTTAGCAAATGAAAAGCTTATTCCAACAGTACAAGATCTCTATATCCAGTGTGAAAGCAACATGGTGGTATAAATATATGCATACATTGTATTACACATAATATATTATACACATTCCAGTTAACCATGGAACAATTAACAGGAGTAGATGACTACTAATCATGGGTACAAAGTATTTTTGTAAACAAGACTGAGAAACTTTAAGGAAAATCTGATTTCTGAAAAGATGACAATCTTGGGATTCCATTTTTGTTTTCAAAGTCAATTTTTTTTTTTTTTTAAGGATGCTGTATATAAGAATGCACTTTGTATTAAAACAAAGACCAATACTTTACAGTTTAAGAAACTTTACATATGTACATAAATTACACATCAGGAATGGTTTTAAAGCTCAAAATGAGTTGCCGGAAAAGTCTATTTTCCTTCTATTAAAATCTTTAACTCTTTTACATTGTGATCATTTGCAACTGTCACAGCATGATCCAGTGCTCGGATACTTGCTAGAAGCTTTATGATCTGCTTTATGTGCTCCCTAAAAAAGAAGGAGGAGAATTCAATACAGGAGTGGAACAATCATGTACAAGTATTAATATTTCAACATTATGAATCCATACAGGAAATCAGTTTCAGATAACTTCACATCTCCTCCACTTGCTTAGTTTGATAAAGCTGGTTATCAGCTTTGAACTGAAGTTGAAAAATTTATTTTGAGAGTAGGAATTAATCACACAATGTGCTTTAATACTAGATGCAGTATCATCTCAAGAGGTGTCTTTGATTACTTATGGTACTGTGCAATGAGTCACAGCTCTCTAGGTAACAAATGTTTAAGCCAAAAAAAAAAAAAAAAAAAGGCAGCAAGTACATTTTAATCCATGCCTTAAAAGGGTAGGAAGCTTGCCACCAATGAACTACATTACAATTCAGGTCAACCTAGGAAGCTTAGAATGAACAAATTGCTAGTAGGACTGTATTTCTTTGACCATAAAGAACACTTTTGGTATCTTGCTAGGAAAATGGATGTGAAATTTAGACCAGTCTCACAAAAAATGCTAGAAGTTCAAAATTAATCTTAAAAACAAACCTAGCTGATATGTGAAAAAGTATCCAACATTTGGAAAACTAGCACCAACAGACATAGGTGAAGACACACTTCCCTCTTGGCAGAAATTAAAGCTCTTTTGTTTCAAACAACCGTACTAGGTTTTATATGAAAAGACATGACATTCTTCAGTTATAAGAAGTAGCATTTCTGCTATTCCTACTATTTCCAGAAGTGTCTTTAAAGACAGAAGCGTTTCATAACCAACATGGTAACTGGAAAAAAACTGATACCAGAAACCACCCCCCCAACAACCTCTTAACCAAGATTTTTCTGCTACAGTTTAAGGGAAATGTGTGTGTCTATGTTTTAGTGCTATGCGTAAGACCAAAAGGGATCTAATCCCCTGGAGAGCCTCAATAATTGAAGAGTAACTCAACAATGGCTCAAGCCAGTTCAACTATCAAGAATGACTAATGTAGGTAGCAAGGGGGTTCATCTTTCAAAGTTTCAGGTTTGCTGAAACAACAGAACTATTGACCTTGAAACCTCTCCTCCTTGTGCAACAGCACAGGAATCTTCCAGTCTTGTTATATTCCTATGTATCAGTGCAACAATTTGGTTTTTAAGTTTGCCATTGATTAAAACAATACACCCATAGCATTTCAGGCTACTTGGCTAGCAGTAACTTTTATGTATCTAATCTGAACTTTGAATTATGCTGGTCACCAGATACAAGTAAAATGACTCTTCAATCTAGGGGAAAACAGGTTCATCAAGTTGGTTATGTAAATAAAGTCAGAACTTTATACAACAGCACAGTTTGTAATTTAGAAGCCATTATGGAGGAATTGGCAACAGGGTCACAAGATGGAACAGTCCAAAACCAGTAGCTACAAAATCTGCCAGAATCAGTGGCACTAAGCAGTAGTGCAAAATATATTATGGATGTTTAAAGATTTCCAGCAGTTGCTGTTTTCAGATACCTTAAAAATCTCCCCACCTACCATACCATAACACGTTTGAAGTTTTAGTTCAAGTAAGTTTCAAAAGACATGCAGCAGTATGGAGATACTTAAACACATTTGCAAACATCAACTAAATAACACAGAGCACAAAAATTGCAACTGCATTAACTCTAAGTTACCTTGCATTTCTTTTCTCTACATCAGAGCAACCAATGCTGTTTCTATAAATTGTATCAGCCAGATGAACAAGGTATCTACAGAAGTTTTCTAGCTGAGGAATAGTCTTGTCTCCTTTTAGATTAGCAAACCACTGTTTAGGGAAGCAAGCTATTACCTAGGAATTAACATAACAGGAACATAATTAACATAACAGGAAAAAGAAAGTTAAACACAATGTAACAAATTAAAAAAGCTATCTAACTCTGCCAGGTAAGATTGCAGTGACAAGGCCCAACTGAGTGAAACAATGAGAAACCCAAACAAAAAACAAATCCTAAATTCAAGCAGTAAACCACTGAAACCGACACTATACCTAACCTATCTAGAGGTGTGAGCCAGAGAAGGTTCTTTCTTTAGTTTCTGCATTCAGGAGAAAAAAAACAAATCTATTTTTCACTGACATTACAACTGTGATATATCAAAGCCAAGATTTCATAGTAACCAAGTTTTAACTACACTTCTCCTTCAGTTGAAATTTGTGAACTGCAAGTGATTTTAAACATTGTTTGATTTTACTTACACTTTGAGCTTTCTTAATGCTGTCCTCTCCACACTCAGAGTTTTGAAAAGCCATAAGAATATATCTATTTAGCAGACCATCTATTGACAGTTCCTGGAGGGTTTTGTTTGAAAGGATTCCATACCACTGAAGAAAGTTTCCTAATAACTGAAAATACAACACAGGGAAAGTAAGTATTTGAAAATGTACTGAAACCAGGAAGTCAATCAAACACTATAGAGCTGCTTCAAAATGCAACAGCATGGCCAAGGTAAGCAATGGAAATATGCCTTTTGTTAGCTTCAAAACTGTTCAGAATCCATAAAGTACCAGCCTAGAGTGTTACGGATTCTCATACAACAACCACCACCACCTCAACTTTGCTCATGTTCTGCACAAGAAATCGGGGGGGGGAAAAAAAAAAGTTTTAAGCCATCTTGTCTCAAAATCTGATGTCAATGTCAAGCCAGGTGAGGCCTAGCATATGACATATGGGGACAAATTCACAGCCCCCTTGTCAATGAAATCCCCAGCTACACTGCCAGCATATCCTTATTTCCAAGGCCTGGTGACACAAGAAGACACAGGCAGTGTCATGGGGGAGTGCTGGCTAAAGCCAACTGTACAGCTGTTATTCCCTGCTGGCGTATGGCCTGTGGGGAACTGCTGCCAGCCTTGTACAAATGAATGCAGCCAGCAGTTTACTGTTGAGGCAGACCATCAGGAAACAGTAAACGAGCACTTGCCTTCCAGCTTCTATTTCTGCTCGTCTATGATGCTATAACTGACTTGCTAGCGCAAGAGAGCTGTATTTTTAATGCTTCCCTAAAATAAAACTGGTAACAGCGTGCATACTTCTAAACTGCCCAGGCTCTGATAGATATTGCCAGAAACAGGCAATTTCATTCTTAAAAGAGACACAAGCCCTAAATAAGCAATCTGTTTCATTTTTAACAACAGCATTTTAATAAGTGAGCTTTGTGCTTTTTTTGCTCTAGACAGCATTTAAGAAGTTTACTTTGAGTGAAAGAATTCAGTGCCAAATATTTTAAATGAAGTGATTGAAAACCTACTCAGAATACAGTCTCCCTCACTGCTGCAATTTAAATAGAAAATTCCAGATAAGAGTTCTGTTTGCATGATCATGGAGATCAACAGTTCAATCAACATCGGTCTCATACTTTACTTTCCTGTTTAGTTGGGAGTTAATTTTCTTCACAGCCTTTTACTGAAAAACTACAACAGTCATAGCTTTTTACAGACCTTTGCAAACTTTGTATCACACATTCCACACACAGACTTTTTCTTTCACACTCTATCATTTCAGTTAAACTAAGATTACAAATGCTCTTATACTTTACAAATAGCAGTGAGCTTTTCAAAAGGGGCCAAGTTACTTTCATGAAGATTCTCATACTATATATATATATATTTAAAAAAAAAGCGCTCTCATTCCCACATAAGTGAAATTAAAAGCAGCATATTTTATTCTGACAAGCACAATGACATAAAAAAAATGCGTTGAGTATGCTAAGTAAACCCACAACATACAAGTTAAAATGATGATGCTTTCATTTGGCAATCTTTTGAAGAGGGCACAGTGCATTATCAATGACTAAGAATCCTAATTTAGAGTTCTTTCGAGTAAAGTTAAAGCAATTTCCATTCACCATTTTCCACAAATTTGAACAAGATTTTATTGCTATACTGTCTAGACCAAAGATTTACCAGATGTATATACTGACTTACCTTAACAGAGGACCAAAACTGACGTTGGAAAAACAAATATGGGCCAGAGTTCTTGTTTTCTAAGATGCTGGAAAGTAAGAGATTTCTTTAATGAGCAATCAAGACCATCTCTGTCTGGAGTTTGCTGGCTTCCTCCTTCCCACACAGTTAATTTCTATAAATATTCCCTTCTATCCTGCTTGTCTTTGCTAATCCTCACAGCATGATAACAAAAGATCTCCTGTACCCAGCCAGCGAACCGTACTGGGAAAAACCCCATGTAAACTACAGACAGAAAATACTGACTTGCTAATAAAGGTCTAACAACATAGTTAAAAGCAAACTTACTTTTTGGGATATAAGGGCATGAATACATCATCATCTAGTGTTCTCCTCATTCTTAGCAACAATGCCTTTAAAAGCATCTGAAACAGAAAATAATTTTTTTTAAAAGTGTCCAAAGCACTGCTTAGTAGTTAACCAATCAGAAATTGATTTTTCAAAGCCATAAAAAAAATTTGTGACCATAACCTAACAGTAAAAGGCACACATACTTAATCACACATATAAATAAAGTCTTAGAGAAGCCTATAATAAATAACAGAGCTGAAATTTGATGCTTTTAGTAAAAACTGAAGGCAATAGAATTACTTTATGGTTAAGCTTGGCTACACAATTAGCTTCTGTGAAGTCAGGGTTTATAATTTTTAATCTTCCGCTAACTTCCCCATACACATGCACTTTTGCCTATCTCCTATTATACTAAAGGCAATACATATATTGCATTAGCTATGACACCTGAACTCATGACATCAGTTCTTGTATTTCTAGAAGGTAAGTAAAACAAAGTAAATGCATTTGAAGAGGTTACAAAGATTAAAAAAAAAAAAAAAAAATTCTGACTATTTGTAGCTGATCCTTAAAGCAAAACTGCACACCAACGTCAGTACATTTGGTATCTCTTTAGGATCTATTTTTGGGGACACTTTACTGAGTTCCTCCTCCTAATTTATCACTGTACAGGACTCTCCATAACTAGACTGCAGAGCACCAAATAACTGCAAAATTCTATCTTGCTCCCCACTAAGCATGCTCTGTTCTCCAATATAGTTGTCCTGGTTTCAGTTGGCATAGAGCTACTTTTTTCTTAGTTGCTAGAATAGTTCTCTGTTCTGGATTCAGTATGGGATTTGATACAAGAAGAACGCTGATAATACAGTGATGTTTTTAGCTGTTGCTAAGAAATCAAGGGCTTTTCAATTTCCTGTGTCCTGCTAGTGTGCAGGTGCACAAGAAGCTGGGAGAAAGCACAGCCAGAGCAACGGCCCAAACTGGCCAATGGAATATTCCATATCATACATCACACTTGGTATATAATGATGGCTAGCAGGCAAGCAAGCTCTCTTCCGAGATTGCAATTTTGGGATTTTCTCTTCTCTTGGATTGCTAGCTGGGAACGGGCAGGGCATCGGTCTACAGGTGATGGGCAACTGCACTGTGCATCACTCATTTGTATATTCTATTATTATTATCATAATCATTATTAATACCACTGTTATTTTAATTTTATTTTATTTCAATTATTGAATTGTTTTTATCTCAACCTATGAGCCTCCTTACCTTTACCCCTCCAATTCTCTCCCCATCCCCCAGGGCAGGGGAAGGGAGAGAGTGGCTGCATGATGTTCAACTGCTGGCCAGGTTTAAACCACACCAACAGTATATTAAAAATACATTCAAGTTCCTTAACTTATGTAAGATATTTAAGAAAAAACAACTTACTTGTGTATTTTTGTTTTCTGCATTCACCACTGAAGGATATCCATCTACTAGTTTCTGTACAATTGCTACCATTCTAGATGTCTGTGTGGTAGAAAAGGGATCCCATATATTTTCAGAAATCACTATAAGAGATTGAAGAATTACTCCACTATGCAAATACTCAAACACAGGTACTAAAACAGTCAGGCAATAATTTACAAAACAGTAAAATCTGAAAGCACAAACAAACATCACCTTCCACGCACCCCCGTTTTCTCCCATTTTCTTTCTAAGATTATACCTGTTAATTTAGGAAGGACAACTCTCTCTACAATGGTAGGCAATAGTGAAATATCAGCATCATCTTTCACTTGTTCCTGTTCTTCACAGCCATAAAACAGCAATGACTCAAACCACAACATAGTCTCAAAATCTCGACACTTGCCCTAATAAAAAAAGATTGATGTTAGATTCCTAAAGACAGATTTGAAGTCAACATATTAAAGAAGAAAAAAAATAATTATATATGCAAGTATGATACACTCACAAACCAGAACAAGACTACTCTACAACAGTCTAGCAAGTGTACTAAGCAGGCAACAATTAAGCATAAGAACAACTCAAAAACTTAGTCCTTTTTGTCTAGGTGTCAGGTACTCATCTGCACTGTACATAATAACAACAACAAAAAAGATATAGCGTCTCAAGACCAAAGAGTCCCTTAATCTGGCACAAGGATGGGCAAATTACTGCACCTGCTTTGGCACTCCTACTTCTGAAGCAGTGATACTACTTCCTTCAAAAACACAGGCAAGCCTGATTCCTGAGAAGTGAAGAAAATGTTCTGTCTCTTTGCCTGGACACTACTAAATGCATCATCATAGGTCAGATTAGAGTATATGGACAACCCAACCAAAACCTGAGAGGATGGGGAGCAAGGTCAATTTTCCATAAATCAGCCAAAACAAACCAATTGACTCTACAACCACACAATCATTAGATCTAACGAAAGTGGAAATGGTGGAAGTAAAACTTTTTTTTGGTATCTGTTGCCCTGCAGATTTTAACCTCTAATTACACCTGAGCTAAATAAAAATCCACAGATTAGGGTAAAAGTGAGAAGTACAGTTAATCTGTGCTGCATTATAAAATTGTGCTTTCTGGATTAAAAACCTCTTTTTATGAATACCTTGTGATTTTTTTTTTTAAACTTAAAACACTTAACAGGACCAGTAACACAATGTAGTGAAAATGATTGTATTTGGGAATTCTCCAATTAACTTCAGCTTTGTTTTGCCAGCCTGGGAACTCACATAAAAACGACATAGGGGAAGGGAGAATGTACAAAAAGAGTTTTAAATTTAACGAGGACACCTTTCACAGATTTTTCCCTCATTTATTCAAATTAAATACAAAGTGCTCTCTGAGGAAGATTCATGCTCCCCTTCCACTGCAATCAGAGCAGAGACAACAGAAGATCCCCTTCTACAAATATTCTCTCAGTAGTTAAGAAAAAGAGACTTCTGGAAAAAGGAGAGATTCAGTCATTTGTGAGATAATGCTGACACATCTGCAGACGGTGCTGTAGATGAGCTAAGTTTTGAAAGGGAAGAAGACAATCTGCCTTATTAGCCTAGTTTCCTAAAAAACACTTCCACCCCCCCACTTTATGCAATTGTACTCACTCTGTGCCTTGACCCACTCCCATTTCTCAGTAAAAGCTAATGTAGCAGAAAAAAAAGTAAGTTCCTACCAGTACTGTGAAAATAAGCACCTGACTGCAACAGAAATACCTTACAAGAGCTTTCACCGACAGGAAGAACAGAGCGGGAGTTAAAAGCTACCTGAACTGTTTGTCATGATGGCTACTCATGTCAGCACGCATATGCAGGGATACAACCAAAGCAACAATGCTGTCCTGCTTTTCCCATGTTCCCTACCTAATAACTGGGCAATGAGTACTATGAGGAAGACTTGGAAATTGCCAACCAGAGTTCTACAGGATATGAAGGTGTAGGTGAGAGAAAGAGACATAGGTAGTCAAGATAAAAACAGGCCTCTTAGTTCTACTCCTGAAGAAACAACATCTCTAGAATCACAATTTTCTCTTAAGTATTTTAAAAGCTAAATGTATTATTTAAGAAGCTGTTTGGCTTTTTGGACTGCACCACTCACTGAGAAGGAACTGGCATGTACCAAACTGAACTCTGGTCTGCTGGGAACACAGAGAACAACAGTCCAGAAACTCCCCAGGAGCCCTTCACCCCAAGAGAGGTGCCCATTTTAACTTCCATGCCTAGGACACGTGTTTATGAGGAGCAACCATCAAAAGTGCAATTTACTTTGCTTTGTAGGAGTGTGAAAGAACCACTACATAGAAGCTTACATAGAAGTTGCTTGCAGAGGACCTTACCTCCAAAGGAGTCCAGATAAGCAGCTGAAGTCTGATTAAGGGGTTAAACAGCTTTGGTAAACAGAGGCCAATATAAGCATCCTTATAAGAAGCAAAGTACTTCGAGCGCCAAGCTTCAAACTGTGTCTTAATGCAATCAATTGAATAAAAGCTTTCCAAAACATCTTCGAAAACTTTGCTGGATTCTTTCAGTATACGATCTGGTGAGGGAGAAAATTAGTAATGAATGAATCACCTATTCCCTCTAATACATTTCAAGATGGACTTTGATGCTTACTGACATAAGCAAACTCCTATAAACAAAACCAAAAAATCATCACCTTTAAAAGTTCTGTTACTTCTACCTCAAATAGACAAAGTGATAAAAACATAAGCACATGAGTACTCTCCGATATACTGTTTAAATCAAGACTTGTGATAAAACATTTCATACAATGATTTTCAGTCCCCAGACATTGGACTGGCGATGTATTGGGCTGTATTCATTGTGGATCTCACTTCAACACTGGCCCTACTCTGCATGGGAGTTTGAAACAGCTCTTCTCCAGACCCCTTCCAACCCAAATTATTCTACAACTTTGCTCATCCAAGTGCAAGTACCAGAGGACACCTCAGATAAGCCAACTGAAACAGCACTTCAGACAGAGCAGGTCCTGGCAAATACCACGCTAAACTGCTGAGCATAACACAGCTGTTAGCACTGGCAACAAATACAATCCCTTAGCACCATCCTCACATTTTTTTGTATTTACAGTACCAGTATGCTATGCAATCCAAAACTTTTTCTCTATATACTATTTTCCCTTCATCTTTTTTACTTCCCACAGTTAGTTTCATTTTAATCAGTCACTTCTGTTGCAGCCACAGTTTTAAATGTGCAATTACAGTAGTAATATATTTGTTGTACACAATTAACATAACTAGTGCACACAAGCAGGCAGAGACAGGGCTGAGGGAACATGAGATTATGTCATATAAACACACTTCTCACACTGGGATCAAGGAGGGATGCTACAAACAGAGTTAGAAGGTTCAAAGTGCATCCCTCTGTTCCATATAGCTCACTGCTGATTCTGGACTAACATGAGAGCTATGAATGATTAAAAAAAGCTTTAGAAATACTACGTTTACTCAGAAATTGATGAAACTCCTACAAAAGGCTTTTGTACACATAAAAGTGCCAAGTTACAAAGAGCAATTCAGCCACACTGAATTTTTAATCTAGATCATTTAACTTCGCAAAGTTAATTATAGCACCTAACAACCCTAAACAGTTGCTTTGCTTGTCAAAAAGCCCTCCCTGAATCCACAGTTTTGGTAAATCAGCCAGCAACTAAAGGTGTGGAAACTGCACTTCTAAAGCTCCAACTGCTAGGCAGTTTATCCAATTGCTTTTTTTAATCTGTCCATATTTTGGGTCTCCACAACCACCTACAGCAATGACTTTAGCATTTTTATTACACACTCCGTGGGAAGTGACTTGTTTACTTTAAAACTATCTTATCACTTCATTGCAGGGCTGCTAACTCTCATACTGTGAAAAGTCAACATTGTTCTCCTAGCTGAAGAGTCCAAAGCTGTTTAATCCCTCCTCAAGATACAACATAAACAATTCTATAGATGTGATTCTTGCTGCTCCCCTTCTCCCCATTTCTTCTAATCTGATTAAATTCTCTTTAATCAGAGAGAATGATAATTGTTCTCAGGTTCAAAATGAGAAGGTAACAGGATTACTACAGTGATGTTCTACTTTCTTCACCAATGATTTCACAGTAACCACCAGAATTGTTTGCCTTTTAACTGTTGCTGTAAAAGATGACTGTTCCATCAAACTATCCATCCTTCCCAAATCTCAGGATCCTTGCAGTTCTCGCAATGTTTTAGAGGCATTAGCTTAACTTACAACCCCGTTTATTGCATAATCAGGTTTATACATAATTGCATAATGACGGTTACTTTGAGCAAACCGTCATAAAACTGCAGATGTATTCCAAATCAAGACAGTATCACGAGATCTTTCTGCAATGTTTGCATTCAACATTGTTTTCTGTCATCTGCAAAGGTGCCAGGCTGTAACAAGTCTACAAAACTTATGTCATTACATTTCCAGATGCTTATGCAAAACTCTAGAAAATACTTCCTATCAAGCAAAAAAAAGGTTTCTAAGCACTGAGGTTTTCAGAATTTCACGTGTAAAACAAACAGATATTTGAAAAATTATAAACCACGTTACAAATCAGAAGGCAGACTTAGTATCCACTGAAGGTACAAAAGCTTACTGCTTGCCAGCAAAAGCATGTTTGAATCAAATAAAAAGAAATCTCATTAAGGATGGGGTATTTAGTTAGTTGCAAGCGGTAAAACAGGTTGGTGAGAGACTGCTTTGGTCACACTGATGATCAAGCAAGGAATAGTTCCTAAACCTTCTCTAAAATATGATGAAATATAAGGACAGGGTGGAATTTGGATCTTTTTTTTCCTGCCAAATTTTCTGTATTTTGTTACATAAAGCTTCAGTAGCTTTTCTAACCTCGCTCCATGTTGAAGTTTGTAATATCTGTTGAAGTTTCCTCATCATCGCTGGAAAGGCCTTCAAGGTGATCTGCCATCTTACCAGTTTGTTCTCTTCCTTGTCTACGACGAGCTCTGAAAAGGATCAGCAACATAAACCAACTATTACTTTTCCCCCCCCTGTATACAATAAACAGACCTGCCTAAGATTGTCATAACTTTTAATGTAGGAAATCCAGGTTGAAAAAAAAGCATTCACTATGTCAGTGAGGAGACGGAGGCACGGACTCTGTGTACAGTGCAAACAGACAGAGACCTTTATTGTTTTTAACACTAAGAATTTATACCATCTCCAAAGCTATGTCCGTAAGCATGAGTTAGGCAGCGTTATAATAATTTGTTACAATGTATTGTGCATTTGCTGTTCACACTCTCTAGTCTATACACTGATTGGCTAGACTAAAAGATTAACTCTACTGTCGGCATCCTGGTTATCAGTCCCTTAGTTCTTTAGTTCTGCAACTCTGCATTTTCTTGTGGCACAGCTGCTAACTTTCTTCAATTGTTCTTTATTCTCCAGTCAAGGACATGGTCGAGCCAAGATGTCCATTTTCTGCCAAAAAGCTCTCCACATGTCAGCACCTCAAACATTCACTATGTTGCTGACTCAAACAATGCAAGGAAGAGAAACCAGTAGAGGCCATCCATATTGGTATGGAATGGGTTTGCTATACTTTCTTTTAGTTATGTTAAATCCGTATCACGTAATGGTGCCACGTTTTGTACACTTGCATGATAAGCTGGGATATACAGGAATATCCCTGCCCAGCATACCAGCTTAAGTGTTTTCTTCACCTTGCAGCAAAGAAGCAAACATTGCTACTTATCTTAGTGTGTCACACAGGACAATTGCATTCTGCAAGGAGGCAAAGACCCCTGATAGACAAGAAATCTCAGTACTCTACCTTCTGGCCTCTCTTTCTGCAGTCCGACGCTTTACTTGTTCTTGATAGATCACTCTGTCTCGTCCAAAAGATTCAAGATTTGGGGCCATCAGTGCTTTATCTGTAAAATTACATTGATGAAAATTAAAATGCTTATCTATGATTATATAAATGTGTTGTAGGCAGTTTCATAAGAGCCTTTTACCTACTTTAAACTAAGTGTAATTTGAAGTAGAAAGTTGAAGCTTTCAAAAGATGCACACAAAAGCCTGAATTTGCAAGTGTAGAGGTTAAAAGAGGAAGTAGTGAAGTTGGAAAAATCTCCACTTAAATGTCAAATAGTTTTCACTGTACTTCACTCTTGTCCCTCTCACAACAGTGCCCAACTAAATAAAAGTCAACAGTTTTAACAGAAATTGTTGAAATTCGCGGTTCCAAGACAAAAAGTGCTCCTTACATAAACACATTCACCATCTATCTTTTGAAAAGAAAATGAACAAAAAGAAAGGCAGGGAAGAGTGACTGGAGCAGGAATATATGATAATTCAGAGTTCTAGCTGTAGTGTTTTCTCAGTTTATATGCTTCAAATTGCCTTAAGTTTAAAAAACATCAAAATCTACAGGAGAATAAATTGTCTTCCCTCCTTTTTTTAAGCTGTGATTCATTATAGATGTTCCTGATTATAGAAAACAACACAGCTAACCAGTGAAGCTGATCAGCAACCAGCGGGCAGACCCAAGAGCATTTCCAGTTCATCCTTTTCAGGTAAATTTTTAAAAGTGGATTGAATGTTAGCCAGTGCTCAAGTCCACCCACTATAATATAAACATCAAAATTTAAAATGCTTACCCAAATTTCAGGAATAAATTTACATGTTTTAACTAAATCTATTTATAAATCCATCATTAAAAATATTAATGACGCTCTATGTCAGTACTCCAATTCTACTAAGGGCCTTAATATACAGATGAAGCCATCATTTGTCCAATTTTTTAAAATGTTATTCAAAGCTGAGCTACTTGTCTTTACACAGAAGTAAAGCAAAAGTTGGCAGATAAACTTAAATTCACTTCCAGCCCTTTAGTGTTCTGACACTGTTATGAAGAAAAGCAGACCGTCTGTGTCCGCAACACACATCAAATCGAAGGCTGGCATCAATTCCTGCTTTCTGTGATAACTTGAAGAACAGAACTGAACTATTTCTAGACACAGTAAAATTCATTCTCAAGACTCCCAGATACCAAATAAGATCTCTCTTTAAAACCCAGCCTTGACAGTGACAACTATTCCCACCCCACCATTAAATTCCAGTCTGAAGTAATCCATTCTAATCTTCTTTAGGAGATATGTTTCTAGTACATTAGGTTTCTAGTTCTCACAACAGCATTTTCATGGTAAAACTGAGAGGCCTACATGTAATGCCCGGGGCTCCAAATAAAGTTCTAAAGGGAATATGTATGCTAACCACTCCATAAAGGGATGAACAACTCTTATGCCCTAACACTTTATCACCCTCAGCAAGTTCTGTCTAATGGTATTAACAAAATTTCATCTCTGGACACAGTGTGACAGAATGGGAAATGGCTTTTACTATAGGATTTTAGGTCAGCAATAGGACAGACAAGAAAGCCATTTTTAAAAATGAGAAGCTCTCCAAAGCACAAAGACAACTCCTATTAACATGGTATTTTACCCATCGTTTAACATGCTGAATAAAATCTCCACTGGGGAACGTATATTTCCATCCAAGTTAACATTTGCTTTTGTAGAGTTTTACATACTGAAGAGTAATCACCACAAGAAAACTCCTCTGTGAGAATCCCCCATCCACACACTCACAGTAAGCAGATATTTTAACTGTCTAATTTTAAGCTGTATTTCATAGAGGGTCACTTTTTATTAGTTTGATTTTTAACAATGCCACCAGTCTCTTCCAGTCCTTTAGCTTTATCAGTATATGTGTGAAATGAAATACTTATGCTGCCTACAAAATAGAGTATTAGACAGAAGTCAGCTCTGAACAAAGCCATGAAGCACTGGGCTAGAGTTAACTGTACATGTTACAGGAAATGTATAGGTTCAAGGAGGTTAAAAATAAAAAAACAATGTCCTGACATAAAAGCAAAATTGGGAATCACATGCTACCACTACTACCACTGACACCACGCATACATTTTCAGTGCTAGGAAAGAGAAAATACAGTTAAGAGCAACAGAAAGGAAAGATGAAGTCAGAGTTAGAGTGGCTTTGAGTTCAAAACAGAACAGATTAGAGGACTTTTATCTAAACTTGCTTCTACCTATCTCAAGAGTAAGGATAAACTTTAAGACAGTCATACTTTAAATATTTACATTTAAATTAAGCCATACTAAGTAAACAAGGTTGTTTAATGAATAATAAAAACCTTCAAGATGGACTGACTTGAATGGCTTGAAAACTCCGAAGATTCATCTTTAATATCATCTTGTCGTCTTTGGACAAGGCGGGAAGCTCGCTGTTTGTACAGCTGGTGCATTGCGGATTCAAGTTCGTTAATCAGAGGCACCTGTAAAAATACAACACACTACGTAATATCAAATTCTTCAGGTCCTTAGTTTCTGGGGTACCATACTATTCCGAAGCATAATGCTGTCACTGTACTTCTAGCAGCACAAACTCTTTCTTTTTACCCATTTGTATCATTTGGACCAGTAAATATTTCAATGTGAAGGAAATGCATGCATTTAACAATGCTGACAGCTTTCAACCATGGCAACAGCATTCTGAAAGTAACTTCTGTTGACTGAATGAGTCTACACAGTAAGACAACCATTTTAGAGAGTGTGAAATGTTATTTCAAGTACTCGCTTTCTCTACCAAGTGCGTTACACATTGTGTTACATTGCTTACAATTCTCAGACCTCGTTGTTTCCTCTCTTATCTTTAAACAAGAATGTAGTAGTATTCTACACTTTAATGAGAAAATAACCTGACTGTATACAGTGAAAAAAACAATGCATGAATCTAACCTCCTGAATCCAGTGGGTATTATTTTGCTATAACTTTTATTAGTATATGCTAAAATATTATTTCTAAAATTCAATAAAACACTCCATAAGCTTGTTATGCAAACAGGCAATTAAGATCAGCAAAATGTTACTCTAGCCTATCATTAAAATTTTACATTTCGTAAGAGCTATGCATTAAGTATAACCTTTGAACTATACAGACTTAAGTCAGATCGGAGCTGCCACTTTTTTCTTAATGGACTAAAATTCAGTAACAATTCTAACAAAAAGAGATGATGTTATAACCACTAGGAATTTCCTGACATTAAAGAGCAGATTCACTGCTCACTTCTGCAAAAATTCATTTCCCGGGACAAGCTAAAATTAGATTATTATAAATATTCAAATGCAAAACAGAACGCTTCACAAAATCTCTTAATTTGGAAAGGCAAGTCCTTTTGGTACGAACACTTAAGCCACATCCTCCTTACCTCCAAGACATACGCTTAGTCCACAGTCTTCCAACCTTTTAGCTCAAATATTTCATTGCTGCCTACCATCCAGGATTAAGTTTTTTTCAAAGCAAAAGATAAAATCAGAAATTGTTTCCTGGTGTAATTTAGAATGTGACTCAGCAGCTATTAAAGTACCTCCTCCAGCAAAACAGAAGATTAGAGCTACAGGGCCATTTCAGCCATCCGAGAATGACACACACATCAGAGGAGATATTAAAAGGAAAGAAGTATTAGCTCTTTGTGGTATAAACTGGGCTGCAGGGATTACAATGAAAGCAGTTCTGCACCAACTCAAAATACATACAACTTTCTCTTGGAGAAAACAGAATAGAGAGAAATAGGAGGAGGGAATAACCCAATGCTGGAAGTGTATATTCGGTATTTAAGACAATGTTGAAACAAGAAATAATTAAAAAAAAACCAACTAGTTTTGCTGCAGTTTACCATAGAAGATACAGCTTCTTCTCTTAAGTGCGTAAAGGGAATTCTGAAACTGAAAAGTTAAATGACAATTTTTCACAGTATCACTAGAGGTTCCTTCTATAATTGCCCCAGGATAAAAAAACCCCAGATACATGAATCCACTGAAAATAATTCCCTTTTAAAACACAAGAGACTTAGAAGCTGTTATTCTTCTATAATCAATACTATGGTTGATGAATGACTGACAATTTCACTGACTACTGTAAAGTCACAGCCCTCATTTATTGTGTTTTATTTAGTCAATACCTTAAATACAGTGGGGGGGGGGGGGGTGTTGCTTCACTTTCACTGTAAACAGTATAATAGAAAAAGTGGAAAGCTCTCTGAACATTCAGATGACAAGGATAATTTTAACCTACAGTTCCCCTCTCTGACACACACTGTGTGTTTTGATAATTTGCTTCTGCAGTCAAAATAACAGTTCATCTAACTGTGTTGTCAGAGACACGCTTGGAACAATTTAATCTTTCTGTATTCCTTGCATATTCCTACATTCAAAATGTAAAGACACCGCTACCACTTTCTAGTCTTCTCAGAAAGCATAATATTGACAGTAATTACTTGTGAAGGAAGTCATGCAAGCATCTTCCACTCCATTGGTTTTACCATTTATGGGAAGAAAAACAACATAAAGGATTTGACATTTCTATCGCTTGTTTCTGAAATTTGCATAATAGCTGCCTCATTATACTCTCCATTGCTCCTTACCAACGATTAAAGTGTTTCTAACATTCAAGAATCTCTTCAAAGCAGAATACAAACAAAGTGGTTTTGGTTGGTTGGGGGTCACGAAGGGTTGAGCATGGTGAATAGGTGCAGAAATAAGGTGGCACAGGGAAGAAAGTTTAATTTATGATGACCTTTTTGTTCTCCAAAACCAAGTCAATAGACATACAAGAAAATTCTAGGGGAATGGACTCTTTTTGGAGCGGGTAAGTATATCATGAACCTACTAGTGCTTCTTCAGCAAATCACTTTCTCATTCAGATCAGTACCACTGTGAATCTGACTAATAACCACGACTAGCTCTAATAAAGAGAAAGCATCAAAGCATCCTATTTGAAAGGATAGGGAGGGACCTAGCTTTATACATATTTGGAGTAAGTGTTCATATATGTATGTGTATATATACATACACACATATATATGCACAATATTGTTATTACACAAATGGATACACACTTCATATGCTTACATATACTATAATCATAACAACTACGTATATTATGTAAACACACACACTTTAAATATGAAGCAGTCAGCACCAAAGGTTCTGCAAAAGAGCTGAAGGTAATTTGTCTCTACGCTCAAAAGATCAAAAGAATTTACTGCCCTCCTGCATTTCATTATTTCACTTAAATATAAACCAATACTGATTTTATTACTTTATTTTGTTCCCCACTCCGCCTCCTTTTTAGAAACCCTTGTGGCATCCTGTGGGCTACTGGTTTTGAATTTGATAGTACTTTTGTCATGCTGAAAGCACTGAATTCCAGAACAGATTATCTAGTCAAAGAACCAAGTAATATATAGGACATCTTAATAAATGAAATGCTCCTGTTAAACTGACCATGTCGTCTCCTAATTTTGCAACTCATTGTACATAGAGGTACTGCAGCCGTCTCCAACTGAAAACGGCAAAACTCTGTGAATGCCCCTAAGTAGCATGAGATGATAAAAATCACATCTTCAAAGTTCAATGGACTGGCATGGCAAGAGGAGTATGGGGAGGGTGGGGAAGGGAGAGGAAGGTGTCCAGGTATAAAAATCATTAAAAGACCAACTACCAGGAAAGTCAAGGTATATTGTGACAAAGCAACTTTAACAAGCCTATTTGTTAAATTATCAGCAGCTAATTTGCTGTATAACAGCTGGAACTGATTTATTTACACATGTAGCTAGATAGGTCAATAACCTTCCTAAAAACTGAACAGAAATTACTACACTATTACTTAACAGTAAGTTTTCCTGGTTTATACAGAATCTGGGAGACTAAAAGGCCTGGTTTATACTCAGAATGGTGTATTTTAAACAATTTGTTTAAAGAAAATACTTGAACAAAACAGCATGGGCTATCCAGACATGGTTTATAGTTACCACAAAAGAAATTTAACGAGAGGTCTTTAGAAAGCAGATGTTAAATAGAGATACAGGTATTTAACTTGCCTTCTGAAATACAAATTTATCTCAGAGAAAGAATATAAAAAGTTATCTTTAAGTAGGAATTTAGGCATCTGGGCGACCAACTGACAGAGCTGCACAGAAAAGCACCTTTACTACTCCTCAACAGCTAATGCCAATACAGACTCAGGAATACTGCTTCTTCGGTGAACAGTATCTATTGCAACTAATCAATTAGCTGGGTGAATTAACCGGTCCACACTTCCTGGGTTTGTTCATGACATAGCTATTCTTCAATTTACAGGACTGAAGACAGGACTCTCCCAATACCACTAATACTGAATGACAACTAATACTGAACCAATTAGCAACCAGAAAGCTTTTATATTCCTCTCCCACACCTAACAAGCTAGGTAAGCAGTAGCTTCAACTACTCAAGTAATTCTGACAGCTAATGTATTAAGAAAATACTAAACTATTGTATTCAAGTCAGAAGACAATGAAGAAATGAAGAAATAGCTTATGTACTGCTAACAATTTTACAGCTCCTGTTTGTAATATATATATAAATACATATACTCAGGAGCTCCTGTTGTATTTACAACAAAATAAGTAATTTGAGCATAATGAATAATGTAAAAAGGAAAGACTTAAGTTTTCAAGTTAGACATATACAAAAGTGTCACACTACATGAAAGGAGGATATTTTTAAGTTTGGGTGTCTTCAGACAGCTACACTAGTTTTAAAGCTTTTCTCCTTCAGACACTAGAGCAATACAAAGTATGTGATACTGCCTGGCAAGAATAGTTTATAACAACACACAAAATACAAGTCTTTGTTACTGTGTTCATAAAGCATTCCAGAAACTAGCAATGCTGTAATTCAACCCTTATTTTTGTTAACCTGGTATCCAACACAAGTAAAAAGCAGCATCTGAGTAAAGTCGAAACATAAGAATATCTGCCAAAATCCTGAAGATTTATAATCTAGAAGTGCTTTTAGGCAATCTAAAGTCAGTGATCTCTAACACTGTGTAAGAGAGGTTTCTGATAACCAACTTAGCGTGATGAAAAGTTATCTTTTCAACCCCCAAATAACCAAACCTTTAGAAGAATATGTTCTCAGGGGACTTTTTTCGAAAACAGAAGATGTGGTGTTTGGCATGTACTAAGAGTCCCTATTTTTATTTTTTTTTTTTAAAAAAGATGAATGTTTTTGCATCCTTACCTTTTCACTGAAACACTCAAGCAAGTCTTGGACATACCCTCGCATTTCTTGCAAAAACTTATACTGTTCACCAATACCCCCAGAAGACCCTTCTAATCTTTCAATTGCCTTGGTAGAGTCCTCTCGGCTTTGCTGATGTTTCTCATATTGCTGCCGATTAGCTTTGTGCAATTCTTTCATAGAGTCCAACCTGAAGGGCAATGGATAAATAGCAAATTTACATCCAAAAGTCTGTATATTTCAGACCACTGAGATATTAAACAGACAGTGCAAGTACCAAGTCTATATATGGGAAATACTGCAAAGACATGTTCTCTAACTTTAATTTGCCACTTTCTCTGCTCTCTACATAAACAGCAAGGCTAATGGTTTAAATTAATTTGCTGAGTTATATAATTATGCAGAGTGCATTGCAGTGCCCACTGCCACAAATCTTTACAGGAGCTGACAGCACTCAGAATAGTGCAAAGCTGGCCTTAAAGTAAAACTGGGAGGAAGGGGGGGGGAGGGCAAACTACAGATTATACAAAGCAGTCTTATTCCTCTACTAACTTGATTCACTGTCAAAGGCTGTAATACTACAAGGGGCATACAAACCAATTCTGAAGACATGTAAAGTGCAAGTTGTTCATTACAAATGATTTCTCACTGCAATTGGGTTGTTCATTCAGTAGGACCTTTTGCGTACCTGACAAGCAGATTACAGTGTTTAAACCAAAAAAGCCCTGTATATGCTAAAACTTACAACTCTTTATCTACTGAAGGGGAAAAATCTGATTCACAGCTTAAAAGAATGCAATTTGATAAACTAAACACCTCACTGGCCTTTCAATTCTTGACTATAAGACTGTGCAGTGTCCAGAAGATGCAACTCAGACCTGTCTTCAACAAGATCAATGGCCTCATATTTAAAGCTTCACTTCCAGAGAAGCAATCCAAGGAGATTTTCGAACAAAGTGTCAATGTCATCTTCACTTTGAGCTTTTTTTGTTTGCCTTTTTATTTATTTTTTTTTTAATGGATGTGTCAGTCAGTACTTTTCCAGCGATGAAACTTGCTCACCGAGACTAAAAGACGCCTGAGGAACAGAAAGCTAGGGGACAGGTCTTTAAGTCTAAAAAGATGGTCTGTCCTACCTGTCTTTAAGCTGTTTCTTTACCAAATCAATAGTAACAGGAGTCATCTCATTACTGGGAGTTTTGAAAGGAACAGTATTATCTGTTTTTTGAGACTTGGTTTCCGATGATCCATACGCAGCATAAGTGTATGGAATGCCATATGATGAACCATAAGACAGTGTCTGGTAAGTGTTCTGGTAGTACAGATTATTCACTTCAGCAGGCTGACTTGGTTGAACCTAAAGGAAAAGGAAATACAATTGTGCTAAATTAGACTTCAAAGAAATGAAATAATTACAAAATGCAATTATCAAGTGGATTTAAGTGTAGAACTTCCAACACCTACAGTGGAAGAAAACATTCCCTCAGAAGCACTTTCTTAAATGGACAAACTCTTAGTATCATTATAATTCTAAATATTTCTACTTATAACAATTTATTAAATGACAATTTTAACCAGCCTATAATTCCTACAATAATCAAGTGTTTGAGACTATACTAAATTTTGATAAGACTATTTAATAGAATGACATAGCAAGTCAGTGTGTTTGGTTGTGCTTTTGCTGAAATGTGGGGTTTTTTTAAAAAAACAAACTATCCTCTTCAACTGAGTGGCAACTTCATTATGAATGCACAGACAACATACGGCACAAATATGCTACAACTCCAACTCTATGCTGCAACACAAGACACGTAAACAACAAAGAAACAAACACTGTTTACACACTCCTCTACAAACCCAAGGATAAACAAGAACAGAGGTCACTTCAAAGTGGTGTTATTCTAGCTGGTTTAGGCTGCAAATAAATGCTGGTTAACACCACCACAATTAGTATCTACTCAGAACAGGGAGACTAATAAAATGGATACCACTGGATACTTAAAATCTGACCTCTCATTCCTCTTTAAAGAGAGTATCAGAAGTTACACACTGAATTTCTTAGATGAACCAGCCTTCTGTAAACTACTCAAGTTTGTGATGGATTTAGCCAATATAGGCAGAAACAAACCAAAAAAGAGTTCACAACTAAATACATGCCTGAGGTATGTTGATTCCTTTCCGTATCTGTTCTTGCTCCCATCTACTGAGTTCTTCATCTTGCTCCCCTGCCACCAGTGCTTCATCATCGCTTCCCTCAATACCTTAACACGAGTAAAACAGACATGTAACAAAAAGGAGAAGATACTGTATTCACAGAAAGGGCCATGAGTTCAAAAACCTGAGACATCATGCTTTGGTGGGAACATGTCAGTGCAACCTCCTTTCCTCTTCACGAGGAATTAAGGATGCTAGCCTGTGAATAATCATCACAGAGGTTCCACTTTAAAAATCCAATGGGTAAATTTGCAATTAACTGCTGGTAAAACCCTCTAAAGTTAAAATCCTATATATTTTACCTGCTTGTCAACAAGAAGAATCCCATACCAAAGAACTGATGCTTTTCTTTTCACAACTATGTATTTCCTAAAAAAAAGTACAGGAACAATACTAATTGAGCCTTAGTGTAAGTTTCTACCAGATTCAGTAGAGTTGTGTGCTTCTAAGCACAAGACCATAGCTTGTGCTCAAAATTTTATAGACAGATTCCATTATGCAGTACTTTTCCTCAGAAGTGGAATACAACTCCAGATTAAAAACATGTTGTTTAAAAATGCTGAACAGGAGCACTTGCAGTGAAAACAGTGTGAATGTTTATCAGCTGTCCTTCTAAAAAGGTTTTACCTATTTCCTCAGCAATCTTTTGCCTTTGGGATTTTTCCTTCACTGTAAAAACTATCCTCCTCTTCTCGTCATCATCTTCATCATCACTGGCATCATTTTCATCTTCTCGAACAAGGCGGCCTTTACCTGGTTCACTGTCAACGGGGGTAAAGTCTCCAAGTTCACGAGCCATTTGACGCTTTTTCCTAGCAGCATGAATAAAAGCAGCATCTGGAATTTCTCCTAGAGACAGATGTTTACACCGTTAAACAACCACTGCAACAAAACAGGTATTATGACTTCTTATTATTCATCTCTGCCACCCTACCAAATCATCCTTGCAAACAACAAAAAAATGTGAGAGGAAAAGAGTCCATACTGACCGAAACATTTGCAAGCAACTTAGAAGCTGCACATGCAAACTTTCTGACCAGAAACCCTCAACACTGGCATCTTTCCCAAAAAGTCTGGCTCTACTTCCAGCAGCTTATGTGCCATAAAAGCAGAAGCCTGATGCTCCTCCTACAGAAAATTCCTAAAAAGCAAGCCCTCTACAGGACCTGACTACTGCAAAAGGAGGAAGAAAACGAGGTCCTTGACTGTGTCACTTCCTGTCCTAATATTGCTCTCAACCCTTCTTATTTTGGGGGAACAAAAAACCTTGGCCATTTCAACAGATGATGAAAGCTCAGAGATTAAGAGGACACCAAACCAGACAAAGCTAATATGAGAAGTCTGCACTATCAAGGGGAAACAAGAAAATCACATCTAATTAAAAAATCTAAAGTCCCTAGCACAAAACTAATGCAATTTACGTGTTATATACAGAATGGTGCCCAAAAATAAATTTTTTGAAACACGAATAATTTTTACCACTACTTTGATAAGGAATGCACAAAAGGTTAAATTTCAGATTCTCTTTACACTTGACATGAGATACTCCAAGCCAGCAGTATCTTTAGAGATGCAGTAACATACATATCACATCATTCTGCAATTACCCCTAAAAGGAAAAATGATTTGCAAGTCAACTAGGAAATTGTTTTTCCTTTGAAATATGGTCAAGTCTGTGGACCCAGGACATCCATCTTCTATTTGAGGAGCAGGCCACCACAACCTAGCTAACAATTAGTAAACTAGTTTAAAAAATACTATCTCAGACTGGTTTCTTAGGCCTCAGGGCCTGACAAGAACCTCATTAGACAAAATGAAACAGGAAAACATTTGAGACACCTTGCAGACCTGTAACAGAGACATTTGAACTAAAAACAGAATTTTAATTGAAAGCAGTTAAAATTTATGTGAAGTCACCTCTTCCAAATCTAGATTTTCATGCAGTTTGTCATCATTTTGAGAGGCAAATTCCTGCTTCTGACATCAAGATGAAGCATTCTGTGGCAAAACACTTTTTCTCATAAGCCCTGTAAAATTGAACACCTTTGCAAAGTAGCCGTTTCCTGAATGCTGGATATATTGCTGTAAAATACTTCCTAATCTCTCAAATACTTTACTCTGCTGTAAGCACTGGATAAAACATTTGTTAACATATCAGACACATCACAATAACCAACCTGGGCGGAGAACATTCAGTGATGACAAAGCACTTGAAAAAGCCCCACCAGCTTTTGGTTTTTCTTCTTCCTTCTCACTTTCAACTTCCATTTCTTCTTCACCATGCTCACTGTTTGCAGTTCCATCTTCTTGACCTATATCCTTAATCTGTCCTGTCTTTTCTAGTGGTGGTTCAACTGGGAAGACAACAAAGCCCATGTTTTACTCCTTTCATAAAGATCACTCGGAAGTATTTTTTTAAGGTCTGACAACCAAAAGTAAAAATCAAATGAAAATGCTAAATGACAATTTTATAGTTGAAAGCCAGTAAAACATGCCTTGTTAATTGTTATTAAGCCACTGACACTCTCTCAAAATAATATTTGACAAAGCAGACACCCCAACAACCACTAAACACTCTACACATTGCCAAGTATTGCAGAAATGAGGGGAACTCAATAATTAAGATCATATGTGCAACCTTCACACAGCCTCTTTCGTATGTAATTAGAAAGCATTGACTGTGTTACATCAAATCTTTCCACAAGAACAGAATAATTTCAACAGAACCCCTTCATTTTCCTCTTGGGCTGGGTGCAACATTACCCTACGTTAGGTGAGTAACATACAACAGATACAGGCAGCAGGTACAAATATTATGTAAAAAAATGCATGTTAAATCCAGCTATCTAATCCAAGCCACACGGATCTGAGTTTTTAGACATTAGCATTTGTTTAGAGAATAGAGAATACTGACTCTGCAGCAGCCATGAGGTCTTTGCACTATAACCAAACCAACTATAGAGACTGCAAAACAGACAAACTGAAAATCATCACATGCTAGCTATATGCAAAATGAATTTTTTTAAGAATCTTTGTGACAGAAGCAAGAATTAAGATCCAGGTTTCCACAGATCACCCGAACATTTGCCACAGAAATTATAATTTCTGCTTTTGCTCACGCCCCATAAAACTGCATATGCAACTTAAAGATTCTAATAAGAGATAATTTGTGGGTTTTTTAAATGCAGGCTAATTTAGTTAACTTAAAAAGGGCAATTTGCTGCATGGGACCAGGTTTAACTCTCATATATTTCATCTATACCATTGCAATCTTTAGATCATAAGCCTCTCAGCTTGTGCTCATTGTGTTGTGGGTTAATTTAAATTTTTAATTAATTAATTTTAAATTTAAAATCAATTAATTTTAAATTTTTTGTAGACAAAAACCTAACTGGAAGAGGAATCATTACTCCTTACCAATGAGCTTGCCAAAAACCAATAGCAGAAGTACAATGAAATTGAAATCACAGGCTCTATTCCAAGCTCTGGAGGATTGTACATTGATAAAATATTCTTCTGCTCTAACACTTTAATCCTGTCATCTTAATCATCAAATCTACTCTAAGGTCGAAGTCCTGAAACAGGGAGCTGTTGAATAATTTACTTAATAACAAAGAACATCACTCATCCCAAAAATCTTCCTTTTCAAGAAGATGCATTACAAGGACACATCCTGTCAGGTAAGCACCACACAGTTCTAAACTAATTTAATTCCTTCCTAATTCAAAAGGAAGCAACTCATCTGACATAAAAATACAGAACTCTCTACCAGCTTCAGAACAGCATTTGCAAAGTTTGAATGAACACATTTAATGCACGCTTTACTTCAGTTCTAAATACTCCAGAAAGACTAACAATTCATCTTGAATACAAGTAATTCGTATTTACAATACTCAATCTTTTCCATTACAAAAATTTTGTAGTTACCATCTGTTGGAGAATTGACCTCTGTTCTAACTTTTGATTTTTCAAGATCTTCTTTGTATTCTTTCTTCAATTGTTTTACGATCTTTTTGCTGTAACTTGATTTCTTCACTTTAAAAACTTCTTCAGTTTCTTTAAAAGAGAAATTGAAAAACAAGACATTAGACTTGCCAAGAAGTATACTTACCTATTAAATCTCTTAATTTTGCACCTAGAACTTGATAAATGCCACTAACAAGATAATGTGACTCTACACGTGCACTGTTGCAACAAAACCAGTCTCATATCCTTCATGTGTACTAATGTCCACCTTGTCTTTTTTTGGTAATTTTTAAATGTATGCATCCTGCAGTCACAGAAAAGCTAAGCAGAAGTTACACAAAAGTGTACACACATGACCTCCTTCTATCTGACTGCAGAAATCAGGGCGCTTTTTAAAAAAAAAAAACAAATCCCAGCCGATTCTTCACTGCGACCACTAATTTGGAAGAAAACATCATGAAGCCCCAACATTTTGGGTCAATAGCCTTTTCACAGCCACACATGTACACAATCAATCAGTAAGTGAACTTATCGTTTTGCCTGTACTACTAGTTCAAATGCCTGCACACTACAACATACCAAAAGGTATGCAATAAGAACTAAATAGCACAGAACAAAAGAAAATTCAAACTTTGATGTAGAAAATCCACAAGTGTTTGGGGCTTAAGTCTACAGTGTAATTCCACGTTTTCAGTATTTCTGTCAAGATTTCAAGTGTTAGATTCCAAGTTCCAGTGATTACAAGATAATTCCTTCTTAAAAAAAAAAAAATCAAGATGCAGACTAACTTTCCTGCTGACAAAAGGTAGTACAAAAATAAGCTTCTCATTTTATTCACTCTGAACTTCTGGAATGCAACGAACTCCGGAGTCTGAGGAGTGGTTTTTGATCATTTTTAATATGTGATAAATATTATCCATAATCATATTATCTGAGTGTGAATGGACCAGTTAATGAGTGCAGTACCGGCTGGAATCCAGCAGAATTATTAGTTGAAGCACTGTACAAATACAACTATGCTATTTTTTCAAAAGCTGAGGTCCAGAAACTGCTCAACCATTTTTTTTCCATTATTTGTGAAGGTTAATCTAATAAAACTTGTGGGCATCTAGACGAACTAGCTGCAACAAAACACCAGTGGCTTCACGTGGAGTTTGCTCCAGGCAAACAGGCAGTCCGACACGACCCGTGAACACCAGCCACATCTGATGAAAACTCGACACAAAGCCGCAGGAAAGATTCCCCTCAAACAGCACTGCTGGTTCTGGAGGGGGGCTGCACGGGCGCTGGGTACCGCACAAACCCAGGTCAGGCGCAGCAAGCCAGCCAGCTGCAGTGAGCGCAACACGGATGCAAGTCAGGCACCGGCAGCAGAGGCAAATCACTCCCCTAAACCGGACCTAAATACGCGGGACGCCACCCGGCTGCTCCCCAGCGCTGGGAGCACCCTGGCTCCGCGGGAGCGGGGTCGGGCCCGGGAAGGAAACGGGGCCAAAGGCGGCTGCCAGTGCGGCGCTCCCCGCCCGTGCATCCCTGGCCCTCCGCACCGCGCCCCTAGGGCTCTCTCCCTCTTATGCGACCCCTCATCACCCCCACGTCAGGCGGGGCAACGCAACAGCCTTAAAAAAAATATATTAAATGAAGCAAGGGTGCAGGCTCTCTAGGGGGACGAGGCGTGCGCAGATGACGGGCGGGGAGGCCAGCTCGGGGCCCGTCCACCCCCGGCAGACAGCGAACCAAAGCCCGCGCGGCCCCGGTCCCTCACCCTCCTCCTCGTCCTGGAAGCTGAGCAGGCTGGCCCGCGGCACCTCTTTGTTCTCCCGCGGCCGCTTCTTCTCCTTGGAGCGCCCGGCCCCCGGCAGCCCGTTGCCCTGCTGCGGCGGCGGCGGCAGCGGGGGGGGCAGGAGGGCGGGCGCCGGCAGAGCCCCCAGGCCTGTCCTGTCGCCTCCCACCAAGCCCAGCCCCAAGCCGAGAGCCGCGCCGTAGCCCGCGGCGCAGGCGAAGGCCGCGGGGCTGCCGGGCAGGGCGAGGGGCACGCAGCCGGCGGGCAGCGGCAGGAGCCCGGGGCCCGCCGCCAGCGCCATGGAGGCCTCGCCGGGCCCTTCCCCCCCCGTTCCGGCCGCCGGCGTCGACTCCTGAGGCGGCTCCTCGTCGCGCTCCTCGTCCTCCTCCTCCGAGTCGTTCCTCTTTCGCACGTTCACCCTCCGCGCCTTGCGGAACATCCCGCCGGACACCGACCCCCCGCGCCGCTCCGGCGCCACCCGCTCCCGCCACCCCGCGCCGCGGCCCAGGCCCGGCTCTCCGAGCATGATAGCCGCCGCGCCGGCGGCCACAGCGCCCCCTGCCGCCCGCCGCTCGCAGCCGTCCGCCCGCCAACGGCGAGCGGCCGCCCGACCATAGAGAGGCGGCGAGGACGGAAGATAGACGTGCGCGGCGGGGAGCGTAGAGAGCCAGGGCTAGAGCGGCCCGCCTCGCCGCCCGCACTCCCCCCGCCCTTTCCCAGCAGCCGCTGCTTGCTGCTGCCGCCGCCATCTTGTGCGGGGGAGGCAGCGCGAGCCGGGGCCGCGCGTCACGTGGCCGCGCGGCGCGCGAGCGGGGAGCGCAAGGGGCCGCGCAGCGATGGGGGCGACGTGGCGGTTGCTCCCACGGGGTGAGGGGGGGCGCCCAGCAGCGGCCTCCCCATCCCCGGGGGCTTGTTTTCCATAGCTAGCTTGTGGCAGCAGCGGGTATCCGGAGAGGGTGCAAGTACCCACGCGGCGCCCAGCCGCCGTCATCTCAGCCGGATCTCTGCACGGCCTCTGCCGGAAAGCCCCAGCCCTCCCTGAGGAGATCTTGGCTTCTGGCTTGGAGGGGGCAAGTAATGTGGAGATCTTCTGCGCTAGTGCTAAGTAAATAGCATCTTTTGTGTGCAGGTCCCCTTGGGCTGGGGCATTCTTAGAAGTCAGTTGAGTCAGCCTCAGTGGCCACCCTGTTGACTAAAATAAAAGCTGCAGGTTTGGTGGCAGATGCCAAAAGATCGCTGGCCTTTCTGAAGATCGTCTCTGCAAGGACAAATGTTGGGAACTGGAGGAGCTTCTTTTCTGCCTTCCCACCACATGAGGAAGGCTGCACTCCCCTGAAGCCTGCCCTTGCCAGCCACCCTGGGAGTCTGCCCAGGAGGAGATGCAGGGGGCCTGGCTGCACAGCAAGATCTTCCATAGAAAGCACCACATTGCCTTCGTGCTGTTCTCAATATGTATTGACTTCCCAATTATTAGTAGGAAGGAAAACTAAATTTACAGCTCCTATTTAATTTTTTTCTGACATGCAAAAACACCACCTCAGTTTCCATTGATTGGCATAGCCAGTAAGCATGTGTCACTGGCAAATACATGCAGGTTGAAACTGATACATGGAGAATGAAACCCTTGTATGTATAAATACTAACTGCTATAAATATACAATCAAATACCATAGGGTGTTGAGTGGGGTTAAGCATATTGTACAGTGGGATTTAAAACACACAGAATCACATATTTCTGCAGAGTGATGCTTAATGTACTGCTTTGTGTAGTTTACATGCAGACAAAAGAACCAATAAAACTAATAAAACAACGTATATGGAATATGTTTTGTATGTGTTAGTCTGAAGAAGTTCTGCAAGCTTCTAATGCAGTACTTTGATACGGCAAAGCCATATAAAATTGAAACCGGGAGAATCAGGTTCTTGGTATCTGCTGGAGAAGAACAGGGGAGCTGAAAAGATCACTGCAATATTGGTGCTGTGGGCTTCTGCTGCGCATGTAATTGAGAGGAGGATTTTTTCCTGATTCCAGGAAAATCTCTGCAGTGCTTACTTGGACACAAGAAAAAAAAGAGGTCTTTTACCCCAGTCTTATTCAGAACATTACAGTGGCAAAAGTAACCAAAACTGTAATTTGCAGTGTTAGAAAGCACATGGTTTATTAATCTCATGGTTTCTTCCCGACAAGGTCAGAATACAGACAATTCTCAGTTACTGCTGCATGTGTGAATTTTGAACAGTAACAGCAGCCAACCACTGCTGTCACGGCAATGTGGAAGTACAACAGTGTTACTCAGCACGTTTGTTACTAGAGGGCAGCAGAGCCTCAGTTAGTGAATTCGCTGAAGATCACTTCGGTTTGATTTTCCCAGATTTTAGAGAGGGTTGGTAACATTTAGAAATCAATATATTTGTGTGCCAGCTCTTTTTTTTTTTTTTTTTTTTTTTACAACACTATCCTGTGCAGGATTAGTGACTATCTAGTTATCTAGTTAATAGTATTGCACAGACAGTTGGAGCATGGGATTCCTGGGCAGACAATATAAATTATTTGCCTGTGTCTGTAATACATTCCAGGCATGTAATGTGTTCAAAACACCTCTTCTCGCCAATCTCTGCCAGCATAGCTCCAGCTCCTAACCATTTTGTAACCTGTGTGGCCATTGTGAAAGGTATCGCTAGAAATATCTGTGATTTGGGGAGAAGGCTTACGTTTTTTGCCAGGGTGCTGACAAAGGAAATGACATCTTTACAACAACTGATTTAATAGTTCTCTGGTTGAGTTAAATTGAGTTCAATCCCCAGCCTTCAAATACCCATGTGCTTAAATCTGTTAATTTGCAATTGCAAATAGACCTCATTAATTCAATAGTTACCGCATTGTTGATTTCAGTGGGAAACCTCACAGTAATGGAAGGTGTGCATGTATTTAAGTATTCTGAATAAATAAGTTTTGCTTCCTAGCAAAAGTACTCTGTCATTGATTACAATTATAGAAAAAGTCTTTCTTTAAAGTTGCTGAAGCAAATTCATTGGTTCGTCAGAATCTTGATAGCCATTCCCCTCAGTACATGTATTTTATCCCAGTAGTATCATGTAATTCTTTGCTGGCAATATATGACTGTTAGGACTTGTTATTTCAAAGCCTTTATTGTACTATATGGATGGATCCCAGCCTTATTTGTATCTCATAGGAGGCAAATCCTGCAGACATGGGCAAGTAGCAGACTTTGGGCTATATAAATAGTCCTGACATATGTTTTTAAGGGGATGGTGATCTGTTTCTCACAACGCATCTCAAAATTGTTTGCTACATGTCTGCCAGAAGCCTCACCTGCCTTATCAGATGAGAGTCATCGGATGGGGTCTTTCTCCTTTCTCACAGGGGACAACACGAGCAGAGTTTGCCATTATCACAAATGATGAAGTCAGATTCTCTGCATTTGGGGAAACTGCAGGCATGGGCACACCCAATGTGCAAGAGACAGGCCTTTCCCTGGGAAAAACACCTTTGTAAGTGTGGTGTCTCACCTGTCAGGTGGCCTCTTGGCCAGTGCTTTGTCATGGTGTGTGCCATGGCTTGGCAGAGAACACAGCTTCTTGGTCAGCCCCTAAACACGCCTTCAGTTGTGTACTGAGGTTGGAGGCTGCCCGCACAGCTTGTCCCTGCTTTCATAAGAGGCTGTGTCACCCAGCCTGAGCAGAGTGTTCCCAGCTTTGACCAAGTACCAGAGGGCAAGGACAACTCAGCTTTCCCAGTGTGAGTAACCTGTGACCACCTTGCACCCCTTGAACCTGACAGCAGTAGGCTATATCAACAGGGGAACAGCCAGTAGACAGAGGGAAGGGATTATTCCCCTTGTATTGTGTTGTGGTTTAGGCCCAGAGAGTGACTGAACACACAGAGCTGTTCACTCACCCCTTCCCCCTCAAGAATGGGAAGAAGAAAATAAAGCAAAAGGTTTGGGAATCAAGACAAGGCTAGGGAGGGATAGCTCACCCATTACGGTCACAAGCAAAAGACAGATTTGTTAGGGGAATTAAAAAAAGAGCGTCACTTTAATGCAAAACACTAACATCAGCAACACTTACTAGACAGAATGGGACAGTGAGAAGCATTGCCACATCTTAAGAACACTTTCCCCTCCACCCTTCCTTTCTTCCTGGGCTCAGTTGTGTTCCAATATCTCTACCTCTGTTCCCCAGCAGCACAGGGGCAGGGAATGTGGGGGTGCAGTCAGTTCTCCGCTTCTTCCTCCAAGGCGGGGGATAGCACTCCTCTGCATTCTTTCCCCTGCTCCACATGGCTCTGCACTCATAGGAGACAGTCCTCCATGAACTTTCTCTGGTGTGAGTTCTTCCCATGGGATGCAGCCATTCACATGCTGCTCCAGCATGGGTCACCCCCACGTGTTGGTCTTCCCAGTGCCAAACTACAACAGTGGGGGTTTCTTTTTCCCTCAGAGTCCCAGTCTACTTTAAGCACCTCCATGGGTGGCAGGGGGGTGGCCCTGCCATCTCACCACAGGATACAGGGGAGCTCTCTGCTCTGGCGTACCTTCCCCCTGTTCCTCCTCCTTCCTTCCACTGAGGCCAGTGGTGTTTGCATAGGTGTCCCCATAAGTCCTCCTTGCATGCTCAGCTTGGTGGAGGGAAGGCTGAGGTTACTACACGGAGAAAAGTTTCCCCATGAGGACAGGCAGGCAGTGGAGCAGGTTGGACAGTGAAGTGCAGGCTCTGTCCTTGGGGATTTTCGGGACTGGACTGCAGAAAACCCTGAGCTGTCTGGTCTGATCCCAGAGGTGGCACTGCTTTGGGGCCGGGGATTGGACTGGAGACCTCCCAAGCTGCCATCTAACCCATGTGATTCTCTGGGAGGCTCAGGTTCTTCTACCACTGGAGGTACGTGGTTATGTCTTTTTCTGTCTGAGGCAGAACCTTAAAACAAAATTTACCTGCAGCTTTCAATTCTTAGGTTACAGTGTATAAAAAGATTTCGTATCGATGCTTTCTAAAGCAGTTGTTCCACATTTTCTTTGTTCTTTAAGAAAGCGTTTACTGAATTAGTCTGACAAGTCTATCTTACTTTAAACACATCCTTGTAGAGTGCTATCACAGTCAGAATTGTCCATCCCGTAACAGTCCTCCTGGCCAAACCAAACGGATGTAAGGAATTCCCATCTATTTCTTAGCAGTTTGCCATGCCTCTGACAACTGAATATGTTCAATAACTCAGTAAATGAATGTTACAACATAGCTCCTGTTATCTGAGTTTGAGAAAACATCGGAGTACAGCAGGCTGGGAAAGTGCTCTGTGATACTAGAAACGTTTTCCACACTGTAAGACTTCAGCAAAGAATATCCATTGAAAAGCGAGGTGTCCAGAAAAGAAATATATACAAACATTTGCCTGTCTTTGTTGTGCACTGCAAGCGAGTCTTTTTCATTGTTGCTGCTGCTGTGGATGGTTACGCTCTGCTCTGCAAATAGTCCCTTGACCTTGTTTACCCGGAGCTTTCGAAGTCCCCAAATGGCCAAGTATTCTGTTGGGAGACGAGTGGTGCCACAGAAGGACAGCTTCAAATCCCACACCCTTGTGAAGTTGAGGAGCATTCCCAGCACAGAGGCATCTGTGAACCAAATGGTCAGGTGGCTTTTGTAGGTAGTTTTTTCCATGGTAGAAGGCAGCACAGTTTTGCAATTGCACATCAGGTTTGCCAGGCAGTAATCACAATCACGGATATCCACCAAGCAGCTGCAATTGCGAATTGTGTTTTCCTTGGTGAAAATTAGCGTATGGTTCTTCTGACTTCTCACAAAACTGCCAGTGATGCCTATGCTAAGGAAGACAGCCAGAATGAGAGCCAGCCAAAAGGTGAAAGCAGAGAAGGCTATTGGCTTCATTAGTAGCGGTGCCAAGCTGCCAGGTGTCTCCTCCGTTTACTCAGTGAATTATATCACTTGGCTTTGCCTGCTGAGGAGAAACAATTTCTTTATTATACTAAACACCACTCAATGGTTATTATTACTTAACTTTTCCCACTTATCTGTCTCATCTAGTCAGAACCATATTGCAGTTTTGCAGGTTGCCCTGCATTAGAGGGGAAGTGCAGCTACACTGATTCAGAAAATGAATTGTAACTCATGTTTGGGATTATTATTTTACTCCTCTTTTGCTCTAAATGGTTTCATTTGCTTATGGGACAGCTTGGATGCCCTCTTCTCTATCCAGGCAGCTCCTCAGCCTGCCAGGTGTGAAGGTGAAGGCAGGATCCCTCCTGCTCTCACCAAGAGAGGCAGTCTGAGAAGGCCTAAGGACAAGGGTTTTGTTTTACACCTGAATTGCTAAGTAAGAGTTGTGATAACTTACCCTTTAAACTGAATGTGGGATATACTGGGCAGAAGGAAAGAAAAAAAAGGGTGGTGTAAGGGTGGAAGCACTGCTGGAGGCACCACATGTCCTTCTGAGCTATCTGTTATGCTGATAAAACCTGCTTTTGATCCATATGAAGCTACGTGTGCTCCAGCCTCAGCCTGTACGTTTTGAGGATCAAGGACCATCTCTCACTGTGTCTCTACACAGCAACTAGCCTAGGATAGATCCTGACTTTCTTGGTTGCTTTTCCCCCCTTCATTTACCCTGACAAAGCAAAGTAGCATCTTCCATGCATGCTTATGACAATGGAGCAAGTTTCCATCCCAGCCTCAGATGGTTGGGAGCATTTGGTGGGGACTTTTGAATTCTCAGCTACCGGCCTTTTGGTTTTCAGAACAGGGTTGGATCTTACCAGGAGCACCTGGATACTCCTGGCATATTATTAGATGATGGTACAAGCAAGAATGCAGAATGCCATTTCTCAACACAAATTATAAAATGTTGAAAAGTTTGTCTGATTTGACTGTAATTGTTTTGCAGTACCAAGAGACATTAGAGCCAAATTTTGACTAAAGGTGGCATCCTAGCGAAGGCAGCAGTACAGCATGCACTGGGCAGAATTTGATCCAGAATTAGCATGTGGAAAGACTGATCCATGTCCAGAATGCATGTCTCCAGCACTTCACAAAACATGGCACTACACCTACATTTTTGGAAAAACATACCAGATAAACGTGAAAAATAATAGTATTTATAATAAAAACACAAATTGGTTTTGTCTGTTACTCAATCTTCCTTCATTAGAGAGTGGAATCTTCCGCTTTAAACTTCATGGTCATTTAACAGACAATAAAAAGAAAATGTTTTAGGAGCACACTAAAGTTTTCTTGGTCATTAGCCCTATCATATACATGGTAGTTTACCAAGCTCAATTCTTGCTGAAAATTCAAGTGAGAGAGTTCTTTGACTAATATTAAATTTTTAAAACCTACAAAACCCATCTTGACAGAATAGTTTGTGTCCTACTTTCTACATTTCTCACTTATAGAGAATATAGTCCTCTACTCCACTTTTCTTTCTTTGAAGTTTGGTTTCCATTAGTTAATCTGTGGAAACTGTGGTAGTTCGTAAATGACCAGGTCTTTGCCATCCACAGGAAAAGCAAGAAAAGGGAAGGTTAGGTGCACATGGGGCAAAAATCTGTACCTAAGAATGGTGGACTCTGGGCCAGACATTACCAGCAGATCCTTTCCAGGAATTAAATCTTTAGTTTGTGATAGACAGTTCCATGAAAATATCAGCTAATTGCTTCACAGCTGTCAAAAAGTGATTAAATTGTTAAGATGTAATAGGAAAATGATGGAAAAAAAGAGACAGAGCTGTTGAGCTACTGCATAAATAACTTGTTTGCTGACACTTGCCTGTTATGTGCAGTTCAGATCCCATCATTTCAGAAAAGACTGGAGTTCAGAGAAGAGTAACAAGAGTGATGAGATATGGAAGGACTTCCCTTTAAGTAAGATGGGACTAGGTAAAGTAGGACTCTAGGTGGGAAAAGAGATGGTTGAGGCAGGACATGGTGGTGACATATAACAGCACAAATAACATGGAGATGGTGGGTAAAGACCAGTGTTTCACTACTTCTTCCAAGAACAAGAGTAAGACATCTCAGATAAAACCAGTAGAGTCATAGCTGACTTGTTGATCCTTAGCAAAGGATGTTGGGGGCACAAAAACTTTTTACAAATTCAAGGCAGGACTGGATAAGTTCAGTGAGGAGAAGTCCACTGCAGTTATCATGTACACAGGCACCACACCTGGCTACAGAAGGCCCCGTGCTGAAAATAACTGGATGCAAAGACAATATCACATGTAAGTATCACATGTTTTTGTCCTCTTTGAAATCTCTCCTACTCACCTTCTTGTGGCTGTACATGGAGATGGCTACTTGACTAGATGGATATTTGGTCTGACAGATTATGGCTATTCTTAGATAAGGTATATATAGTGTAAATGTACGTGGACTGACTCAAACATGATTTAATTCTGTATGTACTCCCTAAATTTAGTATGTTGTTTTCTTAAGTGAAGGATACAGACATTTTAATGCTTAAATCAAATATTTAATCCATGTTGTGGAACATACCAGAAATACCAGTCCAACTGTTAGCTAATGTTTAACTTCAGAGGTCAGACGCATCCAAGTGGTAGCCATCCTGGTATCATTACTGCTAAATTAATTTGGTCTCCAGTATCTAAGCATCTATTCATGCATCACAAAGAAAATGCTATTACTAAATCTCCACACTGTGCTTATTTTCTCAACCCTTAACCGTGGCTAACAGTTGTGATAAATCAGAAATCTGTAATATCACCACTGTTTCACAACTCAGTGAAAATATTTGGATTTATCTGTTTTAGAGGTAATATTTGCAAGAATTCCTAGACAATGTTAACAGTGTGAGTTTGAACTAAGTAAAAGAGATTTTAATTGAAGACTCAGCACTTCTGCATTTCAAACTCCCACCTGCATCAAAAGGGGTGATACTGCTTTTTCCACATAACATCTGAGGACTTCATAGTCATAAAACATTAGATAACATACTTTGATGCATCCTCCTTAGTTTTAGCTCTTTTTTTTTTTTTTTTTTTTTTTCCAGTACCTGTAGAATGGAGAACCTTTAGTTTTCTACTGTCTTGCAGCCAACCAAAGGAAATTCAAGTTTAGCTGATCTGATAGCATTTGGGCTCTGTCCATCAAAATCCAAACAAAATTCTAAATCTTGGCATTCCAGGAAATGTTATCTCCAGAAATACTTGCTATCCTCTTCTGCTCCCTACAATGCAGAAACATTCCCGTCAATTCAGTTCTTGGTATTTAGTTTCTGTGTGGTTTTGGTGAGTGATATGCAAGCAGTGAAACATATGTTGCAATGTCTGTCTGTGAAGTGTCAAAGCCACCTGCAATGCACCTTTACTTAATCTACCAATTATATACAGAAAAATGTGCATTATATGGCTCTGAATCAAATTACTTTGCTGCCTGCACTGGTTAAGGCTTGGGAAACGGTTGGCTTTAATTTTTAGAGGTGGGGGGAGCTGTCTTGCAAGGAAGAAGCGAGATAAAGCATAGATAAAACTTAACTGCACTAGCTCAATGGCTCTGAGTTGCATCTTTTTGAATTATTACTGCTGTCAAGGCACTGTTAGGAGGGAAGAGGTCACAACTTAGCAAGAGGCTCTTTTCACTAAGAGTCTGGGGAGAGGTCTTTAGCTTGTCTTCTCTAGGAGTGGCTCAGAAGAGTCTGAGTTTCAGTAAGGAAGATAAAAAAAAAAAAAAGTGAAGCAAAAGTCACAGACATGATAGTTGAGGAACAGGACTTTGCCATCGTAGAAGATGTGGGGAAAAGGAGAATCAAAGAGCATAGGTCTGAAAAACAGGGCCAGGGCCTGAATGTATGTACCTGCAGGATGATGTCTTGTTATTATGAAGCAAAATAGTTGAGGTAGTCTGAGTTTAATAATTGAAAGGACTGAAACATAGAATTGTTAATGTTTGGGTTTGTTTTTTTTTTAGTTTGGTGTGTTGATGTCATGGTGAGCTACACAAAGAATAAACTGTTTGTCTCTCAGGAAGTACTTTTGAAGTTGCAAAAGCTAACAGTTATTTTCAAAAATCTTCCTCCTTTGCAGAGATTCCTTATATTTTGGATTGCTTGTAATGCAAAGATGCCTTTAGTAGGGCTCTTGGAGATACACAAAAGCCCTTTGTTGTAATATTGCCATTACGCTGAAGGAAATTTGGGGTGATTTCTTGCCTGTTGTGGGTCTGTGTTCTCCATCATCTCCAAATTTACAAAAAATGATGGAGTATCTTCAGAAAACTGGAGAATCTGGGCTGTGGGATACATATTTCCACCATGCTCTCTGTCTGGGGATTATCTAATCCCCTTAACAAAGATAATTGATCCACTGATCTCACTAAAATATTTTTGGATGTAACCTATAGAAACCCAAAGAATGCATCAGATCATGCTAAATGTAAAGAATTTCCATAAAATTTTCTAGGGAAAATTGGTGGGTATGCTTCTTCTCTTCCCTAATTTTCAAATCAAGCTTAGCTAGACTTCCAATATAATCAGTACATATTCAGCGACTAAGCAACAGTCTCATCATATGTATTTAATATGCATGTGTTCAACTAGCTCTGCAGCCTTCTTCCTTGATTATGGCTAGGAGACAGCATTTCAGTGATAAAACAACCCAACAGACTCAGTTATAACTTATTCTTCTACTATGCTATTAACTTTGGCAAAAGGAGCCTTATCATAGAGATATGAAGAAAACACCTGTGGGTGTTGTTTCTACTTACAGCTTTTAAAATCTATAGCTATTTACTCATCCACCTGACACAGTGGATTTTACAACTTGTTTCCGTAAGCCATTTGACATTTCCCTGCATAACATAACATAGCAGGTATAGCAGTCCTGTAAAAATTGTATGAGCATTTTTTAGCTTTACAGTTTATACTAGAAGGTTGCTGAACTCAGGAAACAAGAATGGTATTTCAAATTTGAACTTGGCAAATTATCTGCATGCTCTTCTCTCACATATGGGTAACCAAAACCTACCTGCTTTTATGCATCTGTTCTGGTGCAACGAATAACTCCTTTGTCTACAGAAGCTCAAGGTAAAAAGGAGCTGGTCTGCATTTTATTTCCATATAGTTGTTCAATTCAGCTATTTTAGACAGTCATTCTTGTCCAACCTTATAGCCAATGTTCATCAATCCTTGAAAGCAGCAGGAGTAATAAAAATGGTAACACATTTTCATACCAGAAGTGATTGAACTTGAAGCAGTGAGCTGATTGATAAATACATTTTGATTAAAACACAAAATGCCTCTGTAGCCTAAATGTGGTATGTGTTATTGGAGTCTTGTCTTGCTGCTGGTTTAAGTTTCTGAGTAAAAGAATCCAGAGCTCTACCAGTCTGGAAGATGACCTCCAGCAGAAGTAATACCACCTTGGGTTCACCTCTTTGTCCAATGCAGCAAAGAAATAATTTGTCCAACCAGATGGTGGTTTATTCTAACATGACTTCTTCATGGTGGTATCATTTCTAACAACATCCCAAACAGCTATGTTTCAAATGAGGCATAGGTGGGATATAATAACATGCCCTTCAACCAACTGCACTGATACTTTTTCTAAGTTGGTCTCATACAGTCAGCTAACAGTTAAACAATGTTTTGAAATTATGCACTGTGATTGCAACGTTTCCTTTTATCAGTTACTGTTGAGGTTTTGTTACTGAAGCTACAACCCTCAACATATCCACCCACTGCATAGGTAAATTGGAGGTAAAGCCTGCTTTCCTTCCCCTTCCATCTTTACATAGTGTGGTTTTGGAAATACAATTAGAAGTGGAAAAAACATGAGGCAAGTAAAACTTGTAGATAAATAGCTGCTGAGTCATACTCCCCACACGACCTCGCTGTCCAGAGTCACAATGTGGTAAGCATATAGTGTTTGAGAATGAAGTGAAAAATTAAATTAGTGTATGAGAACGGCTCAGTGCCTTGAATAGTAATTAGACTGTATTGCCCCAGAGGTCTTTTCTTATGCCTGCTTTTTCTTATGCCTGGGTAAGCAGTCACCCAACTTCACTAAGCAGTGGTAGAGTACCACTATGCCATGGGAATTACTGATAGCTGATCCAGTTCTCCTCCAAACAGCTGACAGTGTTTACCCAGTGGTTACCTTCCAATTACAGTATTAAAACACATCAGAGAGGTTTTGAAGTGTGGATTTTGGTTTCTATGAATCGAAGAGATACCTCAGTTCAGGTAACAGAAGGCAAAGATTCAGCAATTAGAAAAAGAGTACTGATAGAAACTCTGCCACTGCAAGGGCTTTCTGGGAAATGGGTAGGTGGAAGGGGGATATGGTCAAGCTCAAGAGATTCTTAATTGGCCTGAAGACGTTAATCATCAAGAAGGCTTTGGTGATTGGTATAATCTTGATTTTTATCTGGTTTAAGCTTCCTGAAGTCCAAAGCTACCATCCAGTTTTCCTCATAGACTCCTTTAGAAAAGTCTTCTTTGGCATTGAGGGGAAGCTCTTGCATCACCCCAAATTGGAGGACTTTTTGTTATAACCAGGTCTATTTAGCTGAATACTTGGAGAACAGAGCACCAAGCACCAAGAGCAATTCTGTAACAACTAAATAAGTCTATAGTAAAGCATGTCTGTCTAGTAGTACCTGGACACAATACCAAAACCCCGGAGCACAGACTGAGCAGATGCAGGTGGATGAGGAGAAAACCACTGCAGCCTGTATGGTGGAACAAGGAAGTAGCTGTGGGTGAAGGAGTCAGCTGTAAAGAGATGAAGGAAGAAAGTGGTGATAAGGGGCTGGGTGGAGGAGAGGCAAGTGCAGCCCAGAAATGGAATGGAGGAATGAAGGAGAAATAAAGAGTAGGAAGCCTTCCTCAACAATCAGGAAGCTTTTTAATAGCACAGAACATACAGAAAGAGTACAAAACTGAGACCCTGGGGCAAGGTTTTTGCGAGCTTTACAAGCATGTCTTGACAGGAAGTAAAAGAAAAGGAATAACTCTTCTCCAGAAGAGCCACCCATTCTGGTTCTGCTTTGGCTCCTGATTCGTGTCGTTTATATCCAGTCCAATATTTGTTGTTCAGTAATAAGTTGTTCCTTGCATGCAAAAAATGGAGAAAAACTAGATCCCAGTAGCTGCCCCAAAGTCCCTCCAGCCTGCAGTGCTGTCCCGGAGAAGGGGAAGGCAGCCAACCGCTCCAGAGATGGGGTCTTTATGGTAGCAAAGGGAGAAGAGAGGCTGCATTCTCTGCTTAGCAGCAAACAAAAATCCTAATGATTTTAGGAAATTTTACTTGCTTCCGGTAGCAGTAACCTGCTTCTGATTAAATAATTTTGAGTGATCTAAATCCAGAAAATGATTTCTTCATTTTTGTTCTGAGTGGGGGGCCTTTCAAGTGAAGATTGGATTAGACATAGATACCAGCATAAAATGATTCCAGTTCGATTGCTTCAGCCATGCATGTTTTTAGATGTGTTATCTCCTTCCAGCAATGAAAACACTGTTTTATTACATGTTATCCCAAAAGTTTTCTAGCACAAGATTCCATCCCCACTCCTTGTTCTTCTCAGGTTTTGAGAACTAAAGGAGATTTTCAATGCTTATTTAGTAATAGTGTCATTTTAGGTTTCCGAATTTGCTTTGATCATTCCACTTTTTTTTTTTTTTTCTAATTGCAGATCTGTGTATTAAGAAAACTGCAAAAAAGCAATAAAAAGCCTTTGACTGTTGTGTGAGAATGCTACTGTCTCAAGGAAAGTTAATCCTATTCAATGGAAGTCCCAAGCCTATACAATTAATTTCTTCACAGGGTGCTTTCTTCCATTCTCTATTCAGAAAAAAACCTAATTAAAACCCCTCATTGATCACTTGTGTTAACATGTGCCTATGTGAAAGTGCTGTATTAAGCAGAGAAGAGCTTAAATCCATATAATCTTGTGCAGCTTGAGTAATGTACACAGGATGAATACCAAAACCACCCAATTTAGATCAAAATAACGTGAAAAGCTGGACAACACTAAAAGCATTTAGAACTGTGAAGACTGCCTCTTTCTTTTCCTGTTTGCGGGCAGGTATGCGTGGGATGTGTAAAAAAATACATTGCATTTCACGGTGAAGGTGGCAGCAAGGAGGTAGGTACAGCAACTTAACTGGGCTGATCTCACTGGGGATGGTGCATAACTCGCCTGCCATGCAGAAACCTCAAAAAGGGAGCCAAGGGGAAGAGGAGTGCAGACAAGCTCCCCTTACGCTAAGGAGCAAAGCACACTCCAGACTTGCCTTCATCTGTGTACTCTTTTGGTGATATTTAATACTGATATAACCTGTAAAATTTTTGTGAAAGAGGTTTTTTTAAAGACTGCACAGGGCTACTGTTGGGTGGCTGTGCTGTGTTCCCATAGTGACTAACTGGAGGTTTTTGAAGTGCAATTTCTTTGGCATTTGAAAGAGTAAACAGATTTTTTTTTTTTTTTTTTTTTTTTTTCAGGTGTTAAACTACAAGATTACAGGAGAATGTAAAGGGTTATGGAAAATGCAAAGAGTCAGTCCGTCCCTTAGTAAATTCAGCCTGAGTCTTTAGTGCAGAATAGATACATTATCTAACCAGGAAGCCCTAGGGAGCCTTGGGCGTAGAGGGAAACAAAATGCTGGATTTCACCATTTTAGTCTGTGGAAGTTTTAGGAGTTCCCTAAGTGCGCTGATGTCAGAGAGAGTATTTTGTTTTCCGTCTTTTTGTTTAAATAATTACCATATTTATTTAGTTACTCTACAGATAAATGCAGGAAAATAAGTTTGTGATAAAAGCTGACATTCTACAGACTTCCAGACTGCAGTGTGATCTGTGCAACCCTGAAACCTGTATTTGCATTTGCTTGTGCAGCAAAAGCCGGGGCTGCTATCATTAGGCTGAGCAGCCAGTGCTCTAGCAGTGGTGCTGTCAAGCGTAGCAGAACAAATTCCTTCCAGCAATGATAAAAATGCAAGATAAAATAGGCAATTCTGTTGCATTGAACTTGAAGTACACACAGACCCTTGAAAATGTTCCGGTATGAGTATTTTCGTATTCAGGTGTACACAGACTCTGGGACAGACGATTAATCTAAACACACCTCTACAAATCATCAAGCCTGTCCATCCCATGCAAAGCTTCTGTCCATACTGGAGGCAAATGTTAACAGCGGAAGAGGTTGTGACAGGTAACTGCAGGGAGGCAGATTAACAGGAGAAAACTCAAGGGTATGGAGGAAGTCTTAACCCTCCCAAAGAATTGGGATAGTGATACCTCCCTTTTTCCTGCAATGAAGGTCACCCTTGGCAGGCCACAGCCTGCTTATTTCCCACCCTGAGAGAGAAGAAAGGATGCATGTGTAAGGCCTTCATTTTCATAACCTGCTTCACACACACAGTCTGCACTTTTCCTAATAAAGAGTGGGGGACCAAGATGAGTGGCAGGATTTGCTTTGCCAGAATGGACCTGGAACTATTCCAGCTTGGAGATGTGCAGGAAGGGTGACACACACTGATCTGGCTATTCACCTTTGAATTGCACCAGGATAAGCATTTACATAAATGAAAAGTGAGAAGAAAGTGATATAAAGGCTTACCAACTCAGGAGGAGAGCACTGTTCTGCACAGCTTTACAAAGTAGCAGCAGATCATACATATCTTACTCACTTGAGCACTGTAGGAAGGATTTGTCATTATGCCTGTGTAACTAGATTGAAATAAGTGGTATAAATCTGATCTAATGAAATGAAAAATCAGAATTTTATTTCTAGCAGTGCCATCATGGCAGTGTGTCTCCATCCTGCCTGCTACTGTAACCTATGACTACAAATCCCAGTTTTCTATTCAGTGGTTATAAAGTGCTTTAAGAGTCTCGGAAGGCATTACAGAAAAATAAGTTTCTTCCTGTTGCTATCTAACCAGGCAGCTATTCCAGTCTGTTGACTGTTTGATATTTCTCCGCAGTGCCTTCTGCAGCTTTCAAATAGGAGAAGCACTAGTGGCTTGAACTCTTGTCCTGATGCTTATGAGAGAGCCCTGTACCTAAAAGGTGTCAGGAATACAAAATCATGTCCTGGCTTTGTGTTAAAGAGAAACCCCAGAGTGCACAGTTATATGTTACACTGTGAAAAGATCTTACTTCTCCTCTAAATTATAGATTAGTACTTTCCAATAACTTATTTGTTCACTTCATGAACAATTCAGCCTTTTGCCTAATTTTATTTATTTTTGTGAAAGATAAGTGTGAGCAAATAATATTTCCTTCAGTACTGGTGCTGATTCTGAATGCACTGCATGTGTAAGCTATCATGTTAGGGGGGTTGTGCTTCCTGTTATTTAAAGTATGAGTATTAAAAAAACCCCAGAAGTGTATACGCATGCATAAAGCATGAATTTGTATGCTCATGAATGCACAAGTGCATCACATTTTCATACAAGTACTTTTGTAATTGTAAGGTACGCACAATCAAATCCCTGTTTATTTATCTGCCCTCAGAAAGGGACACCTTCTGGGAAATCAGGTGTCCCAAGGATGGGTAGTCAGCATTGTCTGAAAAACAGAGTTATCCTTGGTAGCTCAAGCTGAGCACTTCAACACTGGAGGTACTAAAATTAATTTTAAAACCACTTTCTAAAATTATCTTTTTTTAATGTCAAACCAACTACTCCCTGAAGCAAGGGTATTTACATTGGGTGATCTTTAGGAAAGAAAGCTGGACTGCAACTTTTTGCTATTATTTCCCAGTGCCCTTTCTAACCTGACCTGGACAAAAGTTCAAGTTAAGTATTACACTAAATTAAAGATTTGCCAAGGCCAAAACATAATGCCTACTTCATGAATGAAAATGGAATAAAAAGTGTACTTTAACACTTTATTTTCTGTTGTCCAAACCCTAAATTAAGGAAAAAATATGTGAGAGGAGAAGACTGCATGACAGAAAGCTGTTATGAAATGTGAATGGTCACTAAGCAGCTGGAGACTGAAACTCTGGATGGGGCGTCCTGGTGCCAGCTATATCGGCTCCTGGTTTGTTCACTTGGATCATGGATGTTATCATTGCCATTGAGGCTCTGTATCTGTATAGAGATGGTGTAGTTACTTTGTTTTGTCCTTACGATATCACTGGCTCGATTTGTAAATTAAATAGCAGAATGAAACACAGGTCCTAACTGCTCTTTCCCTGATCCTCCTCTTCCAGTGCTCTTCTCAAGGAAGCTTTAACTTAATAAAATGACTTAACTCCTGTCAGCTGGAGTAATTCCTACCAACACTTCTGTCACCTTTAAAGATTCGCCTAAAGAAGTATTTCCAAAACAGAGCAAAATCATTCCACTGTTCTTTGTGGTTATTATTCATAGAGCTATTAATTATTATCTAAGGCATACAGCGTATAAACAATTGCAACATATGAAAGTCAAACTTTGCAGAATCTGTTATTTCACCATGATTACAAATCAACAAATCTGAAAGAAAAATACCTGCCAGGAACAGAGTTACTGGCAAGGAAATAATTGTGCTGCAAGAGAAACATCCTCATTCACAAAAATACAAGCTATTCCTCTGTTTTTTACCACCCCCACCTTTTAGAGCTGAAACAAAGACAGCGACTTACTCTTTCTCTGGATGCTGGTGGATAGGTTCACCACCACCCGGCTTCCCGCTCGGCCGAGCTTGCCGAGCCGGGGATGCTCGGCTGTGCCTGGGAGTGGGGTCAGCCTTCAGGGCAGGCAGCAATGCCTCCTTCTCCCACTCGCCGCTGCTCTTTTATGTTTCCACGGGCCAGCAACCCATGCCGTTCCCTTGACTACCGGGAGGGCAGTCCAAGGTCTATCCCTATCATTAACACCACCGCAGCAGGATCCCTACCTGTCTTTACTTTCTCTGCTCCCACGCCATCGGGTGTACTGTCGTACACAAAGGGCTCACCTGGAAATGCTGAGGTGACCAACGGCCTCCCTGCTTGCTGTAGGAGGGGAGCTGGGGTGTAGCGGAGCGGAGGGAGCTGGTGACCCGTGTTCGCAGGGGCATGGCCAGCCTGGTGCACAGGGAGGGAGATAGGACCTCTGCAGTCCTGTGGCCCCCTCCCAGCACTGCACTGTCCCTCCACCTGGGGAGCACCCCTGACCATCCCCACGGGACATATTCTGCTCTGCCCACTTTCCGGGGGCTTCGTGTGTGGTTTTAAAACAGAAAAAAAAACAGAAAAACCTTTCAGGTTTGAAAGCCTGCTTGCCCAGCTGGAAGGAGTAACTGTAAATTTCAATCACAACTTAGCAGAGGCACAATGTGGTTCTCAACCACGTCTCAAATGCTGTGGATGCTTCTCCATAATCCAGCATAGGAAACATTTTCGTAGCATGGTTTACAACGTTGTTATGGCAGGACAGTACCTACCAAAAACTAGAATCTCTACAGCTAACTAGCCTGAATAACCAGTGGAATTATTTGTAAGAACAGGCCAGTCATAAGCAGCTTCACAAGGAAATGCAGTAGCAGCATCTTAAATAAAGCATGAGGCAACATGCTGCAGGGCAAAGGTACTCTGGCAGGCAACCTGCAGGGAATGAAAAGTAAGCATTGCTGTGATTCAAATGAAAAGATATTTGTTGCTTTTTCAAAAACAACGCCTGGTCTTTACATGCCCAAGACTCTCTGGGAACTGCTGATGCTGTTACCTCAGTAAGGGCATTTGGCCAAAGCCAGGAGTTAGAGTGTCATTTTAGGTCCAATTCAGAGAAGTATTTGGTCATTTTATCGTCACTGAAACCGACGCAAGTTAGGCACTAAAATGCTACTGTGATTCAAGCCCTACCTACTCATTTATAAGGTGTGTTGCATACACAAATGTAAAGGAAAAAAATCCAACCAATTATACTATAGATATTTCAGGCAAGTTGTCTGATTTGTGAATTTTGGATTTGTGACTGTACTCTTTTCCTGGAAGAGCTGGTGCATGAGAGTCTTCAGTCCTCTCTCACCCTATTCAGAATTGAAGGAGCATCAGAAGTCCCTTCGGATGCCTGAATTCCCAAGATGCCCACTCAGCTCCTGAAAGAGAGGTGCTCTGGGGAACCCCGTTTTGCAGTAAATGCATTTCTTGTGGATCAGGTAAATGTGACGATCACATATGATCTGTTCACTAGAGTACTTCTCTGTTGTTAATATTACACAATAAGAGACACTTTGCCTTACTTTTGGATTACTACTGTGTAAGGTAGTGGTGAATTTGACTGTATACACTTAACAGAAACTCTGTTGCTTTTCAGGATAAACTCGACTTTAAACCCATTTTGCCCTTCCTGCATGCATCTAATAGGGGAAGCTCTTCATTTCTTCTTTGCTCCAAACCACTTCTAGCTTTATGTTTTTCTTTAGGGCTAACACAAAGTGCCTTTGTTTCTGGTAATTTCAGTCTTCCTTTGGGTCCATGGGGTGTTGTCAAGTAATTAAAGAAAGGGTCTGCCTGGCAGCCAGCTCAACAGCCCAGCTATGGAAACTGAGCAAACCTGGGTTTGATGCCTCTGTGCACCTCCACTCCAAGGACCTGTTACCAGCAGGTTGGGAGCAACTCTGAATAAACATCCTCAAAAGAGAGCATTATTCGCTCTTGTCATTCAACAGCACAAAACATGAGAAAAGCACAAACCAATAAAGAGTCTTCCATTAACCAGACTGTAATATTTTCTTGCAAAGTATTATAATCTGGCACAAGCAATATAGAAGAAAATGGTAGGTTGTAAGGCTGGATCATCCTTCCTCTGTGCAGGGATGAGCTGTCCCTGGGGCAAATGGAGAGAAAGTTTGAATTTGAGTTACTGCCAGTTTCTTGCTCTTCTGCCTTGACACAGCACATTGCTTGCTTATGTTGCTGCTGTCATTTTGTGGCACAAGGGAAAAAAGGTCCTTCGTTAATATCTTCACTGTGAAAATATAAGATGCTGTCAATTGTAAAAACATGGTTTATTAAAGGTTATTAGATTTTCTGCATGCTTATTTTTTGTTGGTTTCATATACACTACAAAATGTGCATGCTTTCTAAAGAAGTTTTGTACTGCAATGTCCAAGCGTTTGATGTTCAAGAAAAAACAGGATGAGGTCCACAGTCTTACAAGTGAGTTCATGTTGCTGCTGAGAACTTGTAGACAATGTGTCTACAAAATTAGACATCACTTGCATAGAGGTTGATGTTGCAACTTCACATTAATAGGTGGGAGCAATGGGAAGTTCTGGTCGGGACTCTCACACACTTGTGTCTGCACACATGATTTCTGACATTTTGAAAAGTTTGCTCATCTTCTTCAGACACAGCTATGCAGGCAATGAGGCACAGAGCCAGCTTTTGCATCACCAGCTCTTCAGCCATTACTGGTTAGAAGGGTACTGTCAGGTAGGCAGTTTCACAGAGTCCCAGAGTCACTCAGCTGGAAGGGCCCTCAGGAGATCTCTGGTCCAACCTCTTGCCCAGAGCAGGACCTGCTTCGGCATCAGACCAGGGTCTTCAAGGCTTTCTCCAGTTAGGCTTTGAAAACCTCCAAGGATGGAGCCTGCACAACCCCTCTTGGGAACCTGTTTGAGTATTTGAGATGTTTTTTTCCTTATACCAAGTTGGATCCTCCTGTATTTTCCACTGTCTCTTATTCTCCCATTGTGCACCCCAGTAACAAGCCTAGCTCTATCTTTTTGATGATTTCCCAATAGATATGGAGAGGTGGCCATTAGGTCACCCCTAGTCTTTTCTCAAGGCTCAAAATGCCCCATTTCCTCTGCCTCTCCTCATAGGACAAGTACTCCCGCCTTGAGCATCCTGATGGCCCTCTCCTGAGCTTGTTCCAGTTTATTAATATCTTTCTTGTACAGTGAATCCCAAAACTACAAGCATTACTCTAGATACAGTTTAACAAATGCCGAGTAAATGGGAAAAATCCTTTCCCTTGATCTGCTGTGCTCCTGTTCAAACAGCCCAGGATGCTGACGGTCCCCTCTGCTGCTGGGGCAGGCTGCTGGCCTATGTTCAGCTTGCTGTCAGCCCAGATCCCAGGCCCCCAGGGCCTTTTCTGCAGAGCTGTCTCAAACCAGTCAGTCCCTAGCCCTTATGATTGCAAGGGTCTTCTCCCTCCCAGGTGCAGGATTTGGTAATTGTCCTTGCTGAATTTCCTGAGGTTCCTGTCAGCCCTTCCTGCAGCCTGCTGAGGTCCCTCTGAGTGACAGCCCTGCCCTTCAGCAGATCGACTCATCCACCCAGTTTGGTTTGTTTGGTATTGAATTATTCACCCCAGTTTTTGAGCCCCGCTGAAGCTGCTGTATGGCTTCAGCTCTGGAAATGTGAATTGTCAAACCCAAGCGTTTGGACGACACGGTGAGACAAACTGCTAGCAGCTTCAGGTCTGTGTAAAAATGCCGAGAATTTCTATGAAGTGAGATTTCAGTACCTGGCTATAGCTACAACAGGGGAGGCAGCTTGCAAAGTCTGTGGTTTCCCCTCAAGAGACCCTTTTTACAAGCTGCTTATCTAGCCGGGGGAGAGGGAGGTGGTGTCTACAGGACGGCTCGGTGCAAGGTGCACGGCTGCCATCCTGTGGCACGCAGCCGGTTCGTGGGCTGCCGCAGGGCACAAGCCGGGTCTCCAACATCTATTAGTACCAATTATTAATATCTGAACTGGAGTAACATCTGAGCCCAGCTAACATCATACAGCTGTTTATACAAGCTGCACAAACCGAGAGGAGGCCCCTGCTCTGAAGGGTCCAGAAAGAAACAGCGACCCAGGAGCTCTAGAGGTCTTTATGTCATGCGGTGGATTGGAGGGGAAACTGCCGGGCTCTGCTATTTAAATGACAGCACCTTTTCCTTCATGTCTGCCTGGAGTATAATCCTTGTCATCAACTCTTACCTGCCCACATGGGAGAAAAGTCTCTATTCCACCTGTCTCTGAACTATGTAAAAACAAACAAAGAAACAAACAAACAAAATCCAAACTGGTTAAGAGTTCATTGTTTCACTTGTACCTGCCTGCTCCACAGAGACTGCCCGCATTGCTGTGCTCTAGCTGTGGACAGATTAGCTGACTCTCCTGGACACATTAAAATTAATCACAGAAAGCCAGAAAGGCAGAGCTTGAAGAGGGCTGAAAACCTTGTATACTCCATTCCATAGGGTGTAAAGCAACTTCGGATCATCTTTTTAAAATCTCCACTTAAAGAGATTCCAATGCCTTCTTGTTTAACTTATTTCAGTATTTAATAAAACTTAGCACAGGAAAGTATATAAACTGCAAATAAATTGTTTTTTCCCCTCACTCTCAGAGGACCACATATTTTAAAAATAAATTTTAAAATGGTCATTTTGAGACTTGCCTCTTCTAGAATAAACAGCTTTGTCACATTGTGCTCCTAAGCTAAGTTTCTAGGCTTGACTTTGCCAAGATGATGGTTGAAATCCAGCCCAATCTTCAGCTTTCCTAAAGCCTTTTCCCTCTGACTCCCTGCATCTAGTAAAGTCACTGCAGCAGGAGCATGCTCTCTTTTTTACCTGTGGGTAGCTCTCTGTTTATCCAAGAGGCTACCACAAGCAGCCACTAATTCCTGTAGTACCATAGTCCATTAGACAGCAATTACTTCTTCTCTTAATTGGTAAGTTACTTTCCTGAGGACCAGATTCTGCAGTATGCCAGGCACTCCCATCCCTGTCATTTCAGCTCCCACAACACTGCAGGATCAGACTCTAAACCAGGCTGAGGAATGGATATCAGCCTTGCCTGGGTCCAGCTCTATTTTATGGACTCGTAAGTGAGCCAAATGGCTTTTGTCCAGCAGTGCTCCTCCTTATGTCTGCCATCTCTCAGTATGTCATCATAGGGAATAGTAACATGTTCCCATCTCTTTGCAAAGTGGACTGCTACAAAAGCACTTGCATAAGACGACTGATATCTTTTGCCATTTGTTTTTGAAGGAAAAGAAATACGCCTGTTAGTTGTTCCGTGTATGTGCATACGTGTGCATACATATAGCGTCTTGAAGCAGGAAATTTTCTGAGTTTCAGTGTTCCTCCAGGGAGAATGTGAAGGCTTGAGATTGGGGTGCTTTTCCCCTTGTCCTTTGCATTATTCTCCTGTGAACATGAAAATAAATCCTATAATGCATCAGAAATGCTACGGCCTTAAGTCAATAAAAATAAGCAGCAGTTCTGCAAAAGGCTAAATAGCGGAGAGGTTTTATGGAACAGAGCATATATCCCACAGTGTGGAATAGTATAATATCCCATATACTGACATAGAGAAATAATAAACACATATGTTATGCATATACATATTACAGCAGTATTAAAACCATGTGAATTGAATGATGATTGAGTGTGATAAGTTGATGCTTGCTTCTGATTTCTACCATAGAGTTGGTAGTCAGCTGTTCAGTATCATCCATAAAGGGAACTGGATGTTTTGTCCTGTTGTCAAGGGATAAACATTTCTAAACAAACACCAAAACCTCACCTGATAAACATTTCTGAGCAAACATCAAAACCCCACTTCCACACTTGGCAGCAAACAGTGCTCATCTGAACCCACAGGCCAAGGACTGTGTACACATAGTGACATCATCACTCCAGCTAAGGCCTGAGAAACCCAATGAAAAACAAGGTAAGAAGCTAGCTGTACTGATAGTTAGATTATTTCTGAGGACTTTACTTTGGTTTCTTCTCAGAAGGAAGCCAAAATAATGTGCCTGGCCCAAAATGTGGAGCCCACTTGACATAATATTTTTTCTTGACCATAGCCATATGTGCTCCTACTGCCCTACATCCACTACAAGCAACTGCACAGCACAAAAAGGTCTCAACAAAAATAAATCTACTCCAGTTAAAAACTCTTGCTTTGAAGACCGTATACTGACTTCATCCAATCCAACAGGTGATTTGGAGGAGTTTGATTCTGCAGGGTACTCAATTGTATTTTCACATTGCACACCATAGAAAAAATATTTTAATGTTATTTGAAAAAGATGAGCAGCATGGGCCTCACCCATGATGAACAGTCATTATTCTGTTGGCACTAGTATGGAGTATCTATGTCAGGGCTTACATTATACAGAGTCGCTGCAATATTGTTTGTTTTAGGAGGTATATGTCATAGCTTTCTTGTTGGCTTGGAGTTGGTCATGTCCAACAATCCCCAAAGGAACTATTGGGGGATTAGCTGTGGCTGTAGTTTTTGTTGTGGAGACAGTGATCCACTAATACCTGGACTAAAACCTCCAGCCGATTTAATGTATGGCACCATTCAGGCGTTTGGTGGTTATGCCTAGATTTTGGCTAACATGGCTTTATTCATCTTGGCTTTGTGAACATTATTGCATCTGAGCAGCAGGGTACAGCGTCCCAATAAAGCACAGCTTTGCCCATCTCCCACTGAATGCAGGAGCTTAGAGATCGTTAAGAAAATAAGACTGCTGGTGTTCAGCAATGTGCCAGGCCAACTGTGCCATTTCTCCATGTCCTTTGACAGCAAGAAGCTCTCACCTGCCAGCTGGAGCCACTGATCTCTGAGGGGAGGAGAGGGACTGGGCCCCTCTGTTCTCATGGGGATGCAACCTGTAGCAGGTCCATGAAACTGAGCCAGTGTGCAGCTGAGTTACAGGCTAAATTTCCCAAAACACCAACCTTTCCTTTTTATTCTTCTTCTTCTAGTGCACCAACTACCCCCTCAGTCAGTCTCTGAGTCAATTCTACAATGATAAATATAGCCAATAACAAACCATGCCTAGTAATCAATAACCTGTTTCATTTTTAGGGAAGCAGATTGTCAGGTTATCCGGACAGTCCAAAGGCACCGGAGGGGTGGGAGAAGCTCAGGCGTTGCAGTCACATCTCTGTGGCCCTCCTCAGGCGCCAGAGGGGTTGCCCTGCTGCTGTGCCAAGCTGTATCAGGGGGCATGAGGTGGAAGAGGGAAAGACAGAGGACAGAAAGCATAGTGCCGAATTTCAGTTTGCAGCTGTCTTTTCTTTAGCTGCCAGAAGAGTGAGGGCACTGGGAGCTTGTACCTGCCTGCAAAATGCTTCATAGACATACCTGTGGCCGTGGTAGACGTTGCAAAGCTCTCAGCAGCAAATTAAGGAATTAGCATCAATAGAGGGATTTCCAGTACAGTAGGAGGGATTTATCTTTTATGTAAGCAAACCACAGATGTGAGAGGAAAGCGGAGGGGGGGACACCAGTCAAAAAGTGCAGTTTGCCAGAAGCCCCCAGCCAGGCGCCTCACTTGGGAGTTCACCCGCGCTGCAGCCGGCCCGCGCTCAAGGGTGACGAGCAACAGCAGCCGGCAACACCCCGCCCAGCCTTCACCCGCCCAAGGCGGGCAGAGCAGCACACCCACGCGCACGCGGCGTTTGCGTGTCCGCCTGTGCGTGTGCGTGCCACGGGCGGCGAAGTACCGGCCGGGAGCCACCGGGGGGGGGTGTTGCTCCTCCCGCCGGCGGCGGCCCCGGGCCGCGGCCGGCCCCGCCGCACCCGCCCGCCCGCCCGCCAGGCGGCGCCCGCAGCTCCGGCGCCTGCGCGGCCGCGGCAGGAGGAGGCGGTGGAGGCGCGCTCCCGCCCCGCGGAAGGCGAGCGCCGGCTGGCGGCCGGGAGGGGTCCTCCGAGGCGGCCTCGCGGTACCCCCCATCCCCCCAGCGTTTACTGTCGCAAGCCCGACCTTCCTGGCTGGTATTGATCAGGTCATGTCATAGATTTCATGTCTCCAACTTAATGAGCAATTTGAGGCGGTGAACCTTGGGCAGCAGCGTTGTGGGATCGTTAATGCAGAAACAACTTCTCGTGCGCCGCAGGCTGTGGAGGACGCGAGTTTGGGGCACACCTGCCCTGTGCCATGCGCCTCGCCGGCTCAAGTGTCTCCCAGGCGGGAGGAAGACCCCCAGCATCAGCACAGGGCGAGCATAGCTGCTCTTCTCCAGCGTAGCCCCCCTGGCTAGGAGATGGGGGACACAGATGGCTGGGGAGAAACCGGAGATGGCTTGAGTTCCCTCCGTTCTGGCTCTGCTGTGGATTTCCCTCCAGGCCTCACCGCTGTCCGCAGGCGGCTCTGGTTCCCTGCCGCAGGCACGTCTGCAGCACAGCTCTTTGTCATCACAAACCGTCGGGCACTGGAGGGGTCTGTGTCAATGAGAAGGGATGCTCAGGGACCCCAGAGCAGCTGCTGGCCCCCCTCGGGCCAGATCCTCACCGGAGCCTCCCTGGGCATGGAGGGAGTGGGATGTGGGCACAGGGGGAACAGGACAGGGGCACTGGGGGTAACCACTGCTGCTACATTCCTGAGAGCTTTGGGCCCAGGCTACTGAGCCACTGGTGCCTGTGGCTGTCCCAGCTCTGGCAGGGGTGCCTTGCTTGGCATTACATGTGCCTGTTTTGAACTATAAGTTTCCTGAGCAATATCACTCTCCAGGTGCCCAGCTGCCATTCCTGCAGTCAAGGACAGAACAGCTGGCAGGACCTCGGCACTCTGAGTGACTCCGTTTCAAACCGCCCAGGATGTGTATCGTATTGACCATTAGTCTCCACTGACAATCAAGTATCTTCTTTCCCTCTTCTCTCCTTTTTCCTTCCAAGAAACAGGGAGGTTTGTGAAGCTGGGAAGAGCTTACGTATTAGGTCTGGGCAAGGGTAATTTTTATGGGGGGTATGGAGGGAGGGAATCTTACTGTCTCCCTGCCTGAGCCTTTGGAATTACTCTCCTAAGAGCCTTGTTCAGGGAAGATACTGGCTTGGTTTGTATGCTTGGAAGTAATACAGAATGAAAATAAAAGCAGGATTTATATTAAAGATACAATGGAAGAGTGGTATGTCTTGGTCAGGAAAACAAAGCAGAAGGTGCTTGAGACTCAGCAGTGTCAGTAGGAGTTAAGAAGTTGGCCTAAGCAAGAACAAGATATTCCTAACTGCATTTTGACCGCATGCTCATGGGAAAATTCATGGCCCCTAAGAAGCAGTGATGCGAGTAGAAAGCAAATAGTTTTCATTAACATTAAAATCCCCTACAAAAAATTCTAATCAAAACCAGTCTTAAAGACCAAAACTGTGTCACTCCTACATACACTTATCTGCCAGTTTTTTGAGGCCATCTCTGCTCATCCTTACTCAGTTTTCCTGAAGTGCCCAAGTTCACCTCTAGAGTAATAAATCTCATTACTGATGCTCTGAGTTTCCGTTTAGTACATTTCTGTGTTTGAAGTGGAACACTGGAAACAGTTATATCTTTACTGATGATCAGCATCTAATCATTTTTAAATGTTGATGTAGTACACTTGCACCAAGTATCATGCAGGATTTCTATACTAAGTCCTTCCCTTTGTGTCACACCTTTATCTCATTACCCAAGGTAGGAATGGCATTAAATAGAGCACAATTATTTTTTGCTGAGGAGAAGTGCCTCTTGTTTCCTGTGAAAAATGCTTCTATTTAGGATCCTCCAGATTAATTGCTTTTCCCATATTCACTGACCATCACAAAACAAGGCACCATCCAGTGAAAAGGATAGCTCCTTATGCAAAATGAAGGAAAGAAGCCTTACAGTAGAGCTTTTAATATCCTAGTCCTACCAAAAAATTTGTTCAGACTTCATTCAGGGCTCTGTATCAGATGAGACGAGTGTGGCTGAATGAACTTGGTACCAGCAAACTTCTACTTCATCCTTATCCTTTTACAGAAGGAAAAAGGGCTTTCCTTAATTTTGTGTAATCAGGCTTTGAAAGAGCATGCAGAGGAAGGAGGTGTGAAGCATTCAGTGAAGCAGAGCCTCTGGCAAACTTCATCTCCTCTGATCTCTGCTCCTACCACCTATCCAGCAGCGAACATTGGAGGCAAAGGCTTAAAACCGGTTCTTAGTTTAAGTGCCGTTTTTTTCTGGATGTGACCATTTTTACACACTTAGAGTAATAGAATCAGGTCTCTTACTGTTTATTTGACCTGAAATGTGCTTCCAGCATTGATACTCTACTAAATAACAAATCTGAGCAGCAGGCTAGCTTTCCCCTGAGCACTCCTAATAACCTTCCTGCCTACCAGGCTTCTGGTACAAATCCACCAGGACAAAAAATGAGGTGCTCAAGTACAGACTGAGGATGTGAAAACCAACATGTTTCATGGAGGGAGCAGAAAGCCTTCTACCTAGCTAAAAAGACCTCACCTCTGTGCTTCACTCCTGGAAGTCAGAGGGCCACAGCTGACCAGTTCTGGAGAACAATTCATTTTACAGAATTAAGAAACCACAGAAAATGAATACAAACGTTTTACAAACATGGGATTTTATTCATGCAGTCTGTGGAGAGCAAAATCACTAAAAAACCCTGAAAAAAATCTCAAGACTAGATATGATAGTGACTTTATTGCAATTACTGGAGTCAAGTGTGGAGACACACATGACTCATAATGGTGTTGCTACTTTAATGTCATATCAGTTCTTTGAACTTCATACAGCCTTCATCAGCTCAGTTATTTATATGAAAATAATTTTTCCGTTTCATTCCTTAAGATTAATTTCATCGGGTTTGGAAAAGTTTTTTTCTTTTCTAGAATGAAATCTTATCTTTTCCCTATTTACTTGGCAGAGATAGATCCCAACACAGTAACAGGGATTGTTTCAAAAATGGTGAATTTTTAGGATTTGGGAAGAAATGTGAGAAATTTCAGTTAGGATGGTGTTCAAATTTGTCAATTCTTTCAAATTATTTCCTAGGAAGTATATACATAACTGTATACATAACTTTGTTCCAGTATTTAAAGGGTGGCTACAAAGAAGATGAAAGCTCCATTTTTACAACGAGTCACATGGAAAACAGGGGCAATGGGTACAAGTTACTCCTGGGGAGATTCCTAATGGACACAGGAGGAAAATTTTTCACAGTGAGAAAAATCAGACACTGTAATAATTTTCCCAGGGAAGTGGTGGATTCCCCGTCATTGGACACTTTTAAGATTCAGCTGGAGAGGGTGCTGGGCCATCTTGTCTAGACTGTGCTTTTGCCAAGAAAGGTTGGACCAGATGACCCTTCCAACCTGGTATTGATATTATATTGATATAATATATATTATATGATATTATTTTAGATTGTAATCTTTTGAGAGGCAACAGCCCCATATATTTTTACTTGGCAAGTAAATCTGTCTGTTTACAGATGACTCCTTCAGCTAAAGTTTATTGTCCTGACTGATAGTTATTTTGTTATGAGATGGTATACCAGCCCTAAGCACATCTGCAGTTATTTCTCTGAAATCATAAGAGGTCTATTTAACTTCATATTGTGATGCCTGCAGACTTTTGGGATCCTTATAGTTTGAGACCATAATTCACCACATATTTCATTATCTTGTCCTTTTATGGTTGAATCCTTCTGGGTGTCTGCCATGGCTAAGCTCCCCTGGGGACTCTGTATTTTGTTTTCCCATCACCAGCACTTCTGGCCTTTTCAGCAAAACGATGCCTGGGCAGTGGGGCACCAACAGGGAGATTTCACAGGGTTGTCAGGGGCACTTCAGAGGGTGAGAGCTTAGGGAATGAGGTCCATCCTCACAAGGAAATCACGTACTTTCCTCTTAGGATGAAGTATATCTTATGGTCTAGTCTTAAGGCTAGTGAGGCACCCTAGGCAGGAGCTCAAGGACAACAGAGGAAAAGGAGAAAATGGAGACAAATATGTATTTAAGGGACCCTCTGCAGACAGCAGGTACAAATGACTGCCTGACAGCAGCTCTGTCCTTGGTCAGGAGGGAGTTGAAGGAGTCAGTGTTGTTGAGTTGCCTTATATTGACAACACTGAAGGAAGGAGAACAGGTGGTCCAGGTTTTGTGTGAGACAATGAAGTTGGTTAACAGGCAAGTGCAAGGACAGCCATTTTGGTATCGTGCAAATGCTTATGGGATTGCTTGAGTCAGATGCATGAAACTTGTGTTTCAGATATACCTTTTCAGGACATGTTACTGACTTGGGCAGGCTGGCTGCAGTGAATCACAGCCCATCCCCATCCCAAAACTCTTTCAACGCGTAGGAAGCTTGGGTGCCTACCTGTGCAGTGGGGATTTTATGTCAGGACCCAGGCATTTAAGGGTTAGGTGTTAATGATTGTCATACTCCTGAAGGATTTAGCCTCTGGATCCTAGATGAGTGATGCTTCTGCATTTGCTTGTCCTGGAAATAGTTACTAGAATAGACACTGGTTAGCTTGAGAACTGAGATCTCAAGCCATACTCATGTGGCTGGAAGTACATACCATACATATTTCTGTACACTGTTGGAATAAGGCTTAATAATTCTTGATGATGTATACCAGTTGATGCAGCTTTTAACAATACCACTTTCAAGAGAGCTTGTTTTACCACTGGATATTCTTAAAAGTGATGAAGTCACAGTATAAAATCCCACTTTACTAGAGTTGGTGAGGACTAAAACCACAAAGAGATTTAAAGCCAGTCCAGTAATAGAACATAAGGTATATCAGGACACAGAAAAGTGTGCTAGTGCTTCCAGTGAGTCATATAACTGATAGTTACCATGAAGCTTAACAATTATCTAAAATGCTCCCCTGAAAAACGAACATTTGGAAAGGTGCCAGATTGTGAACTCCAATGTTTATGATCAGACAACGCAGGCAATGCTTTCTTTTAGAAAGTAGGTACAATGAGAAACAAATGACAAAAGCATTAGATTTTATGTGTGTGGTCTTCATCAAATTAGCAAAAAATCCTCAGAGGGCAAGATGAGAGTTTGCAAGCATCATTAAAGAAACTTATTTTTAAAGGGACCTTGAAAGAAGGTTGTATGAATAGCTGTGGAAGAAGTCTGCTTAGATGGTATACAGACAAATTAGAGAAGTTATTACTAATTTTTGTTTTCACCTTTGGTCACCAATCCTAAGATATTGTGATTTCCTGGAAAGACTTGTTATTGTGAAAAAAAGATCTGTTTAAGAGAGTCCTAAGTGCACCATCCAAAAGTGAACCCCCCACATGTTGGTGTTTACACATGGAAATTTGGGCCTGCACTAGGCCAGTGCCTTTACGGTGTGGTTTGTTGTTTTGGTTTGTTTTGGGTTTTTTTTGGTTTTTTTTAATAGGAAAAGTAGATTGAGTAGTCTATGCTATAGTTCAAACTTTTCTTCTTTTCCTGAGGTAGGAGTAATCTGACACTGAGGCTGGTGATTGCTTGTTTGTGTGTTACTCTGAAGTTTTTTTGTGTAAGTGAAAAAGATAAATGCTGATAGACAAGTAAAAAAAAGATGCTAACAGGTGTTCTCTGTGCAATGTGCTGCTCAGTGTTTTATACTTAGCCAGCTATACACGTGCTAGGACTTTTCTTTTTCAAAACTAAACCTAATTAGTCCATTTGTTCTACATGCAGCAGGCCTTTGAAGAAATATCTAATGAACATGTGAACAGCTTCAGAGCTGTAAATACAAATGAAAGGTCACAGGCAGAACAGCTTCTGCTTGTGAAGTCTCCTGATTTAAAATGTGGCTCCCAGACTGATGACCATGCTGATCTTTTGCTCATCCTTTTGGACAGCAAATGCCTGCCCAAAACAGCAGCAGCCAGTCAGATCTAGCTCCTGTTCAGGTAAAGTGTCAATCTCACCAAGTGAATAAGATAAAAAGGAAATTTAAAAATTTTCTTTCTTCCATAGGCTCCAGCCAAAAGCTCTTTTTGAAGAAAAATAGCTCTCCAGAAAAAAAAAAAAAGGTGAGAGGAGAGGATGATTTTTCCACTTTCAAAGTATGGAAAATTGCAATGTTATACTCTTTCGTCATCTAATTATCAGAAATAAAGGCTTCCCCCTTTTCCAGTTTTACATTTGCATTTATAATAGCATGTTGCCATGGCGAAATCTTATAATCCTTGACTTCTTTGATGGAAACACATCCTTATAGTAGTGTAAGAAACAAAAAAATAGACCAGACAAAACCAGCAGCATCCAGGTATTTCTGCTCTGTTGGTCACAGCCCTCCCTGCCAGTAGGCAGCTTTGAGGGCAGCAATGAAGCTGGCAGCGCGGGTCTGGAGGCAGAGGCTGCCTGGGACTGTTTCATCTCGGTGACACTCAGGGAGACTGTCCCGTGCAGAGCACGCGGAGGTGGCGTGTCCTCACTGGGGGGACAAAAGAGGGCTGGGTATGTCAAATGGAATCAAGCTGCAAAGAGCTGGAGAAGCTGCCTATTGTCCCCAGCTCGTGCTATTAAACGTGGGATTAAGGAGGAAACAGCCCCCCGGCTCATTGGGCCCATTCAAGAGGAGCTTGTTCCAAAATTTTTTGACAGGAGTGGCTTCTATTCAGAGCCCCAGCTGATATCACCAGCCACACAAAGAGGCTTTAGGGGGTTAATTAAAACCAGGTAATGGAAAGAATCGAGTACTGACACTTCACAAATGCCACCGTGGATCCAAAGCAGGAGAAAAGACATATGGTAGGAAGAGCAACCTCCCTGCTGCCACCCCCTCCCTTATATTCAGCTGGTGATTGACACTTGATTATTTTTCGAGGGAAACTGAACATTAGCAGTTAGTTCCCATTCTTCTGCTGTGAAACGTGAGCAGGATTGGTTCACAGCCAGCATCACAGGGATCAGCAGCCCCTACCAGCCTCGGAGAATCCCAGATGGTTCCCCCAAATACTCCCATATGAATCTCACTGCACCTCCCTCTCACTCATCTTCACGTTATTAAATGCTACGGTCAGTTTTTCTCCCCCCCACAATCCAGCGTGAAAGTGTGCAAGATGCTGTAAAACCAATGATGTGCTGGTTTCTGAACGCTGCATTTGAAGCATACTCAGGATCCCAAGGCATTTGCCACAGACCTGCGTGGCAGCCAGGGCAGAGCAACAATTCCTCATGGTGCTTGCAGGAACCATTGTTGGAGTATATAAATGTTACAACTAATTATCTAGTTCCAGAACTTCCCAGAATGGAGTGAATGAAAAGAAAATAATGCACACTTAGGATATCCACTAAATGTCATAAGCTTATGTCAGGCTTACCCAGTTGTGAACTCTCTGCAAAAAACAGCCAGAAGCATTTATTGTTTATAATGGGAGATTGCAGATGTGTATTACTTAGGCATTTCTTTTATTAAATTTACTTCTGTTTTATTTTCTAAAACCAAAGTACCTAAAACCAGAACAAAACACTCTTATCTAGACCGAAGCAAAAGGTTTGGCTTTGAGGTTTGGTTTCTTTTTTTCTACCTTTTTTTTTTAAATTATTTTTGTGGAAATCCCCTTTTTGGATCCTCTACAGGGAACTGAGCTCTAGCTAGCACTAAATCGGCAGCCCCAAACTTTTCTGATAATGCCACTATTTACAGAGCGAGCACTTTTTGTGTGATTTAACTGCTGAACGACATTGTATTTCAAGTGTGGTCTCAGCTCCTAAATTCAGAAGTGTTACACTAACTAGACATGAATATTACAGCCTGGAGAGAGGGGTCTATTCTAGAGATATTGACAGATGGACAATTTGCTGTAAATCAACCTGGGCCACTAACATGCAGTACAACAGCTACTTCATGGCAATTTGCTTGCAAGTGGGCTATTACTCAGCGGTAAATGCGAAACAAATGTTCCTTCTCTGAGGGAGCAGAAAGGTTCAGCTTCCTTCCTTCTCCCATGGGTTACCAGGGTAAGAGCATGGCTGCAAGCAGTTAATGCAAAATTGCAGATATAAACTGGCTTACCTCTGTGGACCCCAGTCTGCAGGGGGTGCAGTGGTACCACCAGTGGGATGAATTTGGCTTTGGTGGATTGGGGTGCACAAAACATAACCCACACATTGAGGCTGGTGTGTGTTAAAGTTAACCCTTCAGTTCATGCCTTGAAAACATTCAAGTATTAAAGCTGTGGAGGATGCTGGAGAAGAGGCGAGAGATGGAACATATTATTCCCAAAGACAGATAACCACAAAAACTGTATTTCTTAAATTTTGGGAAATTTTAATTGAATCTTAAATGTAAATTGTAACAAATACTGACCTGTCCTTTACAAAATGGTAGGGAGCAAATGCTGCACAGTTCTGAAGGCAGAAACCTGCTGTGAAAGTCTGCCTGCTGCTAACCGTACACACCTAGCAGAAACTTGAAGTGCCTTGGCAGTCTGGCTAGCAAACTGCTTTTAGCCTGAGGTAGAGGCTTCCTTTCTTACCTGGAGGAAACACCCCAGTCCATCCTTTGGGCTTTTCCCTACCTTAGATCCCATCTTCTGGTCTCCCTCATTACTCTTTTAGAAGAGGCTGTACTGCAGACATGGAAACACTACAAGTGTCCCATTTGTCTCCTCCCTCACTCTTGCTTTCTCCCATGTTTTTAGAAAAGCAGAAGGAAAAGAAATGCTTCAAGCCTGAACAAATGTGAAGGTGAGTCAAGTGGAGATCTCGGTCAGGTCTCATGTTGTCCCCAAAACTGCTCACCCCTAGGAGCAAGTCAGTTTGTAATGAATATTTGCATAAGAAGACAAAATATTCTGATTATTGTAATCTGTATTGTTTAGTGCATGCCTTCACAGCATGGAGTGTTTGGAGTAAAGGCTGGTTTTCACCCTATGCCAGACTGCCAAGGGTTGATGTGGGATTACTTGCTTTACATAGGGATTTTTGCTCCCAGGTGTATAAATCTGGCACATCCAGCAAGAACTGTTTGTCAGAGGTACTGCAAAACAAGGCATGTGCTGTGGGTTTACTGGCTCTGGAGCCATCACCTTGAGATTTTTATAGTTAAGCAGTAACCAGTTCCTGACCTCTTAAAAATGCTCTGGCCTTCACATTATATTAATAATAATAAAATGAAAGCTAACTAGGGAACTAAAAAAATCGTTATATACATAGAGCTTTTATCTTGTTTTAGAGATACTGTCAGATCATGTCTGATGTGCATTACTGTTGTTTACTAATACAGACCAGGTAGGGGAGAACCGAAAGGATAGCTAACAGACACATATCCTTATAAATACAGCTGTGTAGTAGTAGCAATGATATCAAAGTCTTAAAGAAAAAAAAGATATCTTCCCAGTTGTAGGCTCTTATTTTTCTTATCGGTTGAACAAGTATGTACCAAGGTGTTACCAGACACTGGGGCTGGATTTTCACTGTTGGAAGATACATTTTCCTGGGGAAGTAGACTATGTGCTGCTGTAGTTTTGTGTATTTTTCTGGTGTAAGGAGAGCTGTATCACAGCAAGGTTTGTAGTGAACACAGTTGCCAGGCTGAGAGAACTAGAGGTTGAACATCATACGGAAAAGCAGAGATCCAGAGCTGATGTTGCTTTGGTCCAGCACCTGTAACTGCCATGGGTGTCCTATGAGAGCTGAGCGTGATTGCACGTGAGGAACTCTAATCCTCAACTTTTATAAAATTAACCTCTAAATGGATGCCTCTGTATGACAGAATTCAGTCCCAGCACAGTGACATTTTTCAGTCTCTCAATATATAAATCCATATAAATTAGCATGCAGCACTTCCACAGGGTGCACACATTGCTGTACATCCTCTCCTGGAATTGATGCTGTGGGGGCTGCTAACGTTGGAGAGAGGGGGTTGCAGGGTTTGACCTGCTGGTTTTACCCTCCCACCTTGCTGCCACCCTTCCCCCTACTCCCTCTCAGATGAGATGGCAAGAGGTCATCTTCTGTAACTCAGACTGGGTCAGCCTGGATGTTTGCCTGATGAGGAACAGAATCCTGAGGTGTCAGGGGAGGGTGGGGGGTGTAAAACCTGAGGGCTGACCCGAAGCACCGGATCAGATGCTCGCCGGTAACACCTTTTCTTGCAGCTTTTGCCAGCAGGTAACCAGAGGCAAAGAGGCAGCTGCTGTATGCTTGCAAGGGGTATCTAATCAAAGACTTTGAAGTTGTTCAGCTAAAGAGGATTAGTCGCGGTCCAGCAGAGACAGGGTAAAGACTAACTAAATGAAACACAGTTCAGATGGTTTCATGGGTCTGTTAACAGAAACATTGCCTTCTGGTAAAATGGACATTTTGTGCATTGTTTCTCTCTGCATCAGTCCTTTCCAGCCCCTGGACTTCCGTCTGTAAGAAAGACGTTTCCTTATTACCCTGATAGCACCTCCAACGTAGGGAAGATTGCTGCCCCAATGGGCAAAAGGACAGATCACTTCCAAAAAGCCCCTATTACAGACAGGGCTTGGGTGGATGGGCAGGGGCACAGGGACGGTGCAAGGACTGATGCCCACTCAGGGAAGAAAAATGGGACTGTATAAATGACTGTATGACTAATACCCAAAGGCAATGTCCATTTCCATACGCACTGTGGTTTTTTTGTGCTGATATTACTCAGAATAGTTTTGCATTATTGGCTTGGTAACAGTAATGCTAAGTGTGGTTTGTGTCCATTCATAATACAGTGAGGCCTGAGATCATTTCATGGTGTGATACAATTGGCAAAATACTTTGCTTTTAAATTCAAATATTCATGATTGCAGCAAGTCAAGGAGAGGTGTGCTTTGAACATAAAATGAAAGATGAGCTGCTCTAAGGAATACGGTACAAGTGGTCCAAATGGGTACCCAAATTAGCAAAATAGCTCCACAGCAAGTTCTGGCCCAAAAGGACTAATTAGCTGACACTCCTTGGCAGCACTGATGCCACCAGAGCTGACCATGTGGCTCTAATTCAGGTGTTTCTCCATGGTGCTCCCTTCTTTGCCTGGCTGCAGGGATACAATGCCCATATCCACGTTGTTTGGAAAAGCAGTAATCCCTGTTGGATCCTGATTAACTCAGCATTAGCACCAGCTCAGGTGTCTCTGCAGCAGTGGTATGGTTTATCCCCAAACTAGGAATAAGTCCACTGTTATACCAGAGGTATTTTGCATCATCACACAAAATATTAAAAAAGTATGTCTCACCACCAGGCATAATTCTTCAGACTGCTGCCATCTGATTTCAAAAACAGAGAAGCAAACAACCTTGCAAGTACCATCAGCAGGCTCAGTGTTTTACCAAAAGTATCAACTTTATGTATAATTATGCTCTGGTGTGGTGTTTGTCATAGGCTGAATAGCCTTGATCTTTGATACTGCAAACCTTTCATTCAAGTGTAGCCAGAGTTACCTTCAAAGTTTGTCATGAAGTCATTGAACATAGTAGTTGTTCAGTACACTAATTCTACACAAAAAATAGTTACCTCATTTGAAAAAAAAAATCAGTAGCTGACATACATATCCCAAATTGTGATATGTTACAGTTAGTTTCACAAATACTAAATACTGGCATATTTTGAGCTGAATCTTTCAACAAGCATAGAAAGTCTTGTATGTCCCAAGCAGCAGACAGCTGCGCAGGACTCGGGAGCCAGAGGAATAAATTGGGAGAAGGCCTCAAAAGTCCAGGCCTGACCCAGCAGCCATTGTCCCCATGCTTTCAGCAGCTGGCCTATGTTGACCAGATGACTGCACACATTTCCCACCACAGTGGGAAGAACAGCACTGGTAAGTTTGGCTTTTGAAGCAATGTCTTCTTTTGCAGCAGCGTACCTCTAATAGCATAATTTTGTAATACCAGCTGATGCCGTTGATCAGTCTCACTCATACTCCTAAAGGGAAGGCTGAATATGCACATTCCACAAAGACCACAGATACTTCTGACCTGGCCTTACATTTTGCTTTCTTCCACTGTTGTCACGCTCTTCCCAGCTTCCTGCAGACTGACTCATGGCCTGAGGACTCATCTCCCTGGATGACATGCTTCCCCCACCATGGTGGCTCCAAATGCCCTTGATTACCCACGGGAATGTCCCATGCCACCTCAGTGGCTGCGTCAGCTGCAGCCATTTCATAGGACTAAACTACATTTCCATCACTAGTGAAAAGCAGATCCTGCAAAAAATTCTACTCTCAGCAGTTTTCACACAAAGCATGACTTAAAACCACAGCAAAACATGGTGCTAAAGAACACCAGTGTTTACATAACAAGATTCATTACAGCTGTTGGAGGATGACAATCTGTTTCAGATGCCATCAGACCATCTATTTCCCCTCCATCCCAAATTAATTTTAAAAAAAGGGAAAGTGAGCCAGACTGCTCCCTTTGGAGGAGGAAGAGGTAAGAAGGGAGCAGATATATTTACTCCTTTTTCAATTTTTTTCTGCATTTTTTTCTTGACTTCTTTAACCACCTTCTATCCCAACATCACCCTCCTGACCAGCTCAGGGTTTCTGCTCCCCCTCCAGGGGCCAGCCTGAGGAAGATTAAAGCTTCCTGCCCTTTCTTGCCAGTTTTATTCAAGGAGCTTTGGAGTGTTTAAACACTGGTAAAAAGAACTGAAAGCTGAAAGCCAAACCCTTTCTAATCATGCATTTTAAGAAGAAGAAAAATACAGAAGATGTTTTCTGTCTTTGTTTGTTATGGGCACCAGCACAGACTGGAGGTTGTGGAATGATGCCTGCAAAAAAAAAAAAAAGTCAATCCTTTAATTTTATTATCTAGTCGCTGGTAGGAAACACAGTAATAACTAATGACGTAGTTTCCACTCTGATCCCCCTTTCCTGTTGAGTAGCTTTTCAGAGAAATTCCTTTGTGCTAAAGCTTCCTGTTTGATCTCAGCTGGAAGAGGCCATTTTGGGAAACCTTAAAGAAAGCCTGCTCAAGATTTCTTTGAGTTACACAAACAAGGGGAGAGTTTTCATTTACTTTCAGATGGCAATGCTGCACGCAGAATCATGATCAGCTTTGCTTATTTTTATTTCCCTTACTTGTGAAACAATACAAGATCAAGAAAAAATTGTTTCATACTTACAAAGCTCCAGATCATTTAAACACAAATGGAGAGATATGGACAGTTTGCAGTGGTATGTATGTGTTGATAGTTAACTTAAAAATTCCCATAACAGTGTAATGATAACTAAATAAAATGAAAACAAGGGAATCAGACAATATCACCATTATTAGTGACAAGGTTGCAAAATCAAGCCATAAAAGTGGGGAAATTAAAAAGTTTAGAGATTCTCATATCGGAGCAAGTTGGCTGTGTTACATTTAAAACTCATGGTCACTGTCCTAATCTTGTTCATATTTTGATGCTGTCCTAAATTTACTGTTTTCTTTTTTCATTTAATATATTTGTCTTCCCAAACAGAGCACTGAATGAAAAAACAGCCTATGATACTATTAATTCAATATATTACCCTCTCCACAGCTACCCTTAGCAATACTAAACCGCAGAGAAACCCAGCTGATTTTTGAAGAGCTCGGAACACGGAAGCCTCTGGTGTCCAGAGCAATCATCTGGCAGGATCAGCCAAACAGACTCCTTCCTCACTGAGCTGGTTCCCAGACAGAACTTGCCAGGGTGAGGAGGAGATATGACTGCATGTGAAAGGGGGACATGAAGTGACTGAGAAAGCTACACTCCTTTTCCACATTGTTTTGTCTGGTGGGGGGTAAGAGAGCTCCAAAATTGACAGTCTGGGCAAAACAAGGTTGGTGGCTGAACACTAACTCTCAGAGGTCAAGAAGCCATATTACAAAACCAGTCCCCAGCAGGACCGAGCATCGTTAGTGATCCCAGGGGATGGACAGGGATGCCAAAACAGGGGGATTTTTCCCTTTTGGAGGGCTTCCTGCTGAGCTCCCATGCTGCCACCTGCACTGTACCTATTGCATGAGACGGTCAGAAGGACCAGGCCAGTAACTGTCAGCAAGACCCTCTTCTCAAACTCTAAGTTTTACCCATGGCAATTTCCACAGCACTTGCATACAAGAGAAAAATATTAATGCCTTTCCCTGTACTGACCAGAGTAGTCTGGCTAATCTAGAATTTAAAAACTGCTCCCAATTAGCAGGTGCCCCTTTACAAGGCCAGCTGCATGAGAAATTAATTAAATTTAATGGATGCCATTTTTTTCTTGAAACCACCTTTTATTTAAAACTTCAGGAGGAAACAATTAATTACAGTGTATACTGTGAATTCAAAAAGAAATTAAAATCACATAGGAAAATGTGATCCACACTGATCTGCAAAACCAGCATAAGTCTGCGTTCCACATAGATAGGAGGAAAATATTTGCTTACTGTTTCTAGTTCCTGTTCTGGTCATGAGGATCCCATAAAGAAATAATTCTAGCACAGATAAATTCCTGGTTGCTGGGCATGCCCTGATTAAAGAGAAAAGAAAGAAGAGAGAGAAAACAATAAAAGAATCTGCATTAATTCTGTTTTGTAATTAAACAAACAGGGCACAAAGCCACTGAATTGAAGTAGACCTGGATGTATTGCAGTTCACTCAAACCTCAAGAATTACCACCAATTTAAATAATGTTACAGTTCTGAACAAGAACAAAAAGTTGACAGCTTCCATAAAGAAAAATTCAAACAAATACTAGATCAAACAAATGCAAGTATCATGTCATTACAGTTTGTTTCAAAAATTACAGAAGGCTTTATTTTAAGGGTGAGCATTTTTAGCATTTTAGTATATGTCTGACTATACATTAACTTGACATGGAGTGTCATCTTCTGTCCACATTGCACTTACATGGCCTTGTGTTCCAGGTGGGTGACTGCAGCCCCAGAGCAGCCTAGCAATGCACACTACATCATTGAAACAAGAAGGGGAAATGCCTGAAAAGTAAGTTCCTGATGTTTTGTTCAGCTGGGTACAAATAAATAAGAAATGAAGTCTCTGTCCTAAAAACTGACAGCCAGAATAACTCCCTTCCCTTATTGATATTGTTCCTTAGGAAGAATAACAGGTTATAATTTTACCAAAAATAGCAAACTACCGCAAAAAGAAGAAAAGTATTAGTATTTACAATTTGAAAGCCACCTCTGACCCTAATAGTCTGCGATTAGAATGCTGGGTAGGAGCCTCATCTCATATATTCTGGCACTCCTCCTTGGCTATATTGGTGGTTAAGATCCTGATCCAGCACCCAGTGAAGCCACTTGGGAATCTCCCCTTTGACTTGAGCTGGCTGTGAGTGGTGTCCCACAAATTACAAACATGTTCATGTGACCTGCCAGAGGGAAGCTCTGGGCTCTCTTGAGACAGCACAATTATCTTTCCTGACATAATTGTGGAACAAACCAACTGTCCCTCCACAGCAATCACACTGGCCACCTTCTCCACCAAGAAGCTGTTTCTGTGCTGCCTTTTATATCCCCTGCCTCCTCTTTTAGCCATGAGATCACTGCAGGTGGCATCTCTGCACAACTCCTCCTGTCACACAGAAAGGCATTTTGCTGCATCCCTCCGCACACCTTCAGCCCCCTATAGCCAAAAAACCACCACAACCAAAAAACCCATCTCTCTCCGTGACAAGCGTGTAAATCCTCACTCTTGCTTGGCCACAGTGCAATGGTTAAATTCAACCTTGAGCCAAAGAGTGAAGAAAAAGGAAAGCCAAGGTTGTGCCTTCAGTCCAGGGGGAACAAAATCATCTGCCCCGGTCTTTTTTTCCAGCAAGTGATGCAAGGAGGGAGGAGGAAAAGGGTTTTTTGGAGGCTCTCTTTTTCATCTGAGAGAGAGTCGGCAATTAAAGCTGACTCTGCTTATTCATTAGATCACATTAAAAAAAACAGCAAAAGTGGAGGGGGAACTCTCTAAATAAATTTGGTGCACTCTTCCCTCATTCATCAATAGTTATGACTAGTCAATGTGCTCAATTTGTAAGCTAACTGCTTCTGAAGTAGAACCATATGGTTGCTTTAAAACATCTTTTTCGTGCTTAATTTGAGGCAATGATGCACCCTAATCAGCCGTGTGTGGATGAGACCCCTAATTGATGAATAATGAATCACGTGCTGCCGCTCTGATTGCAGCATCACCAAATTAATCCTTTTAATCACTTGAAGTTGAATTGTTTTGCAGGCCGAGGTTTGTTTTAATGGCCAGATCGTGGCACTGCAGGTGGAGGGGATGCATTGCGAGGCACCTTCCTCCACTTGCTCTGGTGGTAAGACTGCTCCTCTCCCAGTTCTCCAGGGCACAGAAGGCACACGGAGGAGGTCACAGTAAGACCTGCAGCATCAGAATTTAACTGTAAGGATAAAAAGGGCTTTGTTTTCCTGGTGTCCCCACATCACTGTGGTCACTGTCCCTGCTTGCCCCATGGCATTTCACACCTACTTGGCTCTGGTGTTGGCAAGTGCTGGGGTGGCCAAGAGGCAACCGAGCCCACACCACTTCAGCGACGGGGAGGGACATGGCACAGGCACGGACAGCAATGTTGCTTTGCATCATTCATTAACATACTCCCAGAAGGCTTTTAGGACATGGTACAGGCTGTGGAAGGATCCCCCTGCTGCAACAATAGCTTAACAGGGTGAGGACAAGCAAGTCACAACATCGAATCAGAAATACCAAGCCCAGGCGAAGGCTGACAGTGCTTCCAGTTCACATTTCTGCCTTTATGTAAAGGGCTGTAAGGCTCTCTGTCTGGCATGAAGGCACAAAGCTCAACCTTTACAGAAGAGAACGCAAGCAGGAAAGAGATGTCACTGTCCACAGCTATAACCTCATGGCTCCATGTTTCTTTCCCCCTGAATTTGTCATTGCCGATCCCTGCCCAGGGACGCTCTGGAGCTTGTTCTGCCTCTGGTACCATGGACCTACCCACATGCAGGGCCAGATTTTAAAATTAATTTTGATGCACCAAAGTGCCTACCAACATGAGGCGAGCTCAAATGGTTCCCTTCCCCTCTGCAACAAACCAAGACAGGACAATATTGCTCTCACCTTTCATGGCGGTTACCTGTGCAGACACAGAAACTGCAATGAGAAGACTTTGCTACATTTCTAAATTAGCGTCCTCACTTAGATCAGGACAGACACTGAACTTAAAGCAAAATTCTAAAGTTACATTTAATCAAAGAAGATACTTGTGTGCTAACACTTGAAATAAGTGAAAAAAAAAGTCAATAATGATTTGTCTGGTGTTCATTATAACAATGAAACGTTTGTGCTATGTTATTTTTCCATTGCTACCTCTGAGTCTTTCAGACAGAGGCTGAATTGATTATCCCTATCTGTCAGAAGCATCCAGCTCTGGCATTATTGACCTCATACAGTTAATTGCACAATTATCTTTCAACTCTGCAATGAAGTGCCTCTTATTCTTATGTTTTGAATTTTAAAAATCTTACTGTTGAACTCCTGTGCATGGACCTTTAGCTGCAGCTGAATAAAAATTCCTATTTTCCCTTCTTCCCCGCACTAATAAACATAACATAGTCTCACTGGGCTGTATTCTTTCCATTTTTAATGGCAACACAGTGGCTAATAATTGCCACTATTTTAGTAGTACAGTGCATAAACAGTACATATGCTGGTAGTGATGCCTAGTGATCTTGGGGAACCTACAAATAAGAAGGTAATTTACATCAAGAGGATGTGAATGCTTTAAACTAAAAGATGAAAGACTCAACAACACTGGCATGGAAAATTGCTCCAAAACTATGCTGCAACTCTGTTACAGGGCTGCTCTAGTGCCCTGTTCCTTCTCATACACAAAACAAATGGCTGGCTCTTGTTGATGTGATATTAGGCAAAAAAAAACCCTAGACAATGCTATTTGCCCTTCAGTGTTGCTATAAAAGCTGGGATACACGTAACTTCTACCCTCCACAGTATATTAAAGGATGACCAGGTGTCTGAAGGCTGAACTGTGCTCTTTCAGCTGGCGAGCCTCTCAGTCCTGTGTTTTCTGAAGGGCCTACAAGCTGGGGAAGGGAGGCCTCATTGTCAGGAAGGACAATTCTAGACACTGTGCTCTGCTTCTCAGAAAGTCTGCATAACTGCGACTGCCACCAAAGATTTTAAAAAGTGGAGGGGACAGAACTTGTTTGCAATACTTTAACAAAGTGCGTTCCTCTTTCTTTTTCAATAGATTGATAGATGTGAATAACGCTATGACTTTATTAAAATACTTTAATCCAAAACAGTACTACAACTCCACTGAATCTGTAGTTCCCCTATCAGACTTCCATGCAGATGCTGCTTTCTGTCCTTTACAAAATGCAAAAGCTCCTTTCCTACCCCACTGGAAACTCCAGTAATCCCACACACCCCCATTTTTTTCACCAAAGGGCATCAGTAAACTTTTTTCCAGTCTTTTCTCTTTTTGCTGTATTTATTTCAGACAGTCCCATCTCCACCTCCTCTGCCCTTCCGTCTTGGTCCCTGTGTCTCACCACATGTCTGGTCTGTGTTGGGATGCCTCTACCCTGCAATTACAGTTGTGCACCTGGATACACCCGTGTCAACTTCTGCATAAGTGATGTCTGGCAGTGGACTGGCTCCAGGCTTAGGGACGTGGCCAGGTGGGCAAGAGCCAGAAGAGCAGAGTTGCAAATGCTACCACAAGTACAGCTCTCTGTCATTCTTCCTCCTGGTGCTGTGTTGTCTGGGAGCTGGGTATTACCAGGTGCTTTCTCATTTAAGGGGACTCAGGCACAGACCTCCTTGTCCCTGTCCTCTGCCAGAGCTGCAGCAGTGGCAGCTGTAACCCACATCTCTGCAGCCACCTCAGGATACGTCAGGACATGAGATTTATCTCACCTTCCATCATCCATCTGAGCTAGGTGCCCAGCCAGGCTCCTTCTGTAGTCAGGAAAGAGGGAGACCAGCTTCTCCAGAGGGGGAAGATTTTGCCCTGTAACAGACTCCAGAGATGCCTAATTAGGTGTTGTGTGGCCGAGCAATGGCTTGCAAGCTAACGCTTCAGCTGCAAGACTGTGGCAGTCTCATTGCTTCAGGATGGCCAGGAGCCTTGGCAGAGCAGGTTGGCAGCTCCCCAGTGGATGCAGTGGGAGATATGCCACATGAATCCAGACCGGGGCTGAAGGATGCCTGCTGTTAACCTGCACCGCTAGCTTAGCATTCTCAAACTGACAAAAACAAACCAAAAAATCCTTGTCACCTGAAAAAAGGTTCTGGCTGACTCAGAGGCACATGCGCTTACAGCATACAGCAAGCATCCCCCTGCCTTATCACTCTCCCATAAATGCAGAGGCCGTTGTCTCAGCTGAAGAGATCCCTTTGCCATTTTCACTGCCCTGCAGAGTGGGGCAGTGGCTGGATGAATGGCCCCACAAGCAGGAGAGGGGAGAACCACATCCCTCCTGCCTCTGTTTCTAACAAGGGAAATCACATCCACCACAGATAAAACCCTTGTCAAAGGGGAATATCTTGCCAATAGACCTGAAATTCTACACCAGTACAGGTATTGTGAGAGTGGGGCTGAGCACTGCAGCACCCAGCCTCAGCTATCCAGGTAATGGGGATGGGGCAGAGGTTTTGTACTGATGCCTCTATGGCTTTCACAGCAATTTCCCAGGGCTGTTGGAAAAAAGATGTCCCCGTTGTCCCATGTAGTCACAGTAACACCCCCACAACATGATGTGATGGAAGCGCACTACATCGGCGGGGTCATCACCAGGGGACATCTGATGGAGAACAGCCAAGGTACCTGCTTGCCCCTGTGCATTGTTGGGGACGCAGCCCTCAGTTCCTCCAAATTTCAAGGTGGTAAGGAGCTGGGGCAGGGAATCCAGGTGTAACCCCCAGCCCTGCCACTTCACTTCTGCAGGTAGGTGGGCTTTTAAACCCATGTCCTTGCAAGCGAAACCCATGTCGGATGAGGCCGGCGCTCACAAGTTATTTCAAACACGTCCCGAGATTATCCTTGTTTGTTACTTGAAAACCATATTCGGCTGGCTATTTTGGGGCTTTGCAGAATGATGGTCATTATGTGATATTGCAGACAGCTATTATTCCTGCTCCAGCTTTAATAAATGCCTGGCAGATTTAATAAAACTGATCCAGATTTAAAGTGTCCCTCTGGTGATAAATCACCTGGTAAAAATTTTCCACAGTCTACTCTTGCTCTGGGATTTCTGCTTAGTTCAATTCATTAGGCAAAATAAGTCACCTTACCTTATGAAAATCATGCTGTTTTCATCTAGTTCATGCATAGCTGCTGAACAAAAGAGTTCATAAATCTAAATAATTATAGTTAATGGTTAATGCAATTAAAAATGTAAAAAATATTGCAAACAGTTTTAATCAGCAGGTATTAAAAATCATTGAAATGAATGCTGCAAATCCCCAAGATTTGAGAATTAATTCAATCAGGCTTTCTTGTTGCTTTGGAAAGAAAAGGGAGAAGCAGCTCGGGGGCTTCTGACAAAATCAGGTTGTCCAAGTAGGGTGCCTTTTGCCAAATGTAGGAGTAGGTTCTTCCCCGATCTACCTTTTTCTTTTTTTAACGCTGGAGATGGGAGGAAACAACTCCTAAAACAAACTAAGTTTTGGTCATTTTCTTTCCTTTGCAAACAATTTGAAGACTGAGCGATTTGTACTTACAAATCTGTGCCATTAAGAGAGCGGGGACCCTAAATCCACATGCACACAAGCAGTAACTGTTTGTATGCCAAGCTGTTTGTAAGCCTGATTTGACAGTGTTGGGCTATTCATTCCTTTGTCAACCGTTCGTCGCAAAACGTTAACCTGCATGGGTCTTGGGGTATGGGAGAGCTAAATCTTCCTTCGACAACTGTATAATGACCAGACTGTTTCATTAGGAGGACAATTCACTCGACAAATCCAGCCCAAACAACTTATTTCACAATTTGTGAGTAGAATTAAATTTGGGGGGAGCGGCATGGGGGAAGGCGGGAGGCGGGAGAAGGTGAGTGGCACACAATGTGCCGCGGGATCAGCGCATTAGGACAAGTGCTCCAGCCCATTGCAGCGGCGGTCGTGGGCCTGAATCCTGCAAGGCTCGCCGCATGCAGATCAGCGGATTAGGGGGTCCCCGGCATCAGGTCAAGTGTCTAGAGGGTAGCTGATAAACACCCCAAACCTGACAACAGATTTTTCTTTCTTCCTGCTCCGCTTGTTAAGTGCCGGAGCAAATCTTCTGAATGGCAGTGGAGTTTACTTAGGGGCCTTTTCTTCCAGAAGACACTCTATCCATTTTCTGAAGCCTATTTCAGGCAGTCTCTAGAATAAATTTGCTACGCATCCCGCACAGAAAAAAACCCTTTTCCCTCCCCCTTCGCTGTCTTAACTATAGCCTTTGTCTCAAGGTGTGTGAACAAGGGGGGAAGAAATCTGCGCTGAGAAAAGCAAAATTGAGTCCCCTGTGGATTAAGTCGAGCACTTTGAAGATTGTTTGAACGACTGACTTCTCATCTTTAAAAAAAAGTTTTTTCTTTTCCTTGGAGATATCTCTACTTTCAAATAAACATAACAAATATCTTGCTTTCACAAAAAGCACCAATTATTGGGCTGAGAATCTGGTGGAGGGATTCTCTAAAGGAAGGATTCTCTGGTAGAAAATAACTTGATTTGTCACGGTCACCTGGCTATCACAGCTCTTGGTAAGGGGAAATGAAAGGTGGCTCTGCCAAGAAGGCATGAAACACATCTGAAATATTAAAAATCAAAGCCATCTCATATTATAGAAGTGGAATGCCTCTTCAGCCTGACCCATGGATTCAGAGGTGGCGGTACAGGCAATCTGCACGTTTCATGCTCTGTTAGACACTGGAGGGTCTTAGCACTTCATGGGCACCTCCAGAGTCAGGACTGAAATGCAGCCTGCTAATGAGGTGAATAATTGTAAAGAGAGTACTGCTGGTTTTATTTACCTTGGGGCTGGGGCCAAGAAGGATGGAGACAGCAGATGATAGCAGCCTTTACCCTGCATCACTGCTCCCCACAGTGTAGTTGCTTGTCCTCCAGCCTCTCTACTGCTGCCTTTGTCCTCCCAGTGGCTCAGACATGGGATGATCCCAGCTTCTGGGAGCAAGCAACAGATTATTCTCAATTTTAGATGGCAGTCACACTGCGGACCAGTTTGCAAAGACAAAAAAAGGTTGGTTAGGGGAAAACTCCTGACCCAAGAGCATGCATCCCAGGCCACCCACATGGCTTCCTGCTCTGCTTCACAGGGTTCTGGCCTGAAGTCCCAAGGTTTTTCTTATCTTCACCCTCCTTATTCCTGTATATGACAACTCTGTGTCGTGCCCCTACTTTGTTGGGCCTAGGTCCTTCCTACAGGCGCTAGTGTCTGCAAAGAAACCCGGGAGGTGTGAATGGGGATCTGAGCCTGCAGGAAGCTTCCACCCTTCACAGGTGTCTACAGCTCCAGGCAAGCCCAAATTTCCCTACATCATTTGGTCAAAAGACACCACAAGAATGACGTGACTTATTTTTCTCTGTTTTGCACATGAAAAAAGAAACACACAAACCTCCCATATGGTGGTGGAGACCAACACATAAAAGTACTCCTCTAAGAACACACCCTGCTGTTGTCCCACTTCCAGTGGGGTAAAATTTGCCTCAGTGGCTGTGGGGCTTCCTCAGCACAAGGGAACTGGTGGAGTGGATGCTGCCTTGCTAGAGCTGAGGATGCTGCAGCATTCCCAGCCAGTTTGTGTGCCCACAGCATCCACAACTCCAGCAAGGCAGCATCTGCTCCACTGGTACTGTCATAACACTTCCCGCCACGCTCGCTTGCAGCTCCTGCGAAGCTGCTGTGCCCTAGGACCACGTGCTTGGTCCATTGAACATGTTGCCCAATCTGACTCCATGCATGGTATTGCCATGTTCAGCATCTTCCTTTTAAAATGTTTCCTTTTCTTCTAGATGAGATGCACTTCAGATAGAAGAGAGGTAGGACATAGGCTATGTGCCTGGCAATTAAACCTTCTGTGCCATCTGCAATGTCCTGCCACCCTTACATGTGCATTGCTACAAACAGTGCCAGCCATCCCCAAAACTGCAAGCATACAGCTTCCCTTGACTTTAAAAGCACTTCTGTTTCAGGCAACTGTCTGTGGGAGTTTCATCCATTGCCACCTTCTCAGGGGTAGAGGCCTCAGGATGGCTTTGGGGCTGGAGGGCCAGTAGTGGCAGATAGCACTAGTGACTGCAGGGTGCCAGGGCTTGTGATGATCCATTCAGCGATCAAATTTAATGGCAAGGCTGGGACTTGCTGTTCTCTGTTTATCCAGGGACAAAGGGAAGCACAAGCAGCCAGTGTGCAATCACTGCATAGGACCTAGCAAATAACCTACAGCTTTATTGGAAATTAACAGGGTTTCTAGAGTGAGAGGCAATTCCTTCTCCTCATTAATTCAATACAACTTGTTTTCCCAAAGGGAGGATTATGGGTAGTTGGGTCTCAACCCACTGCCCGTTTTGGTGTGATACAAGCATGGGTGTGCTTGGACAGCTGGACCAATCAAAATCCCTTGGCCAGGAAATCAGGGTGGCCTTGACCTCTGTGCTCCAGATGAAAAGACAGTGGTTTATCCAGAGGAGACCCTGCCTGCTTCCCATGCGGTGGAAGGTGGGACCTCCTCTGAACTCACTCCCAGCAAGGACCAGGGGAAGAGTTTCTGCATCAGAGACAGGTTTCGTCAGCTAAGTGGGCTAACCCTGCCGACTGCATTGAAGAAAAACTATTAGAAGAAATCAGCTTTTGATGGGAAGTGTGAGATGCATACAGGTTGGAGCACATAATGAGATAAAGTTTAACTTGAAACTCATTCTTGAGCTTATTATATTGTAACAGCTTTGGGAAAATCACTTCACATGGACATATTACATTCTCTAAGATAGAGCTTCTACTAGCGCTAAGCTAAAGAGGTTATTTTCCTCTTTATTTCTAAATGCACCAGCTTTAAAGGACACGTTCACGGATTAGAAAAACGTGTTTTGGTTAAATCGTGCTACCCATGCAGAGGTTGCATGTAATTAAATTCTATCATCGGGATTACTAGTTATTAGATTATATATGTATTTTTTCAAAAGCAAGCATGTTTTTCCTTGTGTGACAAGGGGTGGCAAGAAGAAAAACAGTAGTATGTGCAAAGAATTGCTAAATAACTGATAAATAGGCTTAAGTTATTTAAACTGGCATCACAAGTAGCTTAAGCAGTATGTTTTGTATCATCTAAATTTCTAAATACCTGTAGTATATTTGTAAACATGGCAATCTAACATTTTGCTGAGCAGCACATTCACATTCAAATTAACATAAATGAGGATTTAACAGCTGATTGCACAGTGTGAATGATAGTAACTAATTGTCAGAGAGGGAGAGTTGTAAGATGATGGTCCTAATGCGATCAGTGAGGAATATGATGCCTTGCGGGACAAATGTTGAGAGTTTTTTAAGACTGCTGCCTGCCTCTGGGGAGGCAAACGCGGTAACCGAGGGGCGATGTGGGCAAAGCAGGCAGTTGGAGGAGGGAGGCTCGCAGAGCTGGTGTGAAGGGCGGCGTGAAACCTTGTTCCTGTGGGCCCCCACCTCCTTTATGGCGGCGATCAATGGGCTCCCTGGCTATTGAATGCTGGTCCTCCTGGAGGAAGCAATTGTTCAGAGGTGTGGCTCATTTCAGGCATTTAATCTCCACTGAATGGGGGCTGTGTTACCCGTTTTGCTTTCGGTCAGGGGATTGCAGGCAGCTGGTCAGTGGGAAGCAACAATGACCACCGGTGCCGAAAGGGGGCAAGTGCTGGGCTGCGGGCGCCTGTGTCCCCACCGCTGACCCTGGTCGTCCCCCTTCCCGGGGGGCCGTGTCGTGCCCAGCACGAGCTGAGCTTTTCTTCACTCTGCCATTGTAGCCTGGGGAGAGGCTTACCTGCAGGTTTTGTCCTTGTCTAATAACATTTAGACCTGAGAGACACATACAACAGGGCCTGGAGCCAGGGGCCAATATACATGGGGCTGCTGGAAGCAAAACAGGAAAACACACACCCCCATTTTCCTAAGGGGCGCTGGGGCAGCCTCTCAGCATGCAGAGGGCAGGGCTTTTGCTGCTGCTTAGGTCTGGGGGTTTCAGCATGGGTTTGCTTGAGCCCACCCTCCTGGCTGCCCTACGGCAGCTGGGCGAGAGCAGCTGCGAAGGGACTTTCCTGGGGCAGTGAGCAGGTCAGCGGCCATGCAGTGGGCTGGATGGATGGTGGGGTCTCGTTTGGGACAGGCTGAACCTGCTCATGATGGTGAAGAGGGTGATCGTGCTGGGAGCTTGCAGTCACCGAGAGCTTGCAGTTGCTGTGCCGGGGCAGTGGCCGGGTACCTGCAGCCACACTGCCCACCCATCATGAGCTGCTGCTGCTCCCCTCTCCTTGGTTGGTGTCTGCCATAACCTGGTTTTCCATTCTCAGGGGTTGGGCACTTGTTCCCCCAGGGAGCCTTGCAGCATTCGGGCACTAATTTAAGTGGAAAGAAGCAAGGTGTTAAAGGTGATGGCAGTGGGGCAGTAACACCACCTCCATCTCCAGCATGGACACCCAGGAAGAAGCTTGTCAGAAAGTACCTGGGTTACCGGCAACATGTGCCTTTCAGTGGGAGGGGTTGTTTTCCCCTGAGGAACTCTGAGTAAAAGGATCCTCCCTCTTTCCACAAGCTGTGCAGGGAGCCAAGGTTAGATGTCCCATTCAACAGTGAGAATGCCTCACATCCCATCATATTTTAATGTCACCTTTCAGTTTGAGGCATGAGGAGCTATCCCTGTCTCTAAAGTCAGCGATAGCCCCCTCCCCCTAGCCACATCTCTACCTCTTTCTTACCTCCCACCCAGGAGCAAGGGGAGCCCTGAGGAAACCCTTCTCCCATCCTGATTTGCACCAAGTCACTAACTCTGCCCCTCCGACCCCCAGGGGAAGGGAAACAACATTTCTTCTCGTGGAATTGACCATGCTCAGACCACCTGCTCCATGGGACAGGGACTCTGTCCTCCCTAGTACCCACCACGTTCAGGCACCATCCCCATGGGTGAATGAGTAGCAATGAGGTAACACCGATGTTCCCATTTGGGAGAAACTTTCTCAGTTAGACCTGGGTTAAATTTTGCCAAATAGTAACAACACCAGAAAGTGGTTAGGGTAACCTAAACTGCTTATCTAGCCTGGCTTTGCCCCTGCTGCCTAAGTTTAAAAACAAGTACAAACCCAGAAAGATCAGATCATCGCAGAAGGAAGAGCTGTTTCCAGGTTTACTCAGGAGCCACAGTGGCTGCAGCACTCACCTGAGCAAGACCCTCCCACCCCCACCCCAAGGAGCCTTAAGATCATATATTCCTGGCTGAGGAGAGGACTATACCCAGCAGGTTTCCCACACTTATCTTGCTGGGTGCATTTTTGGTTTTGCTCTTGGATTTTTTTTGAAAAAAAAGTTACTTACCAACCATGTTAAACTGAGGTTATTTTTCCATTCAGCTTCTGAATGGAAGATTCATTTACTAGCAGAGCCTTGCATGACTCAAATCCCTCCTTCAGCTCTTTTCTTCAGACTTACAGGTGCTTAAGCCCAAGCTCCCCACTCCACCTGCTTGGTGGATACTCGGGCAGAGACTGCAGCCCCCTCATCTCCTGCCATCCCACTCGTGCCTCATTTATCCTACATAGGGACTTTGCTGGTCACTTCTGCAGCCCCTCTCCTTGCCAGGGTGAGTTGCCCATCTTACTGACTTGGCTTAAGCTCTTTGAAACAGGGACACTGTGGCTGTGTGTCTGTACATGCCCTGGTATAGCCATGTCCTGACTTAGTACTACTATGCATTAAGAATTATAACCAGGAAGGGAAATATTGACAACTGACTAGTCATGATCACTTCTCTGTTACTTGACTTACTATCTCAAATCCCCCTGTTGGACTCCAGCTTTTCCACTCCTTCTGCATTTGCCTTCCAGTGTGGTTTTTTGCTACTGAAGGTAATATTAAAGCTGTTTATTTTTAGAGGTCATCTTCCCTGTGATGTATCTGGACAGTCCCATTAAAAGATCAGACAGCATCCATAAACAGTTCCTGTCTCTAAGCACAGAGACCTGCCTGCAGGACAGTAGAGGAAAAAGAAGGAAGAAGGTTGCCAGAGAGAAATCCTTGCACAGAGGTGTTGGCCAAAAAGGCTGGCTGCAGGGAGGGAAGAATGGGGTTGCAGAATCAAACAGTGAGGATCAAACAGCAGCCACAAAGAAACTCAGATTCATTTTCTCTCCCACCAGCCTCGAGGAGAACAGGCTAACAGTGCTTCTGAACTAAGCTGGGCTTCGGCTGCAGGGCAGCGGGTGAGGTTTCAGCTGCTGGGAACCCCTTCTACGCTCCCTCTCCCTTGAGCAGCTCATGATAACTTGGCAGCTCTGCAAAAGATCTGTTGGAGGCAATCACTTGCCTTAACTGAGAAGCCTGGATGGCTGGAAATTGGAGAGTTGATTGTGCCTGTGCTTCCCTTGGCGTCTCTGATGGTTTTATGCTCTGTTACAGCTCAGCATCCCAGCATAAGAGCCACTTGCCAGGCTGCCTCAGCAAGGGATGAAATTGCTGAACATATTGGAGGTTTCTTTTTTTTTTTTTTTTTTCTATCAAGAACTCCTTATAGCATAACCCTATGATTAACAGTATTAACCAGCCTGGCCACTACAAGGGTGACTTTTACTGGAAACAATGACTTTGGGAGATCTACCAGACAAATATAAAATAATTACCAGGGTCAAAAGCTTTAAGGAGATCTCCAGTTTCCAGTAAAGACATTTTAACACATCAAAGATTCGAGCAAATAGGCAAAATACTTTCCACAAAATCAAATGTTTAATTCAAAGAAACATCAGAGTTAGTAAAAAAAAAAAAAAAAAAGAAAAAGGAACGTGAAAGCAGCCATAGCTTCCAGCATAACCGAACACTGGTAATGCCAACCTAGCCATCTGAAAACAAAGCACATTGAAATTTGACTTCTTTTGGGTCCTGAATCCTCACATTATAAATATGTACTCAGAGTCTGGCCACAGGCATATACAGGGTCAGTTGCAGCAGCAAAGTACCGATCTGATGCATAGAGACTATAAAAGCCAGAACTCAGCTCTGCAATCAGATCTAGGTTTTTCTTGGCAATGCTCCAACACAGCATGACAGAAATTAATTGTTCTTGTAAATAGCAGGGACTGAATCAGTGGTATTAAAACAAAATTTTCTTGCAAATGGTGGACCTTCAAGTGTAACTTAGTGTGTACCACACAGGAGCAGCTATGGATAAACAGTTCTGATATGAAAACCATGGTATTATATAATTGAATTGCACTTTTTTCCTTGTCGTTTTATCTTCTCTGAAAGGAACTGTCAAAATAATTCACAAATCATACCTGTCAGATCCAGCTGAGATATGGGAGACGAAACAGCAGTCAGCCAGGACTCAGAGGCATCACGAGCTGGAGAGGCACCAGAACTTAGCCCTGTAGTCAGAAGCCATGACACCTTCAATTCCAACACAGAGTAAATAAGGTCTTCCTTTTAAGACCTCATTGGAGACACACACAAGCATCCTGATCTCTGGTCAAGCTCCGTAACACACTCTGTTTTTCAGCCTCTCTTCCTTGCTCTCCTTGATGCTCTCTCACCAAACACTGGCCTGTCATTGTAGCCACTCTGGACTCTCTGCTGGCTCTCTCCTATGCTAGTCTTGCCAACACCACCCAGCAGAGGCCAGGAGGAGGAGGCAGCATTGTCCTGCTAGCATGGCTGCTACCACTTCTGCCTCTGAGGGTCAGGACAGCATTTCTGCAGCTGCTTCACAGCATGGCACACACCCTCCAGCCAGCACCTCTGGAACAAGTGTGAGCATCCCCAGCACAGCTCTGTGTTGTGCACACAGGTAAGCCTCATTTTTTTTTCTCCTCCAAGTGCTTCTGACATGCTTTCTGGGTTTGCCCTGATGATGATCCTGAGGAGCCTTCACAAAGCATAGGACTGGGTCCCCAGGTAGTGGGTAGCCTTGGGGACCATTAGGAGGACATGGGGTTCTTGTGGCTAACAGAACAACGAGGGACTGAGTCTCCAGAGTGCTCTGACCACTTGTGTAAATGCTGCAGACAGGTCCTCTAAAGAGCTGCTCTCCTCCATGAAGAGTGGGTGAGGATTAAATCAGCACTGTTCTCGAGCCACACTGAAAAACTTCATTTCCTACTGACACAGGAAGCGGTGAGGCACCAGTTACAGCAGGCCTGGGAGCTGGTGCCCTTGGCAGCTACTGCAAGGCTTGTAGGATACATTAGGGCATCTCCAGAAGGGTGATCAGAGCAGGCATGGACCCACAGAGTGAGATGTGGTCTGGATAGGTCAACTTATCCCAGGTCCCTCCCTCCAACCGTCAGTCTCCAAAATCCATCATATGCAAAGGTTTATGTAACCTGTGCTTGAAGCCTACTAAAGGGGAAGGCTCCACTGTTTCTCCAGGCAACTTGCTTTGGTACCTCATGGCAGGAAATAGGAGGCAGGACCTGACCCCAAACTAGGGGAAGGCAAGACCAAGGAGCAAAGATGGGAGAGCACAGCTTCTCCAAGCAGCATGGTGAGCAGCCAGGAACAGGCAGTATCACAGAATCACAGAATCATCTAGGTTGGAAAAGACCTTGAAGATCATCCAGTCCAACCATTAACCTAACTGACAGTTCCCAACTACACCATATCCCTCAGTGCTATGTCAATCCGACTCTTGAACACCTCCAGGGATGGGGACTCCACCACCTCCCTGGGCAGCCCATTCCAACACCTAACAACCCCTTCTGGAAAGAAATGCTTCCTAATATCTAGTCTAAACCTTCCCTGGTGCAATTTGAGGCCATTACCTTTTTCCTAAGTAGGAGTGTGCTGTCTACCGATGAGTGGAGGGAGAGCATGAATCGCATTAAGTGGCTATCCTGTAACTCTCCCAGCCCTTTGTTGCTCACGGGACAGGACGCTGCTTGTTGCCATCTGCAGCTAGCACGGGCTCCACGTGGAGGGCCGGAGCCACAGGAGTGAGGCTGACACCACTCTGGTGGTTTTCAATAGCAACAATGGCAAGCACTCAAAAGTGAGGAAGACAGCCTTGATGTATTTAGCACCATAACCCCCCTTGAAAATAATGAGATCTGGATCCTTTGTGGGTCCAGGGCTGAATGGGTGTAGTAAATCTTGTTGCCTTTAACTTCTGTGTCCGGGTAGCTTGGTGCTCCTCATTCATTTGTTAGACCCTGAGCCATCTAACAGAGGGAAGGGCATGGTAGTACCTTATAATGTGCCCATGATAAATTACTTTTTGCAGACTGTTTTTTGGTATGCTTATAACATCTTCCTGTATGTTTATAATGTCTAGCCTTATTAAGGGCTTATGGCCTTATACTAATTTTCCTGCAAACCAGATGCATGCAATGATATTAATTCCTATTATTTTCCCAGCTGCACATTCTTTTGCTGGTTAATCTTCATTTCCATGTAGTTTAACAAGGCCTATGTGGATGTGCAAAGACTTCTTGCTAACTCCCGAAAAAGAAAAAAAAGTAATGTTTCATATTTCTAGACTTCCGTAAAATCACCACAGCTAGCTGGTGTCTGTACTAGCTAGATACTACCACTGTGAGAGACCCAGGTCAGCCATCAGGACAACTCCACCCCTGGTGGAGAGAAGCAGGCTCCAGTTTACACACCACTTGTTATCTGGACAGCAAAGGCATTTAGATAAGCGTAGTTCAGCTCAGAGCTTTAGTGATTGATGATGTAGCAAATAATGTCAGGTGAAATGGCCTGCTGGCAAATGAGAAGCAGAGTTCTCTGATCTTTGAGGTTTCCATCCTGAGGTTACATGAGCTCTCGGTGGGAAAGTCCTCAACAGAGAGACATGTCCTCTGCTCTTCTGGAACCGCCCAGAGTTAGTTTCAGAAGGACTGAGGCTCCTTCTAGTGTTGAAGCCTGCTTTCATCTTCTTCAGGGACGTCACTGGCTGAAACCTTACAAGTTTGGTTAAGCATATGCAAGCTATTCTTTTCTGAAAGGCTGTGATTTGACCGATGGGGTGCATTTTCACATTAATGAAAAGGTTAACCAGCTGCTAGGTTTAAGATATACTGCCTCCAAAAAAGGGAATCTGACAGCTTTTTAGAGAAAAGGCTAACAGATTTTTGTTTTAGATAGGAGCAGAACGTCATACTTTCTTCTGTCCTCATTTCAGGAACTGTTCTGATGGAAAATAAATTATAAAGGAAAAATAGTCCCCAAGGTTTTCATGATCTTTTAAATTTGTAACTGAAAATGAGGCTGAAGAAGGAAATACTTGAGGGAGCATTACTAATTGGAAGTGCTTACTTTCTCTTCCCCTCTCCAGGTAGAATGAGGCAAGAATGCCAGTTTACTTGTCTACCCCATTGGATTTAATGTGTTTGGGAAAACCTTTTGTCTTCTGTGTGTTATGATGTTATCATTGACCCATATTTCAGTTCCTGGGCTTCACAGAATGCTGCCACTGAACTCCTTCTCCCAAATCAGATTCGGATATAGTGGAGTTCGTCCATTCCTTCTCCCTAGGTACAGGAATGGGAAGAATCATTATCAGCTGGATAATTTTATTGTGCAAAAAAAAAGAGAAACTGAAAGCACATTTGAACAAAAGTCCTTATACTTCATGACATCTAACTGGTGAGCAGGACAAGGCTCAAGGCCATCTGCCCTAGCTGCTCCTGACATCTGCTATCTTATATGTCCAGCCTGAGGATCAAAATGAGTTACTATTAATTATTGAAGGCAGCATTTTCAGTACTGGCTTCTTTAGCAGGGGTCAGTGTAATGTCCATTCTGTTGCAGACACACTGAAAACTAAATGCATGACCCCAGTCAAAGTTCATTGTAGAGACACAGATCTGGGCCATGACCTTAGAAATAGCTCAGCCTGTTTTGCGGGAACAAGAAGGCATAGAATTACCTATCAGAATAAAGTTACCATCTTCAAAATGGGTGTCCATATACATCAGCAACTGCTACCATAAGTAAGTGGAAAAGATTTCTGAGAATGAATGACAGCAGCACCTAATCGTAGAGATTTTTTTGAATGATCTTTTCACCTGCAGTAAGCATCAGGTCAGAGACTGGAGGCAATGTTGTCTCATCTGGCATGCTGACTGCGAGGACCACAACATCCAATGTCCTCAGGAAGGCAGAAAGGGGGAGGGACTGGGGAAAGCAGTACTGAGAATATAACTGCCCCTGAGGTGGGACAAAGACTTTTTACATTTTTTGTTAAAGTATTTCTCAGTTCAGGTAAATGGAGACGAGTGGGGTGATGCAGCCCGTACCTGGACACGGAGGTGTCAGAAGCACACACGGGGAGGGTAGCGGGGGACCAGGGATCCTCACATGCTCTCTGTCTGTCAGGTGCAATACACTGCTGTGAATGGAACGAGTCACTGAAGCAAACATAGAAACTGGCTGATTTAAACTGACATTTCCAGATGCTCAGAGCGGCGTTGTTGTTAAAAATCCCCTAGGGAGCAGAAAACCCGGATATGTCCATTTGAGACTGCAGTGCTTCGGGACAGATATTGCTACCCTGCCCAGAGCTGTAAAAGTGGATGGTAGCCTAAAAGCATTCCCATGCCCTGGCTGTTGTCTTGACAGTGCAGAAATGGCTCCAGGTCACTAAGCTGTTGCCCCCCAGCATTGCGTGTTTTAACTCTGACCAAAATGCAGACAAGACAGACACACTTATGCCACTGGTTGAGTCTCTGGAGCTTCTGGCAAGCAATGATGGTCTGCTCTGGTGTCACAGTGAAGTCCTTGGTGCCAATTGTCCTCTGGTTTTCCTCTACCTGGAGGTGAGAAAAAGGTCAGGAAAATTTTCCTCAGTCTTTCAGGTGCCCCTTGCAGGTTCTCCCAGCTGTGATCCACAGGCCACCATTAGTAACCAATGTTGTCATGCTGATTAGCATCCACACACATGTGCCCCCATCCAGGAAGCCCATATCTCCTCTCCAACAGCAACATGTGGACATCTAGGTCATGTCTCTGGTCTCAAGCCAGTGCTTGAGATGCCATGCACAACATGCATTACCTGTGCATGGTTTCTAGTCAAAACCATCTCTGAGGAAAACTGGTTTATCAGAGCAGAGCAGGAAAGAGGCATGGTATTTTAGATAACTTGATTGCAAGTTTGCAAATCCCCATACAGAATCTGGCTGGTGTGAGCAGATCCACAGCACCCATAAACACAGCCAAAAGGCTACATTTGCAATTCTTGAACATGCAATTAGCAGTCCTCCTCTTCTGGAAAACAGAAATACAGCAGAGAAACTGGGGGTGAACAGTTCAGATGGATGAAAGTATTTCTGTGTTTATCTGAATATATCACAAACTTTGTTTCGAACAGTGCTTAAATCTCTTTTTTGTGTGCATTGGTAGATATTACAGAAGAGATGTGCAGGTTCTCCAGAAGTGCCTGACACAGGTTAATCATTGCTGAGATCTTAAAGTCACCTGCAAAAAAAAAATCTTTCCTTGAAACTCCACAGAAATTCTTCACAGTGGGCATAAATCAACATGAACAGCCTTACCTGGAGAAAACAACAGTGATCCTTTAGGACACCACAGGACTGATGAAAATGGCTCATAAATATGTTGAACCTCGGGGATAAACGCAAAGGATAGATCAGGACACATGCTCCATTTACAAACTTCTGGCCATTCTTCCTGTTCCTGTGGGAGGCTGGATATGGCTGTTCAAAACCAGAAATGCCATTTAAAAGAGGGACATTGCTAAAGTCTGGTTTTAGGGGAATTTTCAGATATGCTGGTCTAGAAGATTGCTGTCTAGTATATTTTTTCAACAAACAGGTGTGAACTGTCAAGCATTTCACAATGTAAGGAAGAGGTGAAAAATTACCCAAGAGCTACAGGAGGCCTTTACAGAGGAACACAGTGAAGTGCCACATGAAAATGATCAGGGTGAGCATTAGATCAATGGCAAAAGAAACAGTTAGTGAAAAGAGAAGACAAGAAACTAGCTGTGTGTCAAACCCTTGAGACAAAAAGGGACAACAGAGCACAGATAACAGCTTGACTTGGAGAGTCCCGTCCATGCTGCCCATAAACACCCATCTCTGAAGAACGTGCTGCTCCTTGTGGGTGAATGTATGGACTACCTTTCAGCCAACATTTGTCAGGGATTTTCTTGCTCTTGTTGATTCTTACCCTGTGAATATAGCCATTAACCAATGCTGGGGTATTATTATTTTGGAAATAACAGACAAGTTTCTGGTTTAGCATAATCAGCACTTTCTGATTTTTGTCCCTAAGAAAATAACATAGACACTTCTTTCATTGCTGTTGATTTTACTAACTATGCTCCAAACTGACAGGATAACATCTCTGATTTTCATAGGTTCCTGCTTGGTAAACATGAAGAATAAATATAATGTATCACTTAGGAAAGAACCAGAAGCTAGCAAACACATTTACACTGTCAGCATGCCCCCAGGAATAATATATCTGACTACAAACCACAGAAATGCAGCTATGCTCTAGACTCCAAAATCACCCAGAGGGTGACTGTGCAACTCCTGCTACAAGGCTGGCTGAAGAGTCTGTGTAAGGATGAGCCTGGCAACACCTCTCAGACTTGGATCTTCTTCAGACCAAGGTAACGAGTGTTTGCCAGTGCACAATATGCATATACCAGCAAGGTATAGACCCTTATAAAGCACATTATTGTCCTTTGGTCTCACGGGAGACTGTGAATGTGTACTTTGCAACCTGAAGTTCTTATTAACATGCTGAATAATGCTTCTGATATGATAAAATGGCTTAACTGACAAATACTACTCCAGTGACAAAAATCAATCAAGATTATTTTGCTGCAGTTTTGCTTCAGGAGGGAAAATTCTGATAGTGATGGATGGACATTTTGATCTTTTTTTAAATTAAACATCCTAATTTTTTGTTGGGTTCTCAACTACTCAGCCTGTCTCTGTGTGTCAAATTACTTTGATTTTGTGTCATAGTAAACATTATAATACAAATGCAGGTAAATAAAGATGAAACAGTATGGAACAGCTTGATCAACCCAACAGATAATGTCAGAATTTTCATTATTTAATTTTATTTATTTATCTATTTGTAAGTAGCCTCAAAATCAAGGTTTTTTTACAGATCCTTCCTTTTAAGACAATTGCCATTGTCCGCACAACAACAGTAATACAACCTCCAAATGCCCTATGGAGCTCTTCTGAAATATATGGGTAGATAAAGTATGGTACCAGACACAAGCATGCCCAAAGCAAAGGCTGGGCTGTAAACCCTTCTGCCCAGTCTGTACATTGTATGGTTTGTGGCAGTGTATGACAGCCTAGGGGAATCCCCCAGAGCCTACATCCCTGAGCAGTTATCTGGACAGCCCATGTCATCATACTTCGAAGAAATATGGGCTGTTCGTAAAAGCTGGACAGGAGGGTGAGGTTCCAAAAGCAGAAGTAAGTACGGTATACATCAAATCTGCATTTCCACACTTCACCATAACACTGATTTTGTTGTTGGGTTTGTGTTTTTTTTTCTCAAGTACAGCATGAACTTTGCTTTATTGGTTCTCAGATATCTGTGACTTTTTAAAAAAATTCTATTTGAAATTTCTTTCCTATTTAAACATTTGCAACTCTACTTTTCAGAATGTAAAATACTTAATGAAAACTCATCTCCCATCTTTAATGATGAGGAACCCTGTTTCTCCTGCCACAAGCACTATGATCTCCCTCTTTTATTAAATTTACCATCTGCTATACCTGGAACAGGTCTGTCACCCTGTTTCCTCCTTTTCTTCTCCATAGGTAGGAAAGAAGAGGTGCCATATCACTGTTTCCTGTAAGTCCTGCAGGATTTGATTTTTAAAAGCAACAAAATTTTTTATTTTGCTGACCATAAGCCAGGTGAATTTAATTCTGTGACCTGCCTCCTGCCTTGTGAAAGGCTGCACAGGCACTTACTCTCTTCACTAGACCAGGGTCTGGAGGTTTGCAGGGTCCTACCCAGTACGTTGAATATTTATGGACACCAATGTCAGGGAGGAAAAGGCAGGTCCTGGCGGAAAACAGAGTGACCAGTACGTTGAATATTTATGGACACCAGTGTCAGGGAGGAAAAGGCAGGTCCTGGCGGAAAACAGCGTGAGTGGGATAAAGTGGGTTTTGAGTTCAGGTTTCCAGGCTGCTAAAGCAGCTCTCCCCTAGCTCCCATGCCTGCTCCCGCCCAGGAATAGTTTGGCTTTATTATGAGGGAAGTTGTGAGGAAGTCCTCATCCCTCTACCATGTGTAGCTGAGAACTCTGTCTTATGTCAAGCTGCAGATCTCACAGTTAGTTGCCTTTTTTCTGATAAGCTAGACTTTCAACTGTTTTCTTCCTTAAGGCATAGGTTCATTTGTTCCCCTCATTTGTCTTAACATTCTCTTTACCACCTTTTCACTTGTGCTCTTCCATGGGAGTGCAGGTCTGTGTTTTCATGCACCAGTGCATCCTGCCGAAGTGTTACCCTTGGACTGTGCTTGGACTTTCAGACCAGTCTTGCAGTAAGCAGCCATGGTTTTGGGGGCAAAGGCTTTGGGGTCCTTATAATTCCACTGAAAAATCAAGACCATGGTAGTGAATTCATAAACACTGTTTTTTCATTAAAATATTTTTATATGTGTTTTTTCAATAGTAGCAGAGCTAAGTAGCATATGGTCCAATTAAGCTGAAACAAGGATGCTGAACAAGGGCAAATTTGCAATATTCTGTACTTTCTCCCTTGCTTCAGTGCTTTGCCTGTTATTTGCAAGAGCAAGAAGACACATCTCTGCAGTCTTGCCCTATGCTTTCCTGAGCCAATTTGCCATCATTACCCATAACCTGCAGTGCCACAGAGTTTAGGCTCCTTGTTTTCTCTATTACTTTTAATGAGGAATGTATGCTTTGGCAAATGACCTTCAACAGAAATGTTTGCTGTGTTAAAACGACATGTTTAGTTTTCTCATCAGCTGTGAGGTTGAGGTATGTATCTCTTGTGTTTGCAAATATGAAAGTTAGGGAGAAAAAAAATCAAATCCATTAGCACTATTTGTAAAGGAGGAGATGGGACCAGTCACGAAAGGAAAAGCTCAGTGTTTTATACAGCTAAACTTGCAACGGTAAGAGATGAATACAGAGCTGGTGCACAGCCCTCCAACTCAACCACTTTGTTTCTGCCCTCAGCCTGTTGGCACCCTGATCACAAAAGTGTCCTCTTGCTTTCCCAAGAGGGGCATGAGCTTGGCCCTTAATCCCCTTAAAGAGGCTGAACAAGCTTTAACAGAATTGGTGAAACCCATGTTAAAAGAGTGAGTACTGGTATAACCCCACCCCGCATTTGCAGAGGTAAGGTTTTTTCACAGTCAGGAAAATTATTCTTATACACACACACACACACACACACACACACACACACACACTATGTTTAAAGGCAAATTGGTATCCTCTTAGTATTCATCAAAAAGAGAAGCACATTTATTAATAAAGAGCCTCAAAACCCTTCGCACAAAACCTGGTCAGGGCAGTGCATTTGCCTTCGCAGCCCTGTGCTTGCAGTCTATATAACAGATCCTCTTCTAAAGGCATGGGACAGTCGGCCAGGCAATGCTGAAAACATGACAGCACTGATAAAACAAGAATAGGACTTCCTTTCTCTGTGTAGATTTGAAGAAGCTGAACGTACATGTCACTTTGAAGAGGGATGGGAAGCCCTTTGGAGTGAGAAAGTGTCACTTTATGAAAGAATCAAGGCATACATGAGTATTGTCTTTAACTTCTTATTTCCAGGCTCTGTTTTCAGCTAATGAGGTTCATTTGGATACATCCCAAAGTGTCAGGAAATCAAGGCTTCTGCTTATTCCACTGTTTGTGAAAGAAGGTGTTCTGGGGTGTTTGCAGTTGTAAAGCTAGAAGAGCTTTTGGGTGTGTTTCCTAGCTGGTTCTCTCTAACATACGGAGTACAATGGCTCAGCTGAGGAAGATAATAGCACGTTCTCTCTGTAGCTGTTGGAGTAGAACCCACCATTCCCGAAAAGCAAGCACCCTCTGAAAGAGAGAAACATAATCTGGTTGTGTTTTAACTTAAATGAGGAGGGTATGATTTCCTGGATTCCCTCAGTTTTGGATCCAATGGAAACAGGCATTTCTTTTCTATGTGAAATTCTGGGACTTGTGAAATCATTCAAGTGTTTTGTCCTGAAAATTTCCCATCAGTATGGGACCTGTGAGCCCTGGGTGACAGTTTCTTGAGGCCCGGTAGTGGTTGCCAGGGTGTGTAGGCTACGAGCTCTATGGCACAGGGCCTTAAGGAAGCCTTAAGGATCCCCAGGGTTTTGGGCATCTTGTTCGTCTGCTGATCTGTCAGGAGCTCAGACCCTATGAGTTATGGACACTTTGATGCAGAGGGAGACGGGTCATAAAACTTGGAGAGCTGTCAGATCCATAATCCCATGTCAGGGAGCCTGGGAGTTGGTGGGTGCTTCGTCTTACAACATAGCGCATTGACCATGCCCAGAGCTGTGAGTGGTGGGAGTATTGGATGTCTTTGACTTCAAAGAAGTCTGCTGAAAATAGCTTAAATACCTTGGGCAGAAATGAAAGAAACTAAACTTTTATAAAGGGATGGGGCATGTTTCCGTCTGATAAAACAGCCTACTCGGATAAATCTCACCGTGTCTGTTCAGTGCTCTTCCAAATTGAGTTGGCAGCACATTTCTGTCATGTCATTATAGTTAGGATTAGTCAACTCCTCAGTACCTCATGTATGTCCTTCTGTATGTACTTACATCACAATATTTCTATCATATATTTATTTTATTAATAAATGATCCCCAGAAAGCAGTTCCCAAGTTAAGGGACTGAATCTATGGCTAGAATCCTGGACAAGCACTGCAAAGAGATGGATTCATGTCCATCTTCTACCCCTTGGTGACATTCTGCAGTCCAGCTGTGACTTGCAAACATGCTGGTTGAGCTCTCACAGCAGTTCTCAGTGAAGCAGAAAGAAAAGATATTTGATCAGGCTGCTCACCTGAGTGACGTTAAGCACTATTTTCTGCAGCTCTAAATCCTTTAGCCTTAATCTTCTTACAGTACAGAGTAGTTTTTGTTTTTCATGCACCCATAACATAACAACTAGAACCACTTTGGTAGTGTCTGCTGCACACTAAGAAGGTACATGCAGCAACAAACATATCTTGTTGCTGATGCTTTAAATGTAGTCCTCAATGCAATATTTCAAGTATTATTTTAAACACCATTCTAAATATTGAAGCTATAATTGTCTCTGAGGATTTCCATGGACACTGCTATATTCCACCATGCCTATGGGTGCACAGAGGATCCTGGAAGAGAAGAAGGCAGAAGGGAACTTGTACCCTGATGGAAATTAAAGACAGACACTGCGTGCAAAAGCACCTTGTTCAGAAAATAAGCAGCTTTACTGAAAATCAAAAATATAGCACCTGGAGCTTCAGAGGCGAGGCCTGAAGTTCTTTACTAATTGGAAACTAATAAGTAAGTTCTTTTGCCTTCCTCTTAAAGCTCATGCATTGCTGACACATGCTGACTTTTGCTGCTTCTTCAGCAGCTACCAAAGTACTTCGTGATGTGAGATTTTTCACTATCAGTCATGTCATCCTGAGTGGAGACACATACAGCTGTATCAGTGCAAAACAAAGGCACAGGGACTTAGTCCAACAGGTATATTGTTTTACCTCCTGTCTCATGGCGTCTCTGATGAACTTACCCGATTTGCACTGACTTCAGAAGGCGATTTACACCTTTAACACCTCATGACCAGCCCTTTGTGTGCGTTCATTTTTGTATCCTTTCTTTCACACAAAGGGCTGGTCATGAGGTGTTAAATTGCATGTGCAGATTTAGGCTTCTGGGAGGGTTGCACCAGAATTGTACAGAAGTTGATGTCTTCAGAAGACCCTGAATGAGGCTGCATGTAGACATGTCCATGGCTGGTGGTGTGCGACCCTGTTACAGCAATCAGATGTGGCATAGGTGGGACTCTTGCCCAAATGGCACAAAACAAGGTAACCAGCAAATACTGTCCAGATCCAGGCTACATGTGCTTAATTAGATTGAACAAATACAATAAAAACTGCCACCCATCTGGTCACATAGGAGCATGCTCCTCTTCTTAAGAAATTATTATGCTTTTCAGCCTGCATAACATACAACAATCCTAAATGCTCATAAATCCCATCTAAGTGAGAATAGAGATATTTCAGATATTAGTATTCCTTCTTGCTCATACATATAACAGACTTGACAGAAGCCGAAGAAATTTTGTTCTCTGTGTCATTTTTCAAAGAAATGATGCCTGTAAGCCTCTATGCCATGAAGATACCCACCTGAAATGATGAATGTGGTAGCAAGCCTTTTAAGTTTGATGTGATCTGTCTCCTTTCCATGATGTGATGGAGCATGACCTCAAATCCAAGGGAGTCCCCAGAGGACAGCCCCACACCAGCAGGTTCACCTCCTCTTCTTTTCATCTCTGCTGTGGCACCATGAGGGCTGCAGGTCATTTCCCAGGAGGAAGACCACAGGCTGATTCAAGCTCTGAGAATCAAAACTTACCCCCTGTATCATAACTGAAAGCCCCAAAGCTCATCTGGATGTGCTTGGGAGGTAATCAAGCCTCTGTGTTTTATTCTAGCATGGTTTTCTGCATTGATTTTGCAGGGACCCCAATGCAGAATCTAATCTAGACAAGGCAAAAGCACGAACCACATCAGAACATTCAAACTCGGGAGGAAAGTGAGCAGCTCTCTTTGCCAAAGACAGATGGAAAATAGCTGCTTTGGTCAATGCTATTATTTGAAGTGACCTGGGACTCTGACCAAACTCCAGAAAGCAAACTTTGGCAGAAGTAACCAAAATTACCTCCTCCCCACAAGACAATAAATATAATTACTGTCAGCTCGCCTCCTAGACCACTTTAGGGCAGTTTCATTGAAGCTGAGTGCTTGCCAGTTCCCTCTCATGCATGCTCCCTGTGTCTCACTCAGTTGATGAGAAGCTCTTAGAGAGACACGCTGTGGCTCAGCCAGAAGTTACTAACTCACAGCAGATATCAATCAATGGGTGCAGTTCTAATAACAGCGTGTTATGGGGGACTGTGCGATATAATCACAAGGATGCCTTGATTTTAAAATCTGTGACCATCCTCAGTTTGAGAAACTGGAAAACTAGCCACATGCTGGCCCATTAAAGCTGGAGAAATCTGGGTGGTTGTTACTCAGTTAGGAGCACCAAAATAAGCCCATCACCCCTGGGTAATATTTAATAAGTCTCCTCCCTCCTAGCTCTGCTGTGTTGCTGGAAATGTAACTATTTTGTCCTATTATGCTTAAACACAACTAGCTGTTAGTCATAAAACTGCCTGGGGGTAGTTGAGGTGGTTCACAGTGAATGAGCAAAGCCCTTCTGCACTGGCATTGGGGACCCCTTTTTACCCATGTGGTCTGTTTCTCCCTGCCCCATGTCCTGAGTCATTTGTGGATGCCCACAAGGATGGTACTGGACAGCTGTGGGACCAAAACCTCTTGTGTTTTCTCTGTGGCTGTGTCCCAATGGCTGCTCAGGCTCTTGTCTGTGTCCTGTGCAAGGTCATGTCACCCACCAACAAACAACTGGCAGCCGAAACCACACTCCTCAGGGTTTGCCTTCACACTGAGTTTGCTTGTAATGGGATTTATTTTTCTTCTGAATGTGGCAAGTACTGGTTGGACCTGCACAAAGGTCTGGTGAGACCCACTCAGTCCAAGCCTGTCCTACATGGAAGAAAAAAACCCCACCACCCAGAAATATGGCCCCATGTCTGGGTGTGCAGTCTGCGTATGAGGTGGATTTACTGCAGTGCTGGACTTAAAGACAACCCATCTGGATCTGTTATCTGCTTGGTAACCCGAGTTTTCTCGTGACAGAAGGTCTGCTTCTCCTCTGCTGGAGAAAAACACAACCAACAACAACAACAAAAAACAACCAAATCAAAACAAGTGTTTTTATTAAACTTGCATGCACTTAAGCCATTTCTTTGAACCTTTACAATTCAGCACAGTGTTCACTGGCGATGAATGTCTTCATCTGGCTTTAAAAGGTGGGAACAATGTCGTGCACTTAAATCCCTTAACTGGAAATTTCTTGCCTTTCATTTGTTTAGCCACAGTAGAGAAAAGACTAGTCACAAAACTTTCCTCTGTGCTTAAGAAGATTTCTCCTTTGAAGCAGCAACAACAATAATACTGTAATAGAAGTAAAGCCTGCTCTTCTTACAGCAAGCATATTTTCTTCTGAAGAAACGTGCTGCAATTGCAATGACAAAGTCGGGCTTGCTAAGCAGGGCCGTTTCCCCCTGCTACTTTGTGTTGAACTTTTACAAGCAAGCCATAAATACATAGATACCAAAGAGTTAATTTGCGTTTTTAAACCTCCTTCCCAATATCCTCTCTCATTCCTGCATAAAATCCCCATGTCCAGACATCAAATCAGTAAACCCTGTTGCCTGTCAGAGAATACAATGTCAGGCCATTAGTATGTTAATAAGTCCGGAGGGTGACAGGTGGCCTAGTAGACAGCTCAATTAAGCTGCTCATTAAACACACGCTAACGAACAGCCAAGGCAGGGCCTGAACAGCACCATTCTGTAATGACATGATGTCAGAGCGAACAAATGAGGAAAAATAACAAAAACATTACAGCAGTGACAGACGCCACTAATAGGGACCCCTTGCACTACATCAGCCCTCAAATCAATGAGCAACAGGGATCAAAAAACTCGACCCAACATTCTCAGGGGACTGAATACAGCAAGATTTTTTTGGTCAGGTTTTTTCCTCTCTTTTTTTTTTCCCCCCTTAACTAAAATTATTGCAGAATATCACGAATTAATAACAGGGGGCAGGGGAAGGGGAAGGAAATAAAGGGGCAGAATTTGTTTCCTTGTAAGACACAACCATAAAATGTGAAAACTGTGAAAGGTGAGGTCTGAATGAAAATCATTATTTAATGGGATCATCATTTAAATTTGATTGGCATTTTTTCCTTTATCTTGCCTTTTCCCCCCCTTTTTCTGAAGCCTACAGGTTTGAATGATTTGCCGTACCTGCTCTGCCTACTCATTCGGCATAGGTCACCCTATCGTTTAAGGAGCACAGAGAGAACTTTTAAAGTGCAGATTTGTAGCTATTATTTTTAAAAAGGGGACTTGTAGCAGCTAGTAGAAAAAATCATATCATTTTCAAGTAAGGAGCTTTCTGGGTAATAAACTGAAGCATCCAACCGGTGCTGAAATGACATTGGAGTCCCACATTGCTAAACTAATAGGCTGGTTGACCATTATAAGGTCACGACCTTAGCTCTCATCCTAGCTGCAGAGCTGTGTTAAGTTAACAACTGATACCTCACTGTGTTTCCTTAAAGGTCTAACTCAGATTTGCACTAATAACTAGGATAATCAAGTTGCTCTGCGAAGTGAATTTGCAGCAGCAACTTTCAGGGAAGAAAAAAGATCATTTGGAGGCTATTAATAGACAGGTGTGAAGCAGCTGCAGCAGTGAGCAGGCTTGCAGATGCAAGTCTGCCATAATATTTAGGAAGCCTGCTAACTGATTCCTACAATTTAACTGTAGTAGGCCAAATTCAGCCGCACAGGAGCCAACAGGCAGCAGCACGATTTCCTACCACTCCCACCTTGTACAGCATCTTGTACCTGCCCATGCAAAGTGGGTGCAAAGGGCTGTCAGATCAAACAATTGATTTTTCACAGCCCTCTTGGCCTCCCGCAAATAAGTTACTGAGCACTGGAAAATGAGTACTAAAGGGTGCAAGTCTGGTGGGTGTTTCTGGGCTGAATCCAGCTGTGCCAGAGACAATGATGCGAGGCAGACATCAGATGTCAGATTAGCGTTGAGTAACAAAACAGCACGGCTTGCCCCAATATGGTTACAAAAAATGAACACAGCTGAGGGCTAGCTCGAATGCTGCGTTGGCACTGCTTGCACAAGATTTACACATCCCTTTCTATTGGTCTGGCCTCTGAGGACAGATCATATTAACTACTCTAATTCTAACCTGACGTTGTTAAATTCGTACGAAAAGTTGAGTACAGGTCAGTTCTCACAGGCCAGTGGCTGGATTAAATGCACACAGTTCCAGCTCCGTGGCAGAGTGGTGTCAGAGAAGCAGGTAATGGGAAATGCAAGATAAACAGCCCTCTTCTATGCCTAACAAAACGTAAAGCTCCAACAAAGTCAAGGGAGCTGCATCAGTGAAGGATGTAGCACCAGCACTTGTCACCTTCTTCAGGAAAAATTCATCCATCTCCCAGTATATTTCACACTTATTTTGTATACAAAAAGTAATGGCTATATTGGTGCAAGTTATCCTACTTCACCACTGAAGTGCAGAGGTACCTTTTGTTTGCCATCCACTCCTGTCACTGACTCTGTTGTGCTGGTTTGGGTCTCCTACCTCTTTTATGCAGCTATGTCTAGGGCTAGGACTGGATAAAAAGCAGGTTTTTCCCTGGAGAAGGCAACTGAAGCTTATGTGGCCTCTTCAGCCTCAAATATCTTCCCGGTGTAGTGCAGCAAAGAGCAACGCTTAACAATCTGGGAATGCAAAACAAACATGGCAAAAAAAATGTGCATTGAGTGACAGTCAAAGCATGAGTATTCCTTGAGACTATAAGGCTTCAAAAAGTTGTAAAGTGAGATACAGTAAACTACATGAACTTGATCAAAAGTTCTGACATATGTACAGACTGTGAGACATGACAAAATACAAATCTATTTGTACTTGCAGCAGCAATGTCCAACATCAACAGATGAATTACAACTGCTGGTTTAGAAGCAAACACAACCTTGAACAAGAAACCTCTTTAGAATGATGAGGAACAGCACTGAGCTGAAAGTGCCATCAAACTCTCGAGTGTTAGCCCTCCTGTTCCTCTCGGTGCCCTCCCAGCATCGGAGGGACAGGAACTTTCCCAGACAAGAGACAAATACCAACAAGCACCTCCACATCTGTTGATAGAGATTCAGTATGTTTACCTTGTAAACAGCAGAAACTTCAGAACACATCCTGTTTAGTAAGGACATGCTCATGTAGTTTGGAAGATCTGAACTCTGTGCCCAATGTACATTGCTCCTGTCTTTCTATGGGCTCCATCATTCTGGATACTGCCCATGTACAGCGGTCCATTTAAGATGGAGAACAACTGAGTGGTAACTGAAAGAAGGAAATGCCCTCTGCATTTGTACCATGCATCTTAACATACGCTGTGGGGTACACAATATGCTAAACGATTATTTTCAGTGATATTTGTGTCAGGGCTTGTAACAGCCAAGGGCAGAACGGCATTTGAAAGGTGCTCTCAGAGCTGGCCATGCACCAAGGGAGGGATGGGCAATGGAAAGCACCCCCAAGCAGTGGTGCAAAGGGCTAAGAAGTGTAAAAGAGCAGAGAAGTATCTGGGGGATGTACTCACCATGTTCCCTGACAGACTCACCGAATCAAATTGCTCTGTAGCCACCTTGCACCAAAAATGAAAAAATGACACACACAGATTTTACAAACTGTTCATGTGAGGCAGGGTAGTGCCAACATGACCTGGAAATAAAGGTGAAGCTGAGAAATCAATGCTCACAAGTAAAAAGCTGAAAGATAATGTGAGGAAGGGCACTTTCAGAAAGAAAATTACACTAATCACTCACTGAAGTTACAGGCAAGTCTTTTCCACGGTGACTTCAGCTTCACTGAAAGACAATTTCCCCTGTGTGCTGGATTAAAGTTTGCCTTGCCATAATTTCTCCCAAAAATTTCCTTTCACAACCCCTGTCCCAGGGTTTGAAGGTGTTGGCTGTCATTTCTTCCCTTCCCTGGCCTAAGTAGGCACTGGCAGGGGGGGTGTGGAGGACTGTGCCTCAAAGCTGCCTCCAGGAATCCCACCACAGTCCCTCGGGGACCCTCCTCGTCCAACAGATATGGCATGACACAAGGGAAGGTGCTTAGGCACCTCCGTTTCCTTTGGGGTGTGTGATTTTCACACATTCTCGGGGACCATCTCCCCACTCAACATCGCTTACACTGATTTAGAGTGGAGCTTTCAGTGTTTAGCTTCTCATCACTGTTTGATGTGTAGCTGTACATCTTATTTGCTAGAGACTGTTCCAGCTCTACTCTCTGAAGAATTATCTGTGTCCTCATGGGCTTTTCCATAGGCACAGCAGTGTCAGAGTGCCCCACAAGTATGTATTTCCACCACTCCTGTGTAAAGTGTGGCAGGCAAAGGAAGAGAGACGATATTGCTGCAGTGAGCTGAGACACAGAGTCACAGTCAAAAGTAGTAACTATCTGGGGGGCTTTGTTGTTTTATAGTATTTTGGCCTTACCTGTATTTCATTAGTCCAAAACATCCCTCGCTGCCCCCTGATGCCAACTGCAGCTGAGATCCTCAGGCAGGACTTGTCCTGGCCTGTCCCTCCTGCCTACCCTTACCCCAAACCCAGCCTCTTCCACACCTCTGGCTTCATGTCCCTGTTTTAGCCCCACCATTGTCTCTTAGTCCATCTATGTTCTGCATCCCAGCCCTAGTATTTTCTGGTTTCACTGCGCAGGAATTCCTGGCCCAGACACCAGGTCTCTAAGCTCTGTTTCCCAAACCCAGATTCTATCTTCTCTTTGTCTGTTTCCAAGTCTCCATCCCAGTTTCCTTGTCTGGTTACACTCCTTCCTCATCTCCAAGCAGGTACATTTTCATCCCCTTGACATTAAGCTAGGCAGATTCCCTCCTGCGGGTCACTGGTAGCAGAAGAGATTACATTCTTCTGCATGTTGAATCCAAGTCAAAGACTCCCCCATCATCTAAAATAAAATTGTAACTGCAGAGATTTTTCTCTGCAAACGTATCAAAAGTCATAGTTGACTCTGGAGCTTACCTAAAACCAACAGAGTTTTCAGGGAATGAAATTGCTAAAATTGACAAAGGTTTTACTGAACATGTGCAAAACTCTCATTCTTATAATTTTTTTATAATTTCTCCAGATTTGGCTGCATTTTTGAAAAGCAGTAAAATAAAACTCCCCAACAAACAGCCATTTTTTCAGATCTATATCATTCAGATTTTCCTGTGAAAATCCCTATACCTCTGTGTTTGGAAAATGTAAAAAAATAATATTTGCACAGAAAAAATACATTTTGTTGTGCATCTCCATGAGTTATATTTCTGTAAATGTCCTAACCACTTGGTTTGGTGTTTTCCAAGCATCCAGCCTGAGCAGAGAGCTATGCAAAAAGCACCTATTCAAACAGTAATGTTTGTCAAAGGTAGGAACAAAAATAGGGACTTATAATATCAGAAAGAGAAAGCAGCTGGTGAAATGGGTGTGAGTTGAGGGGGCTGGAAAGAGAACACAAGTGAAAGGACAGAGAAAATCTTTTGAGGTCAAGGTGATACTTTGGAGGGTTTGATTTGTGTTAGGCTCCAAAGGCATGAAGACACCATTTCTACTGGAAGGACAATTCTTCCATCTATGTGTGTGTGTCTGTGCAGGAGCAGAATTCAAAACAACTGAATACTACATCTTTACACAAGTCTTGCTTTTGGGGTAAGGGTGTCTTTGTCTTGTCAGTGTAAGAGTCCAGTTTTGTTAGCCCCAACCTACTGGAACTGAAGTCTTTCTGGAGCACTCAGAGGGTTTGCTCCCATAGAGAACCATCCCCTTAGGGCACCTGGTCACAACCCCTTTGTCATGACTATCTGTGGACTTCACCTCTTTCTTGGACTTATCCTCTGCATTAAGCAGTGTACCTCCCAAAGGATGTATCAGCAGTGATACAGAAGACAGCCAGGCCCCAGGTGTCAGAGCCCTCAGCACATGTCCCGCCTGCTGACATATGGGTGGTGTTTGTAAACAGCATGCTGTACCTGTGTTGCTAGCAAAGCAGAGCTGGCATGGTGCTCTGGCATGGCTCCTGCTGCATACGTGCTGGAGAAAGGAGTGGTTGGTCTGAAAAGCCTCCTGTGGGAAAACACACAGCCTTAGGGGCCAGCCTGACAGGCCATACATAATTTGTGTCCTGTGCCACAGCCTGTCTGCAGTCCTCACCCTATTACTGATGTTGCCCTCAGTTTATGGGCTACTACCATAAGAGGTGGGTGGCCTTTCCTGCTGCTCCTGCTGGTGACTCCGAGCTGGGAGAAATGCCGAACCCCTCACTCCATCATGCACCCCTTGGCCCTGTATGTTCAGCTTATGAAAGCCAGGAGGGAAGAGCCAGGGCTTTTGTGAGTGGAGGAGACAGTCTCTCTTCTTTCACAGACAACAGCTAGACAAAACACAGACAGGCTGAAAAAAAAAAAGAGTGAAAGGGTGCATCACAGGGTCTGAAAGAGGACAGAAAGTCTTGAGTTTCTTCCTTTTAGGATACACTATTGAGGTTGGCTCTTGGCATGAGAGCATTTCAGAGGGGCTATTCTGGTCATGAAGGTATCAGTGTTCCCCCTGACATGGCACTAGGACAGGGAGAGGAGGTTACCTGAAGGGAAGGCACATGGGAGCCTGTGCCTCACCCCATTTGATGGCACTTCATTAACACCTCCCGCACCAAAACAGCTTCTCTGGTACACAAAGCCAGTCTGTACGGATCATGCTCGCTCTCTTTCTGAGATTTACTACTGCAAAACAGACCATGAGTAAGAGTATAGCAATTCTGTCCAAATCTTTCCTTTTAGATGTGTGGGTGCTTGGCCCATACCCAAGGGCTCAGCCCATGCCTCAAGGCTCAGAGCATCCCTGCACAAGCCCTGGGTTCCTCCTTTCCCGGCTGGAGGTGCTCAGAGATATTGCGGGCTCCCCCATGCCCTTCCTCAGTGTGTGCTCTGCCCATCTTGTCCCAGGCAGAAAATAAATATATTCTTTCTCATCCATCCCCTATGCTCTTCAACCTTTTAAGGAGAATGAGGACATCAGGCTTTCCCAGACATTCCTGTTTTCAGACAAGTAGAAGCATTATTCTCAACATACCTGCTTTCCTATTTTTGTTTTGTGTTTTAGGTAAATGCTACTGGGTCATACATATAATAAAAAAGGCTTTAAGTATAGTGCTGGGACTTTTGGTTGCCTAGACTGGTTCTGTAAACTGATCTTTGCTTGTCTCGGTAAGTGTTAGTCTGTGAGATGAAGGCATTAATGTAGAGGTGAAACAACCTCATTTTGGGACATTCTGTGTCAGCTCAAAAGATAACACATACCCAGTTTTCCAGACCTGCTGGGAATTGTTTTCCTGCTAAAATTAAATAAGCAAAGCAAGGTTTTCAATCTTACTGCTACATAATGGCTAAAATATTCCTTGTGATTAAAGCCTGGGAAAATCAATATAATCTTTGCAGCATTATTAAAAGGTGATCATCTAGTCAGTGCCGGGTGAGGCTCCTGCACAACAAGGACACAGGGTCATTTCTTCTACATGAGATGGTCCCTGGAAGAGCCGACAGTGTGGTCCTGGGACATGCCTGCTGCCTCCAGAGGGATGCTCTGCCAGCAGCCCACAAGCTCGCCAGTAGGCTCTCCATCTGCAGCATGGGTGCCCCTAAGGTGCTCTTCCTTCTACCCAGTGGTGACCTTACCTCCTCTCGCCTCTGCCCTCCTAATGCTGTCCATACCCTGCAGCGGGGGGCAATTGCTGGCTACCCAGCCCAACCACCCTGTCTGGTCAGGTGGTGACTGATTTCCCTGATACAATGCTCCAGGTGTTTCCCCTCCCTTTGGTTAAGCCAGCAGCTATCACAACAGCTGGGACCCAGGGCATGCAGACATGTGAGCAGGAGCACCCAACCTCTACTTCTTACACCAGCAAGATCTGAATTGATGCAGGACACAGCTCACCCATTCTTGTATACACCAAACTGGTGCACCTACTCATACGTTGTTTATCACTATAAGAAGGGAAAAAGAAGCTTCTGCAGTGTGTTTGCAGTTCCCAGGCAAAGCCAAGCTGCCAAAAACATCTCTAAAAGATCGCACCTGAACTGCCAACAAGGCTTTCAACTACCTGTGGGTTTGTCCTCTACTAGGCACATCTTTGAAAATGGGCTGTGTACTGAACACGTCTCTTCAGGATGACCAAGCCCTGAGGCTTTATACTTTTGGCAGGGAATTCTATGAAGGGTTTTCAGAGCTCCCTGCTTGACAGCTTGGTCTCTGTAAACAAAGGAGAACCACCAATTCATTCACTTGGAGAACAATCTTGTTTCCTGGAAAAGGCAGATTAAAGTTTTGCCAGGTGTTCCTCCTACCTGGGAAGCTCCCCAGCTCTCACAACCAGATGCCAAATTCAGGAATTGCTTCCTAAGGTTCAGGAAATGAGGTTTGGGGGATTTTAGACCAATTCAACTTCTACAGTATGGGTCTCAACACAGGTTTGTGCAGCTTTAAGGATCCAGCAGTTTGGTGAGTTTTCAGGGTACCAGCAGGAGCATGAGGGGAGAGGCTGAATCCCCACAAATTCTCCTGCCTTGGGCCTCGGGTAGTTAGCACCAGGTGCCAGACCAGTACCTTTCTCTCAGTGCATTCACCTTGTCCCTGTCAAGGAATATACACACCCCTCCTGCCTTTTAGGATCAAGAGATAAGGCAATCCCCTTGGTGTCCATCACGCATAGGGGAGGACACAACTTCTGGAAGATTAGAGCAGACTTCCAAAAGCTCAATGTCAGGTACACATTTTCTAGAGGAAATAAGGCACCTCCTATTAAGGCTTTGTAACCATAATATTTCTTCTGGTACATGCTGCATTCCTGGTTCCCTTGCTTTCTACCGGGCAGACATGACTTGTTAGTGTGCTTTGCCTCTTAGAGATGCACCTGCTTGGGGTGCAGGAAATGGCTTAGAGGGTGGAAATGTTCCCATTCCCCATGGCAATGGCTGATGAAAAGGTGGAGTTATTGAAAGGGTCTTTGGCGAGACTGAGGTCACCTAACAGCTTTTAGTCTGATAGCAACTGTTGAACCAGGTTCCCGGCTCTCACCCTAGGAAATCTCTGTTTTACTTGAAGTGATGGTTTTCCTCTGTTTTAAATACGCCTATACAGCTATGGTCTGGTCAGATACAACTTAAAGGTCTCCACCTCACCAAGAATAAAAGTAAGTTTTGGGCCTTAGGAGGGTTGAGAATGCTCTGATACAAGTGAAATACATGCTTTGCTCTTGAAGCTGGTCTTCAGGATTGATGTCACTGCTCTAAATAAAACACACAGTTTCTCTGAGGAAACACAAACTTGCAGAACCCTTGGACTTCATAGGTATTTGTGGATGGGCCCTATTTCTGAAAAAATCATCTACCTCCCTTGGAATGCTTATATACAAAATTTCAGAGTTCTCTGTCTTCTCACAGACAGCATTTTAGTCTTAGATTGATCTCCAAAGTCTTCCCAGGAGGTAGGAGGTATGTGTATGAATATGAGCATGGAATGCATCTCCCTGTGCTTGAAAACATATGGTGATATTACCAGGAAAATTGCATGGTCCAGTAGAGTGGGTGTCAGACCAGGTTTTGTTCACTTTTTCTGAGCCTACTACATCAGGGCCAGCCATGGAGGGACCACTGTTTGCTGCGGTGAGATATTCTCACCTTGCCTGCCCCCCTGCCTGAACTGAGGAAGCTCTGAGTAAATGAAGACTGAAAGCCAGTGACTGGGAAGATGGTCAGGCAACTCTGGTCTCTCCTGTTGGACCCCAGGCCTTCCAGGTCCGAAGCCAATAAACATTTTGTCATATCAAGACTTATCACATGTGTGGCAGATGGATATGACCAGCTCATTCCTGCCACTGCTACTGCCCTGCCAGCTCTCCTCATTTCTGTGCCCTCCTGATTTTTGTTGGACACAAATTGCTCAAATGAGTCTGTAGAGTCTTTTCAATAGCTTCAGAGGATTCAGGGTAAAGTCCAGGAGCAGCAAGCTGCGAGCAAGCCCATGGCTTTGTGGGTGGTACATGCCGTGTGTAAGTTGTAGCTTGGCTTTAATGAAGAATCGTGTAATGAATGGTCACTCAAACCGTGATAACAACTGCAACAGTAACAAAATCCTCTCAAAAATTTAAGATGCAGAAGTAGAAGAAACCCAAATAAATCTAAAACTTCGCAAATTAACTCCACGATCAAAATAACATAAATTAAATATTAGAAGCAGCCTGGACGGGATAGCCTGGGAATCGGCTAGAAGAACAGGGAACTATAGAAGCAAGGCACTCGCCCTTTTTACCCCTCGGGGCGTCCCCTCGGGGCTGCTGGGGGCTGCCGGCCGGAAGGCGCCTGCCCCACGGGCGCTGCTGCTTCCCTGGTTCCCTTGGAAGAGGAAGAGGAGCAGAAGTAAGTGTGGGATAATAGGCCACAGGCATGCAGCCCTCCCCTCTTAGGAAGAAGTTATTGCGCCTCCGCATGTGAGTTTGTTTTTTGATTTTCCACGGTCCAGCCCTGTATTTAGCACAGAAAGACGCTGCAGAAGCTCAGACACTGATAATAACCCTCAATGCCCACGTGCACAAAGCCCAGGGCTTGCCTGGTTTGTCCCTGCAGACAAATTATCATAGGCACATTGTGCGTGCACTGAGATTTTCTTTGGTTTGTGGCAAAGCTGTAATTTCTTCTTAGGTTCTAAACATGCCATTAAAGCCGATCCCTATCAAAAAAAGTGAACCTGATTTAAATGAGGTTTAAATCAGTTGTAGAGCACAATGCAGCTCTTCGTATGAGGATGAGCAAAGGGCTGTAAAATTAACTGGTTAGTCTGATTTAAGTCATGCCGTGAAACTTGATCTGCATCAAGGAGGGAAATTTTAATGCAGTGGTGAAATATAGATGTAAATATAAAATGTAATAAGTAAGTACTTTGCCCAAGTACTGCAAGTCATTACCCAAGGAATTGCCCCTGGCAGTGGTAGGAGTTTTGTGTAGTTAAATATTTCAAAATAAATTTGACACGCAGTAAGCTGTGCATTTTGACCTTCTAGTCCTGAAGAACTGCAATTTAAAACTAAATTTGTGTTTGTTTTAACAGGAGAGAATGTCTTCGAAAAGGC